>NC_041215.1:130484148-130520609 GCF_002837175.3 Physeter macrocephalus | reverse complement strand
ACGGGTTCGAGCCCTGGTCTGGGAAGATCCCACATGCCACGGAGCAACTAGGCCCGTGAGCCACAACTACTGAGCCTGTGCGTCTGGAGCCTGTGCTCTGCAACGGGAGAGGCCGCGATAGTGAGAGGCCCGCGCACTGCAGTGAAGAGTGGCCCCCGCTTGCCACAACTAGAGAAAGCCCTCGCACAGAAACGAAGACCCAACACAGCAAAAATAAATAAATAAATAAAAAACTCCTACCCCCAACATCTTCTTTAAAAAAAAAAAAAAAAAAGATTTAGCCAGTTGAAAATGGGGGTAAATGCTCAAAGAAAATCATGTGAATAGCACCCAATGGAGGAAAGCACAGTGAATATTCAGTATATACAGCTTAGAGCTTGCGGAGGAGAATTTTATTTTTTTAATTTGTCACTTCTTTTTTTTTCCCGACTTACTGAAGTATTATTGACATACAACATATGTAAGTTTAAGGTGTACAATATGGTGATTAGATACATGTATGTATTGCAAAAGGACTACCATAGTAAGGTTAGTTCACATCTTCACCCCCTCACATAATTATGATTTTGTGTGTATGTGTGTGGTGATAACATTTAAGATCTACTCTCTGCTAATTATAGTCACCACGCTGTACATTAGATATGTACATCTCTATGAGCATTACATATGCGATATATTATATGTACATTATATATATTATATTTACATTAGATGTGGTATGAACATCTCTCCATTTCCCCCACCTGCAGCCCCTGGCAGCCATCATTCTACTCTCTATTTCTATGAGTTCATCTTTTTTAGATTCTGCATATATAAATGAGAACATGCAGTATTTGTCTTTCTCTGTGTGACTTATTTCACTTAGTAGAATACCTGAATACCCTCAAGGTCCATCCATGTTGTTGCAAATGGCAGGATGGTGGAGGGAAATTGGCACTAGATAAGGTTGAAGGATAAAGTTCTAATATTTGAAGATCCATATCATCCATGTTAAGGAGACTGGATTTCAACATGAAGGCAATGGGGATAGGTTGGGTGGAATGAACATTGAAACTTTAAGCCATGGAGTGACAAGCTCAGGTCTGTATTTTAGATTTATAAACATCACTCTGATCCTGCATGCACTGTGGGAGGCTAGATTAGAGGTAGTGAGGCCAGTGGGGGGCTCGATTAGAGGTAGTGAGGCCAGTGGGAGGCTATTTGCATTCTGGCAAGAGAAATGGGGCCTGAACTAGGGGGCATGGAAAAAAAGTGAATCAGTTAGGAAAAAAAAAATATCTTGAAGGCAGTAATTGGTGATTTGAAGGATATAGGTGGTAGGGGAGAATATAGAATATAGAATGAAAACCTGGCTTTTGACATAGGCAACTGGTTGGATAACAGGGCTAATTCATTAGATGGATGCCATCTAGGGGCAGTCAAAAGATAGGAGGAAAACCAAGAGAGCATAATGTCCCACAGACACAGTTCCAGAGAAAGAATAGTCAGCAGTCTAGTGCTACAGTAGGATCAAGCGATACAAGGCTGGACGTTATCGGTTGGATGTGGCAACAGGAGATTTGGTGACCTTGGAGAGAGCCGTACCAGCGGAGTGATGGGTGAAGAGGCACTCGTATGGCAGTGGGTTTAAGGTGTGAACAGGAGCTACGGAGAGGGAAAATAGGAGTAGAGGTTGCACTTTCAAGACAGGGAAGTGGAGAGGAAGGCCTGGTCAAGAGATGGTCTGCGAAACAGTGGAGACTTGAGCACGTTTAAGTGCTTGTGGGAAGGAACAGTTAAAGAAGTTGAAGACACAAGAAAGAGAAGGGAATCACAGATGCCTGGAGGTCCCTAAGGAGGGAGGAGATTTCATGGGAGCAGAGGAGAAGGAAGAGGGCTCCCACTTAGTAATAGCAAAGACAGAAGAGGGTGGAGATCCGGGAAGATGGTGGCTCAGTAAAATCAGGGGAACGTTTCCGGGAGTTGAGGTATGCAGGATGTGTTTTGTTAAGAAAAAAAAAAAAAGAGAGTAATTTTGTCCGAAAGTAAACGGACTGGTTGTTCCATAATGAGAAAGAGGAACGTGTAGGTTACAACCTGAATGGATATAGAAAGGTATAGAAGGTCTAGAAAAGGGGATTTTACTTGTCAAAGCTGGCTAAGTTTTGATGGATTTATTTATAAAATTTTTAAAAAGAGTTTTAGTATCAAACATACGGACACAAAACCAGAATTTGTTTTTCTCTCCATTAAAATGAGAAAATTATTGGTCTGCCCTTCGTGAGAGGTTTGGTAGATTGACTAATGGCCCCCTAAAGATGGCCATGGCCCAATCTCTGGAACCTGTGAATATGTCACCTTGCATGGTGAAAGGAACTTTGCAGAGGTGATTAAGTTAAGGACCTTGAGATGGGGAGATTATTCTGGACATCTGGTGGGCTCTATGTAATCACAAGGGTCCTTATAGGAGGGAGGCAGGAGGGTCAGAATAAGAAAAAGGTGATATGACAACAGACAGTGAAAGATATTGAAAGCTAGTTCACTGCTGGCTTTGAAGACTGGGGAAGGGGCCATGAGCCAGGAATGAAAAGGGCCTGTAGACGCTGGAAAAAGCAAGGAAATGGATGCTCTCCTGAAGCTTCCAGAAGGAACCAGCTTTGCTGACACCTTAACTTTAACCCAGTGAGACTGATTTTGGACTTCCGATCTCTAGAACTATAAGATAATAAATCTGTGTTGTTTTAAGCTCCTAAATTTGTTAGAGCAGCAATCAGAAATGAATATGAAGCTGTAAATGGTTATTCTGTACCTTCTGTGTAGTTTGCCAAGGTAACAAAGATTCTGTGTTTTGCCAGAATAACTTTTTATGGTTTATGCTGACTTTATTATGTCCCTGATTATTTAAGAGAACAAAGTTTTTTTACTTAGGAAAGAGCTAAGATTCTTTACAATCACATCACCTCCTATGTTTTTGTTTATTTGTTTGTTTGTTTGTTTTGCGGTACGCAGTCCTCTCACTGCTGTGGCCTCTCCCGTTGCGGAGCACAGGCTCCGGATGCGCAGGCTCAGTGGCCATGGCTCACGGGCCCAGCCGCTCCGCGGCATGTGGGATCCTCCCGACTCGGGGCATGAACCCGTGTCCCCTGCATCGGCAGGCGGACTCCCAACCACTGCGCCACCAGGGAAGCCCGACCTATGTTTATTTTTAAAACCCTTTCTTGTCACTTTAAGTAAGTACCAAGTATTATTTCTCAGGAACTCATGATCCTACCTTATTCAGGTGTTCAAATATCCTGACAACTTTGGATATTTTTGTCTTACCCCAAATTGATCCTAAATAATAACTTTTGCACCCAAGACTGTCTTTAAGATTTCCCAAAGGAAAAAGCACAAAGGATTTGTTCTTTCATTGTAAAAAGAGAAAAGTCAGGAAATAATTGGGTTTATTGGATGGTTACTATTGATGAGTTGCATAGGAAGAGTTGTTAAATCAGAAGAGCTGCTGCTTAGCATGTCCCAGGGTAAATCAGTTCGGTAAATTGTAATTAAATTCGGATTTCAGGAACTATATGCTCTGGGGAAAATTCCTAGAGCGTTGTCAATACTCTCATTGGCCCTGTTGTTTCTTGGTGCTGCTGTACCTGCTAGTACAGTCATCCCTCAGTATCCACAAGGATTTGGTTCTAGGATCTCCCACAGACACCAAAATCTGTGGATACTCAAGTCTTATAGAAAATTGCAAAGTATTTGCATATAACCTATGCACATCCTCCTGTATTCCTTAGATTACTTATAATACCTAATACAATGTAAATGTCATGCAGATACAATGTAAATGCTATTTAAATAGTTGCCAGTGTGCTGCAAGTTCAAGTTTTGCTTTTTTGGAACTTTCTGGAATTTTTTTTTTCCAGAATATTTTCTGTTCTCGGTTGCTGGAATCCACAGATGTAGAACCCATGGACACAGGACCAACTGTAGATAACCACAGTAGGTGTTGTCAGTCATAATTTAGCTATTTCTTAAAATGGTAACTCAGCCATAGCTTCTTTAATTTGAATTTCACATCTACCACAGTGGCAGTTTTCAACTGGAAACTAATATCCTTTACTATGGACTTATATTAATATGCAGAGGTTTAGGACCAATTCCAGATTTACAGAGTCTCTTTACTTGATATTCTTTATATATTCTTAGAGTATATTATGTCAGGATTACTATATGTTATATCTGAAGATTTTTTTCCTCTGAAGATTATGTTCCTCCATTTTTATAAATTAGATATAATATCTACTCTTCTTTGAAAATAGAGTTACTCGTTATGTTAACAGATATTTTGCTTAAAACATTTTCTGGATTGACTTTATTATTTTGGTTTCTATGCTGTAGAAACAACCAAATTTCCTTGTCAGTTGTACTATTCTTGTTATGAACTCCCAGACGATCTTTCACTTTTGAAAATTGTCAGTAACAGGTTAACCACAGCCATCTTATTTTGTCATCTAAAGATAGTTTTTTGGGTTTCTCTGATGCTTCCCTGAAAGCACTTACAATCAGCTATAGACTAGAGTGCTTGTCTTTGACAAAGAAGGGCTGTCTCAGAGTCCTGTGGAAAAGGACTGTGCTAGGCACTTTGGGGTACAGGCTTCTGATGGCCTTATTTAGACAACTGTGAGACGATACCAGTGGGCTGAGTCAGGATTTCTAGAATTCTAGCTGAGACACAGATGAATTCATGAGAATACAAAACCAAAACCCAGGGGAGCAAGAATTAGTTACCTAGGACTGAATGAGTGGATGAGGGGTGATGGTGGGTTTTGTTTGGAATACTGTTGATGTTGTTTTAATGTTCTGTTTTCTAGGTATATAAGGAACTCCATTCTCTTTTCTCTAAAGCTATCTATAACTCATAATAATTCAGTAGACTATGCTTTGCTAACCAGAAACAAACCATGTGTAAATATCTTATGCTCCCTCCTTGATGGTTCCAAAATTCAGAAAGTCTTGTGAGTATTCTTAATTTCATGGCAATATAATTATTTGCATAGATTCAATAAGAATCTGTCTTCCTTGTTAACAGACATAATTGGAAGCACTGGTTATGAACCCAAGGCTTTGCCTGGAGTATCATATTTGAGAATAATGTTCATTTGATCAGAAATGACCTGACACTTTTAAGGAACTAAGGTTGATTTTAAGGAGCCAATGGTTACAAAGCCTTCTTGGGAAAACTGGCCTGGTACTTGTTTGCTGAGTTCCCAGACTTACAGGTGAGTAAGGAAGGTCACTTCCTGGCAGGCCCATGAGCCTTAGGATAATTGGGCAACCTTGAGAAGAGAGGAATTTGCTCAAATTTATGAGTACTGCAGGTGAATTTGATGGCAAATTCTTGGCTTGGCTTCCTAGCCTGAAGAGGCTTTCAACAGTCCAGTCTGAGATACCTTATTAAAACTTCCAGCCAACAAACTTAAGCAGGCCTATGTGGAAGATTGCCATTCTGGAGGTACCTGTGTAAATAGGCCAAATCTACTGAAACCAGCCTTATTTTGTGATCAAGAAAAATCTTTCTTTGAGATTATCTTTGTCAAAAGAGGGGTATCAAAAAAGAGAAAATTTAGGGCTTCCCTGGTGGCGCAGCGGTTGCGCGTCCGCCTGCCGATGCAGGGGAACCGGGTTCGCGCCCCGGTCTGGGAGGATCCCACATGCTGCGGAGCGGCTGGGCCCGTGAGCCACGGCCTCTGAGCCTGCGCGTCCGGAGCCTGTGCTCCGCAACGGGAGAGGCCACAACAGAGGGAGGCCCGCATACCACAAAAAAAAAAAAAAAGAGAAAATTTGTGTTTCAATTATAGCACACCCTTCCAGGTTATCAGACTCTCACCTTGTTCATTGCCTTTGAGTTTTTTGTTTGTTTGTTTGTTTTTGCACTTCTTTGTACCTTGCAGGTAGCTGATGACTGTGCAAACTCTGTCTTGTCTGATGAGATTTCACTGACCTCCTTCCCCCACCCCTCATGGAAAAACCAGCTTTGGTATCTCCCTTTAAATTGGACTGGATCTGTTGCCCTGTTGAAATTGTCGATCCTTACCACATTTTCAATTCTTTCAGTTTTCTTTAATATCTGACTACAATCTTCCAAACTAACTTTTCAAATTTTTCTCCCTCCTGCCAGACTCAGCATTACCAAGAGCTAAAACTTGGCTACCTGGATCCCTATCAGCACTCTAGGTTGCCTTGCAGCTGGCCTTTCCCCCCAGAATCTGAAGAGGCTCTGCAAGCTGTAGCCTAGTGACTTGGCATCAACCTTTAAGGACCCAGCTCCACAGCAGACCATGCACAGGCTGGAATTCTCCTGGACAAGCTGCTGCTGGACCACTGAGGAAGTCCAACAAAATACTTGGATCACACATGCCCGTGAATGAAAGGTAGCCAAGACTATGCACAACATCACCAAGAGCATGGCCATCTTAGCCTTGAGAAACTCAAGGAGTGGTGCTGCAAGATTTTCTTCCTCTAGAATCCCCTGGACTGGTTAATTCTCAAGGTTCAACTCCTGGCTCTATACTTTAATACAATTCTTATACTATTATGTCTCTTTTTTAGACATCCCTCTTTTAAGATATCTGATCTCCAGGACCATAACACAACTGACCTCTGCCCCACCTCTCAACAGATGGGCCACCAGTTTTAGAAGAACAACACCAGCAAGAATGCTGGAGAGACTGTTTCTTAGGCCCCGCTTCATGCCACTCAGGAGGTTTATGCTTGCCTCTGAGTTGTTCGGTGACAAAAGGTAGTCATCTTGAATGGGAAGGCGGGACTGACATCATTGAGCTTTATCTGAGCTCTGTGCAACTTCAGCAGTGATGGTTAAGAAATCCCCCCTACCCCTTGTGCCTTGGAAATGACAAACCAGCTAACCACAAAGGACCACACTGCCCTCAGAGTTTCCAAGGGAAGTCTCAACTCCATCCTTTCTCATGACTCCTCTAAGATTCCAAGATGACTCCCTTGTTTACCTGCCTCTATAAAACCCCTGGTCCCCTTCCTTTTCTTTGAGATGTTCCTCATCAATGAATGTTCTCCCTATTGCAATCACCTGAATAAACCATCTTCTTAATTAGCAGGTGAATTTTTTCTGCCACAGCGCCAGTGAGGACCTCCCTTTGATGGCAGCCAGCACATCGCCCCTGACTGCCCGGCTGCAATGACAACCATCTGCGCCCTGATACTCTGTTCAGTCCTCCTGAGGACAACCACCCTTTCGACAGCTCAGGACATGAGTAAACAGAGAAGGACAGCATGGCCCTAGTTGCCTCAGGTAGTGTTGGAGTTATGGAAGGAAACTCTCCCATCCTATGTTGAATGGGACAGAAAGGAATCAGTCTGAGATGCTTCTGAGATGAGCTGGGGGTAAACACACCCAGGGATGTCTTTACCATCAGCTGGACAGGTGCCGGGTAGAGCGCAAGCTGAGGCAGAGCTGGACCGCGGCAGGTGCTGCTCACTGGGGCGCTGTCGGAGTGACCATTATGAAGGGAAGGGTGACTCTGAAAGTCAGAAATGCCAGAGGCGGCCCTGAGAGCTGGGAGGAGGGGAGACCCCAAAGAGGGAAAGTCCAGGGGAAAGACTGGCCAGAAAGTAAAATGTGTACAGGCCTTTAGCCAGCCCTGACCCCGTCTGACTCCTCTTCTTGGAGGGGAGCGAGGGCAGGCAGGGAAGGCTCCACTGGGCAGAATGTGTACCCTTAGGGGTCTCTGATGGCAGCATGTGACAGGATTCACCACCTCTGCAACTTCACAGGAAGTTGAATCAGAAAGAGGCCTTCCAGATTTCAGCAAGGGCATGATGCTGAGAAGGGCGAGGAGACCAGATGATGTCTCCATTCTGGAATTGTCTCTCTTGTAACCTGAGAGATCTAGACATCCGTGGTGTTTTTTTTTTTTTAATGTATCAGATATGATTCCCCTTGGTGAAGCAAGCATGTCTGGGGCGAGGTCCCAGGGGACAATGATAGCCAGGGAGCTCGTGAGAATCCTCAGGGCCCTTGGGTATTCTCTGTGCTGTCCCCAGGCCTAGCACAGTGCCTGGGACTGAGGAGCCATTTTATGAAGCTTAAGAATCTGCACTTACTGTACAAATTGTGTCCTGGGTCATAAAAAGTGGACAAAGTTAGAAAGCTCATTAGAGGCAGGATGAGGGAATGGGTCATGCTGACTATATGACATGCAGCCAGGAGTCACATTAAACGTGTTTATTAACCAGAACTACACTAGTTCTACAAGTATATACTAAGCAGAATGGATTCTGGCTAAAAATCATCTCTGTGTATAGCAACGGTAGGACCTCTCTGGGCTCTGGCTCACTTATTATTTTAACAAAATCAGGGGACAGAGAGGTGGATTGACACTCATTGGGCTTTGAACTATGCTTCCAGAACTGGCGTGCAAACTGAGGCCACTAGGTAGTCAGTGGATTAGAATCTAACCTTGACCGATAGGGCTGTGATGGCTGCAAATGGGCTCTGGTCCAGGAGATCATGTGCATTGTCTTGGTGACATCATCCATAACACCAGCAACTCAAGAGGCCAAAACCATTACAGAGTCCAGTTTTCAGGGGCCTCTGGCATCCAAGGTGAATAAGGGAGCCTTTAGAGTCTTCTTGGCCCTTGCCTTGACCTGAGTATATTCTGCCAGAAACCTGACATCTGGATGTTTCTGGGTTTCTGTCCTGGCAGCAGTACAGGCCTGTGTTCTGGCTCTTCCCCAAGGAACATGCTAAAGGGGTCATAATGGCAGAGCAAGCCTCCCCTGTCCTCTGTACTCTGGAAGTCCCTACCCAATGGTACAGGACCTTGTCCAGGGGCGGGTGAATGCAGCACTGGCCTGTTGCAGGTATCTGGTCATGCTGGAGGCTCTAGGAGTGCTAAGCTATAATTTATTTAGAATGGAGGATCTTCCTTGAGTTAGGCTGGCCTCTGCCAGCCCCTGTTATTTGGGCTCATATGATAAAGGTTTAGCTGAGTGGTTGCCTAGGCTAGCTGTTTGAAAACCCCATCTTTGAAAGTTAAGTGCCCACTCTAAGTTACCAGGGCTGAGTTTTCCTGTCTCTTAGAGCTGTTTCAAGCCACTGTTGTTAGCCTTTGAGGCCCAGTATGTCAGATTCTAAGTTCATCCCTCCAAGCCTTAAAACCTCTTTTAATGTTATTTGTGTCCTGGGAGTTGGTTTCTCACAGAACTAGATTCTTTGAAAAATAGGCAACAGAGCAAAAGTTTTCTAGCAACATGGTGGCCCCATATACATGTTTGGGAGGCTTCCAAGCCAGGCGGACATGGGTGGGCTGAGTTAGAATAGGCTTGGATGAGGGCAGACAAGATCGTGATTTTGGGAGGAGTTTTTGCTAATTTTGGGGTCCAAAGAATATTCCTTTTATTTTGAGGAAGTCTGTTGACAGGATGGTAATAGAAAAGTGAGTTTTTGAATACCTATGGCAACCAGAGAAGTATTATTCCTGATGTATAAGAGTTTTGCCCCTTGAGTGCAGAAACCTGGTCAAGTCAACCTTAAGTATTTTGCATATGCATTTGAGGGGAGGGGACACTGGCCCACACATAGTGTAAAGACAGGGTCCAGGAAATAACTGTGGGTCAGAACATCAGTCAAGTAGGGCTTTGCCCCTGACCAGGAGGCCTTGGAGGACTACACCTGTGAGTCCTCAGAACACACCTGGTGTGGTTCAGGCCTCAGAGTATCACCAAAGACCTGGACTGATCCACGCATGTCCAGCAGGCCTTCTCTGCTGGCCCACAGGCCCACATCTGAACTGTTTGTCCTCAGAATGTCCAGCTTTATGGATGGACTGGTTCCTCCAAATTGACTTCATGAATTGAAAATGATTGGAAGAGAGTCTCTTATTGTGACCACCTTGATAAGGCCACCATACAGGGTCTGGGCCTGGTGAGAAAAAATAGAGGCAGGGGTTTGAGGGCTAAAGGTACTTACACGGGATTTGTATGAATATGAAACCTAGTTAGATCCTAGTTTCCCTTCCAGACTGATGTCTCCTGTCTTCGTGGCCCCAGCCCCATTCAGGGCTGTCCTGTTTTAGCTGGAGCTCCCGGTTTTTCTCCTTTACAAAGACATCAGTCCTTGCTGGGTGTGGTCAGGGATTTGCTAACCCCCCATTGTAAGTTTCTTCTAGGTTGTCCTGGATGGAAGACCTGAGCTTCAAAAGATGAATACACTCTTTAAACTCTGTGTCTTGTATAACCTGGTTGAAGGACACCTACCTAGGAGAGTGCTGGTTGCAGGAACTGGAAGAGGCTCTATGTTCAAGTATCCAAGTGAGACTGAGACCAACGGTTTCCAGTTGGGTGGCGCCAGGAGCAGTGGGGCGCCCAATACGGGTTACAGACAGAAGGTGAGGAGCTTGTGGGTGTGCTCTCGGTGGCAGAGGGGAAGCCCAGTACAGGGACTCATCTGTGCTATTTGTCTATATTGGTGTGAACCAGAGTTTAGAAGGCTCTTTGACACCCTGTAACTTGTCATTGAAAAGGTCATAGTTACCTATGAAAGGTAGCCAGATCCTTCCTGTCCTTGATTTTAGGGTGGAGAGTTGGGTCTTGATTTCTGTAAATGACATCTTTCTTGGGGGCTCGGAGGGGATAGTTAGGAAAGAGCATCTATTAAGTTGAGGAAAGTGCATGATTCCCTTGGGTGGTTTGTCCATTTGGCTGGTGGGAGTGTGTGTGTGTGTGTGTGTGTGTGTGTGTGTGTGTGTGTGTGGTGCATACAGGTGAGTGAGTGTATGTGAGAGTGAACATGAATGTGTATAAATGTGAGGGAGGTACAGCAAGAGGTGGCCTGTAACACTTACACAGGAAGCTGACTGACCCACCCCAGGTAGTGCATGCTGGGCTGGTCAGAAAGGCAAGAAGATGTAGAGTTCTAGTAACCTGTTGTCTTTTACCCATTTCTTTCCCTACCCCCCCAAAATGGGTTGAGTTTGGCAGGTAGGACAAGCCTCAATACAGGCATACCCGACCTCATACTGAAGGGGGACCAATGACCTCTGCCAGAAGAAGGATCCAGGGGTCAGAGTCTTCCAGGGACTAGAATGGAGGCACCAAGCCCTCACTCAAGCAGCAGCCTGGGCTGGAATCTGGCCTTCCCAAGATTCTGCTACAGTGGAAGAGAGCTCAGGGAAGCTGCCGGCTACTGTGGTTTAGTCCCACTGATTCCAGAAAGGATTGTTCAGACCTGGAATGAAGAAGACTCTCTCCAGTCCAGGCATGGTCTGAGTGACAACGCGCCATGGCACATGCCCAGATTGGTGCAGCTAGATGCAGCTGATGGACTTGGCACCCGGCCTCCACTTGCCATCAGGGCCTCCAAGAAGGAGCTGCAATATCTCCAGCTATTTTAGGATCGATACAGAGATGTTATTTGTATTGCCGCAGTGTCTGAGGAACGGTACATAAGGTACGTAAAGTGTGCTGGAGATGGCCCAGAGCAAATTCATCAAACTGAAGCTTGATTTCTTCCAGGCTGAGGATCTGTGTGTATAGTCTCGGTGTGGCTTCTGCAAATCCCAGTGCATGCAGCCATACCAATTCCACATTCACAGCACACTCTACTAGCCACTCCCAGGATCATGCAAGTAAATTTCCAGTCATTTCTGGAACCAGCCCAGGGATAGGGACAGACTATGCAGTAGACAAGTTTCAAATGAAAAGAGAAAAAAATGATTTTCAAAATATATAAAGTATCAACACTGTAACATCTTCATTAAAAGTGTTTGTAATCTCTTTGTAGATCTAAGTTGATCCAAGTGTTCAGTAGCCCAGGCCTCTTTTACGGTGATTACACCGCAAACCACGTCAGAGCACAGGCCAGATTATGGGTAGAGGAGGTACCGCTAAAAACATAAAATCCCATCAAGTTCACCAATAATCATTACATGCTCTCATTCAAATTACCAAGCAAATAAGCTCTAACACTATGGAATGTTCTTAATTAAAATTACATTAAAACAGCCCGATTTCTAGCTCACCGTTTCAAATGTAAGTTCCATCAGTGACTGTTTTAACAAAAATGATCTCTAAAGAAAAGTCATCTTGATTAAATTAAAGGGCAAATTGCATCATAGAAAGTATTTCTAAGCATGTTGCTATTTGCCAAGCTATCTTATGATAAAAAACTCAGTTCTGCATTTTTTTATAATCTATATTTTCTAAATATAAACCTGTCATACAACTTTATACTTTCCTTGAGTAGAATTGGGCACACTTACACAATTGTATGCTGAATTATAAACAAAACTGAGCATTTTCACATTTGCTCTATTCAGCCACAAAGGTAACATAACAGTTGGCAATTCTACCATTAAAGTAATTCGTTAATAATTCCCTTCTCCTAAGATAATGAATTCCGAGTCACTACTTACACAAGTTTCTTTGTAAGCTTATTTATCTTGATGTTTTAATGTCTTTCCCTGATTCCTATAATTGGGACCTGTAAAACCGTAAACATTTGACATCCTGCAGAACTTTTCCAGATCAGTGCAGATCAAAGCCTGATTTTACTTTAAATATTACCCTGCTCCATTAAGCGATGAAATCTTTTCCTAAAAGGCATTTCGAAAAGCACACTAAACATTCAAATCTTAAAGTCAAATACAAATACCCAGATACTCACACACTAACAAAATTTTAACAAAACTGATACAATTCAAAGTGAACCAATCATTTGGGGGTGGGGTGAAAGAGGGCGAAAGGAGCTGGGTTCTACCGGGCGTAAATGCAGACGTTCCTTCCAGATCTACTCCCATGTACCTAACAGTGTTCCTTCATTTCTTTAAAAATTAATAGGGAGCTTTGCACCAAAGGTCTCTCTCTTCCGATTAAAAAGAAGAAAGGAAAGAAAAAGTCTTAGATTTTCAACTTCCAACTTTACAGTAATCAAAGTTTATGGCTTCTCAACTCTTCCAGGTCTGGAGGAATTTAGCCTCTGGTTCTCTGAGGCTCAGGATGATTTGTTCTGGATGTTCTTTGCTCCTTGCTGAGTCATTCGTGAGGCTTGATCACTTCCTTTGAGCTCATTTGCCTTTCCCAGGCTTGGAACCGGCATCGCTCACATTTCAGTTGCCATTGTAAAGTTCCAAGGAGACGATCGATTATTACTTCACCTTTAATTTTTCCTCCTGTTAATCCCTCTCTGTTTTCTATCCCTGCCCCCCACACGGCCCCACACCCGGCTTCTAGTCTGTATTCCAGTCCTGCCTATACATCAGAGCACTTCCCCCAACGAGCCTTGTAAGGGCACCTCCTAAGGCCCGTAATGACAGTTGTGCTGAGTCTGAGGGTAGAAACCAAACAATTCACAAAGACTTTAAGGCTGTTTATTGAAATCTTGAAGGGATAGTATTAAAATAGCAAATTTTTTGGAAACTACTGTGCGCAGGTCCTGTGCCAGAGGCTTTACCTACGTGACTGCTGATCCTAAAGCAAAAGGGAAATGCTGCACTTCACCAAATCAAATGCTACTCTGTGTAACATGAAGGAAAAAGAAAAACCAGCAACACCCTGTCAACTGTGTTATAACCTGACACTGATTGCAAATCGCATCCTAATTTCAGAGATGTTAAAATGTGAAGGAAAGAAAGAAAGTGCATCTTAGACTTGATGGTGAGGAGTTGTACAGAGAAAGCTGAAGCTCAGAGAGGCTGGGTAATGTGGCCAGAACCACAGAGCTAATCAGAGGCAAAGCTGGGTTTAGATTGTGCCAGAGTCCATTGCCTCTCCAGACGTTTGAAGGCTTTTTCTCCTGACTGGTTTCCTTTTCCTTGCCTGCCTGTTCTCAGGAACCAGTCCCTAAGCCATCTGTCCTGGAAGAAAGAGCCTCTGCCTTCAGACAACTGACAGAGCTAAAGCAAGTGTCGTTTTGAGACTGCGTCCCCTCCGCACCGTGCCTAATTATAGAGACTGCCCATTCTGCTGTCGCGAGGTTATTTCTGGCAGGGGGAGGGTGGGAGGGGAAGGAGTGGGTGTAGGTGATGGCCGTGCAGGCCTCCCCTTCTCCCCCAGCTACTGGCTTCTCTATCTCTTACCCTGAGGCAGCAGCGGAGGGGCCATAGCCCTTGCCAGGTGGACTAATAAAAGCTGATTTAGGGGGCTAGAAGCTGCTGGGGAAATCTACTCACGCCTCTCCTTATCAGGTCTTCTCGCCCTTCTCCATCAAAACGTGCTGCCCTGGGCTTCCCTGGTGGCGCAGTGGTTGAGAGTCCGCCTGCCGATGCAGGGGACACGGATTCGTGCCCGGGTCCTCCGGGAAGATCCCACATGCTGCGGAGAGGCTGGGCCCGTGAGCCATGGCCGCTGAGCCTGCGCGTCCAGAGCCTGTGCTCCGCCACGGGAGAGGCCACAGCAGGGAGAGGCCACGGCAGGGAGAGGCCCACGTACCGCAAAAAAAAAAAACCAAACGTGCTGCCCCTCTGATCCCAAACTCAACATCACCCCTTAGACTTCAAAGTTTTGTTTCCCTCTGAATTGATGTCCTGTGTCTCCCGAGATGAACTCCCACCTGCTGAGGCCACTTCCCATTTACTTCTTTATTCACTGGATGATTTAATAAATATTTAGTGAGCACCCAGTATATAGTACTCTGAAAATGAGTGATAAGCCAGCACACACACAGTTCCGGCCCTCTTGGGGTTCACAGCCTAATGCGGGAGGAGGGAGGAGGTTGTCATCAAAGAAGCTTGTAAATTACTGTTGAATGACAACTGTGGTAAAAGTTTCTCAGGAAGAGCTGCAGCTGAGCTAGCACTCGGCCAGTATCCTGTGTGCTCTCCTGCATTTCCCAACACCCCCGCTCTTGCAGTTTCAGTTGGGGCCAGGTGACTAATTCTGGCTGAGGACCATGAGTGGACATGATGTGTATCACCTCCGGGGAAAGACTTTAAGAGCTGGTGCGTTCCTTTCAGCTCTCTTTGTTCTGTTTTGATGACGGTGAGTGCCATGTAGATGGTGGGGCTACAGGAGAAAGGGGTCTACCCAACCCACACTGCGCATTACATTTAGGGGAAATAAGCCTCTCTTGTGCCTGCTCACGGAGACCTTGGTTTGACCCCGTAGCTAGTGGTAATTGCCTTCACAGAATCACATGTTCCTATGAGGGAAAACAGGGAGACAACTGACCAGGCAGAGGGCCAGGAAAGGCATCCTTAGGAAAGTGACATTTAGGTCAGGGTCCAAAGGAAGAGTGGGAATTAACTCGGAGAACAGTGCGTGTGTGTTGGGGGGAGCATACCAGACAAACTCACAGCCTGTGCAAAGGCCCTGTATACGTTTCAGTCCTCATCTTCCTGGGTCACTTTGTTGATGTGAGGTGGTGACCACACTCTCATTTTTCAGACTTCTCACTTCCTTGGCTTCCAAGACAGCCTCTTGCCTGGCGTGTTCCTTCTAGTCAATCAACCAGTTCTTCCAAGACTCTCTGACGGAGGCTCGGGATCTTAAGACCCAAGTCTTGTGCCTTGGAGTTCTAGGTTCAGCGTGGTGCTCCTTTCCCTCCTTTTCTGTGTCATTTCTCATCCATCTAAGAATTTCTTTCACTTCTATGTTACCAATGCTCTGATATATATTGATATCTTTAGCCCTGATACTGCCTGTAAGGGTTAAAAAAAATATTCTATCACATATGGATTGCATTTCTTGCTCCTCCATGAACATGGCTGACCACCAACTCCAAGTTCCTCGGGGTATGTACGTACCCTCAGGTCTCAGCTCCTGCTCTTTCTTCAGTCTTAACTCCCTGTCTAGTCATTGCAGAGTCACTGCAATTCCAGTACACGCCATGTTGCCTCACGTGTCTCTGCCTCATTCTTACTCATCCTCAGTGCTCACCTTAGGCGTCACCTCTCTGCCAGGAACCTCTGCCCGCCTGGCATCCTCACGCAGAGCCAAGTGCTGCTCTTCTGGGCATGCCTCCACCACTGCATGTAACACAGCACATCAGACCCAGCCTCTCTCTGTCTCTCTCCACCTCTCCATCTCTCTGTCTCTGTCTCTCTCTCTCTCACAGCCCCCACCCCTCTGCACACTTGTTACAGTCTCCCCAAGACAGCTGGGAAGCTTTGCCTTTGCATGCGGCACTGAGCCCAGCCTATGTCACCTCCCAGCTGCAGGGTCCACGAGCCAGCTTCTAAGCAGCAGCACCTCTAGGACTCGGGACTCACTTCTGCATCCCCAGGAGAAAGTGATTGGGCCACTTTGGGTCAGGGATGATCCATGGGCAAATTAGAGTTGGGGGTAGGAAAGGGATCTCTTGGAACACAGGGGTGCCCATCTGAGCTGTGGCCAGCAAGGGAATGATACCCATCTCTGGTAGAGCTGATTGTAAAAATAAACCATGAAAAGAAACTTCTAGAAGGAAGCACTAAAGCTGGGTCCTCTTCCCCATGTCCTGAGCTAGCCTCTTTGAGTGGACTATGGCTCCTGTGAAGCTACCTGGGCAGGGCCGTCTTCTGATGCCTCTGAGTGTTAATGCTACATTGTGATTCACACGTTTGTTGAAAATCAGAATTTTGTGTCCATTGATTCTTTGCCTGAAGTCCTCTTCTATAAGGGTTCACAGAAATGTTATTGGCTGGATCCCCAGAATTGGCTTCAAGAAAGCCTGAGCTAATGTTCCTTGGGTGGTCCCAGGATCATGTGGAGGCTGTGTCTTGACTTTCCGGGGCCCTCACTCTTTGGAGACTGGCTGGTGATCATGGGTTCAGATACTCAGGGGATCTGGGTGCTCTCAAGGGGCAAGTGGCCATGCATGTGACAACACTGTGGAAAAGGACCAGTCAGCAGGATGCCTGGCTAGGCCTGGAGCCCCAAAGAGAAACCCAACCCAATGCCTGTCCCACAGGAGCATGTAGTGAAAGATACACGTAAATGACCCCCTGATGCTTCATCTCTTTTGCTGCTTTGTTTATCTTCATAGAACTCTAAATCTGACGTGCCATGTAGTTTACTTATTTATTTAATTTATTTTTATCTCCCTCCCATACACTCTGAAATGCAGATTTCATAAGGGTGGGGATTTTTTTTGTTTGTTTCTTTTGTTCACTGCTACACCCATAGGGCTGAGGGCAGGTGTATAGTAGACACTTAAGTATTTGTTGATGGAATGAAGTACCAGGAGTAAGGTCTGTGCCAGGTGCTGGAGAAGTTTAGTCCATACTAGGGATTCTGAGATGGCTTTCTGCAGCCAGTGTGCCTAAGCAGTGTCTCTCAGCATTAGGCAGGTGAATCCAGGTAGGAGGAGGAAGGAGGGTGTCACAGGCAAAGTCTCAGAAGGAAGGAATAGCCTGATGTATGCTTGGACTGGCTGCCCTCAGTGAAGAAAGGCTTCTGGATGTGGGTGCAGCTGCAGTGGCTGAGCGTACAGGGACCCAGGCATACAGATACTGAGCGGGTGAAAGTAGAGCTTCGGGCTGGGTGAGGCTGGGTGACACACAGGCACTCACTCCTGTGTCGGAGCTCAGCATAGGACCAGGAGGAGGGTGTGCCATGTGGAGGCCTCTCCCAGTAACCGGACAGCCAAGCCCCTCTTGCAGTCAATCCCACTGGACACAGAGCAGGACCCCAGCCTGTAACAGGAGGGAGGCTTAGGATCTCGGTCAGCAGAGGGACAGAAGGGGCCAGGACCTGGCGACAAGCACCCAGGTTGGCACAGGATTCCAAACGTCAGGGAGACAGTGAATGACGGCGACTTCCATCCATCCCTCGTTTTGACTGGGGCGGCTCGGCCCCTGCCACAGGGAGATGCTGCTGGGAAAGCGTTCCCTGCGGAAGAAGATTTCGTTGTTCTCACTTGGGATGGTGCCCCTGCTCCGCTTTTAGCCCGATGGCAGAAGAGCCCCACCCTCAGCTACTGAGGTATGAATGTTCTGTTTACAGGCTCTCCGTCAGCCTCGGTCTCTGAACGCTACTCCCAGGAGAAACCGGGTCGGTCCACAGGCTGAGCCCCGCGTTCTAAGCCTTCCCGTTGAAGCCGGGTCCTGAATCACGTCACCACCTGTCCTCCTAGTGAATTCCCCTCTCAGGCCTTCGCTACCACTAGTCCTCCTTCGGGACAGCCTCAGTTCATCAGAGATGCCCTTGGGATGCTGAAGGTCAACAGGCCCAGGGGGCCAGCGTCAGAGTTGCTTTTGTTCTGGGAGGCTTCTTGGCCCTATGCAAACGTGCCCACTGTCCCCAGGCCAGCTCTGCAGAGCAAGGGCACAGGGCAGTGCTGTTGAACACTGGGGCTGCTGCATCCTTGGAAACCACTCTGTGGCCTGCAGTGCTCCCAGGCGTGTCACACCACAGAGTGGCCCACCCAGCTCCTGTTGGGGCAGCAGCCCCTCGGAGGTCAGCCTGGTGCTTGCACTTGGTTCTGAGTTGGCAGTTCGCTTACACCCTAACTCCTGTGCTATGATGGCCCCTGTAGGAAGCACCCTGTCTAGACCCGCAGCTCCTACAAAGTCTGGCCTGTGGCCCCAGGATCCAAGAGTGGCTCTGGCAAAGCTCAAATGTGGGGTGGGCCTCAGCTAATCTAGATGCCCCCTCTGGTTGGCACGGATGCAGCTGCATCCCAGGCAGGTAGAGACAGCCTCTCCGCAGAGGCCTGAATAAGGAGTAGGGGTGGGGAGGCCGGGGGGTGGAGGAGGAGCTTCCCTTCTTCCCCCCCCACATCGCTCTGTTTTATATCCTGTCTGCCTCCCCCAGATTGGGGCACACACTGGGTTGCTTTGCTCCCCCGCTCCCCTCTCTCTGCCCTCCGCTAAGCTACTCACTATTTCCTGGGCTGCCTCTTCCCTTGTCTCCACACGGGATGGGGAAAGCACATTCTGCTGAAAGCTAACTTAGGGGCATGGGGTGGTGGGCTGGATTAAGTAATTTAGAATTCTTTTTCAAGGTGATAGTCTGACTTTCAAGACTTTTTTTTTTCTCTGTGGAAGTTGAATAGCACATAGATTTTTTTCTTAATTTAACTCTAGTAACAAATCCTAAATTTTCCCCAGGCAGAAACCACACAGACGAAGGTGGAAGTTCCAGGTCTCACTAAAGTTTTTCAAACCCATCGCATACTTTTCTACTCATACATTCATCATGTACAAAGTTCTTGCGCCCCCCCCCCCAAAAAAAAATTAATTCAAAAGTTTTATTTGGCTGCTTGAGAAAAAGAACTGAAATCTCCTCTTTGTTTCCTGCTTCATATTTTCTGGATAATGAATGAGTCACACCATGAAGGAGTCTGTTGGGGGCAGCCCTTTATTCTCGTGTCTCAAGTCCCACCATCCCTGCTCCGTTTCTGGCCTCCCTTGTAACCCCACAGCTGTCCTACATATTCCAGAAGAATGTGGGGTCTCTCCCTCTGGTTGTCTGCTGTGGAGAAACCGTTCCCCAGGAGACGATGGCAGGATGTCAGGACACAACTGGACCAGCGGAGAGGGGCGCCCTGCAGTTGTCAAGGGGACACAAATGGAGGTCACATCTTCCCCTGCACTCTGTGTCTGGACATTTGCTTGGGAAGCAGGGGGGTGGTGAAGGAGAAATAAGTCACATTTCTTCATACCTGCCTGTGATCACTGAGTATTTATGGAACACCTGTTGTGTGACATCCAAGGGTTAGGCTGGAAGAGACGATTGTGTCCCCAGCTCCGTGGGCCTCCCTCTGTAGGAGGAAGCAAACCTTGCACTGGGAACCGAATCACTGCGGTGCTGGAACAGCAGCTCCGTGCATGGATCCTCAATCCTCTCCTCCCTCACCCCCTCCCATCCCAATCTGCATGGGAACCGCCGCAGCCCCCTTTGCCTTGCATCCCATCTCTGAGACCCAGTGGTTAAAAATCTGGGCCTTGGCTTCTGAGTGACCAGTTCAGATCCTGCCTCTGCTACTTAACTAGTTGTGTGACTTCTGTTAATCTCTCTGAGCGTCAATGTTCTCGTCTCTACACTGGGGATCAAACTGGGTCTCCCGTCATACGGTTTTGTGAAGATTAAATGAGATTGTGTTGGGAAGGGGTTTAGCTAGGGACCTGGCTTGTCAGGAGCCAAGGATTCTGTGATCCGTCACCTGCCCGGAGTCCGTAGCAAACTCTGGCTGGGAGCTCCGAGCTGCAGCAGAAAGAGGAGGGTCTGCAGCTCTGGTTGGGGAAATAAGACCAACCCATGGAGAGAAAATAGAGGACAAATTAAGAGCTAAATTGTGATATGGGCCACAAACAAATTAGGATTTATATAAGATGAGGGAGGACCTGGGTGCCTAAGGAGGTCTCAGAGAGTGTAGATCTGGCGGTTGATGGGACCAGAGGAATCTTTGGTTACGTAAAGGCCATTCTTGCGAAGCCGAGTTAGGGCCGATTCAGGCTGAGCCAGCCCTGTGCAGCCCACCTGGTGGGCTCCGAAGACCTTCTACTGCCCCAAGGCAGTTTGCACTTGAATTTATTAAGCACCTACTATGTGATAAGCATACATTTACAGAACATCTCTAGTTTCACAAAACATTATTTGGGGAAATATAAATATATGATTTGGAGACTTGCTGTTAAATATATACCTAGAGGCTTCCTGGGTAGATGTTTGGCAGAGCCGAAAAGCTCACTTGTTTTTCTGTGATGAGAGCCCAATTTAGAAGTTTTTCATTCTAGGCTTGGCTTGGTATGATTTTACTCTGTAATTCCCGGCCTTCCCTTATTTTTCTAGTCATGCAAAGCTTCCTTATTTAGAAAAAAATATTAGTTACAAGTTGTTACTTTTTTTTAAATTCAAATACCCATTACACTTGGTTTTGTGGTTATGTAGGAGAATGGACCATTCTTGGGAGATGCAGCTGAAGCATTTAGGGCTGATGTGTCACCATGACTAAATTCACTCCCAAATATTTCAAATCCTGATAGATAGAAAATATTAGCAATTGTTGAAGCCAGATGGAGTGTTCTTGAGTGTTTCTTGTCCTATTCTTTCCATTTTTCTCTATGTTTGGAAATTGCCAAATAAAAAGATAGAGAAAACCCATTGAACTATAGAGGAAAAAATGAAGCAAGAGGAATAGCTGTCCTTTCTTGGCTGGTAGTTTTAGGATCTACCAGCCTAGGGCACTTGCCTTTTCGTACCTGGAGCTGGAGAGTATTTCCCCTCATACTTGAGGGCTGTTTAAAATTTGGGCCGTTCCTACGGGCCTCCGATTTCTGCTGTCTGCCTTGGGGTCTCCTCTGTGTCTCTCGCTGGCTTCATCCTCAGCCTGCTGGTCTTTCTGAGGATTTGCCAGACTCTGCCCTGGCTGCCATGGCAACAGAGGAGCAGCCCCGGTAGAGGCTGAGAGGGGATGGAGAACCTCTTACTTCTGAGAATTCTAGATGTGGGTTCTTTTGGGGACACATTGTGTGAACCTCAAGAATCCCTGAGCAAGTACCTGTCAGCCCCAAGTTTTGGGCAGAGGACTGGGGTTGGGGCTGGGGAGAGGACCAAGACCCTCCCCTTAGCTTTGGGGGCGGGGGTCTGAGGAGGAAGATCTTGCGGAGGAAGTATCATTGCACTGTGCTTACTGAGAGATTTATGTCTTCCTGATGGAGTCTCAAGAGCGATTTAAACTCTGAGCTCTTCTGACCTTATTTGCTAACTTTAGACCTAACCTCCATGTAGCATGCGATAGCCCCGGGTAATAAAGTGCTCATTCATTCCTTCCACCCATACTGACTGGGTGCTTATTTTCGGCCCCATGCTGTGCCAGCACTGGGACACAGGGCTCCACTGTGCCTTCAGACTGCAGTTGCCCCAGGGGCTGGGAGAGGAGGTAGGGGTCAGTGCGGGTTTCCTCAGAGGGGTGGGACCCGGGGCAGGTAAAAGAGGGCTTGAAATTAGACAGAGGGAGGTGCTTTCTTAGGGGGTGGGGGGGGGTCACAGTGAGTGAAGGCACCATCTGATCAATGCACATTCTCTGGGTGAATGGAGATTAGTGAACCTCGGTCAAGCTGCGAAAAGCCTAAAATTAGCCTGACCAGCTGGACCCAGACTGTTTGGGACTCCCTCTTACCCCCCTGGCCTCCTCAAGTTTCAGAAAGCACGAGTGTGTGCAGGAACAGCATGCTTCGCCCAGGTCACAGCAGGCAGAGCAGGGCACCTGGGGCCAGGCTGGGCAGGGGTGCAGCTCCCAGCAGGGATGCGGTCCCCACGGGGCCCCCTAGCCCTGCAGGGCCTGACAAGAGGGGAGCCCCTGTCCTTCCCCTCTCCTTCTTGACACAGTTTCCTCTTTTGCTTCCCTGTTCTCCTTCCAGAGCTGCAGGCCTGGCAGTGTGGCCAGAGACAGGTCAGAGCACTGCCTGGGCCAGCAAACCAGAGCCTGGGGCGGGTCGAGCCTCACGGGCTTGGGGGCAGGGCAGAGGCCTGGACGGGCAACTTCCTGGGGCGCTGGGGGAGGAGCAACCAGAGCACCTCATCCTCCCCCCATAACCTGTGCCAGCCTCCTTTCTGACCTTGCCTGAAATTCCCTCCGTGACTCACCATCGGGTGCTATCATCAAGCCTGAGAAGTGGTTTGAGAAGCTAATCTTGTCTTGGAAGGCTCTGGAGCTGGTCTGAGTGGTAAGGAGCAGTAAGTAGGGGGCTGGGGAGGTAGGAAGGAGATGGCTCAGCCTGGTGGTGGTGGCAGCAGAGTGGGGCTGGGTAGCCGTACAGCATCTTGGTGTCCTCCGCCCGTTTCCCATGCAGGGCCAGCCCCATATCGGACATCCGCAATGTGACTGCTCTTAGGGGCTGTATTATGTCTCCAGCCCCACCCCCATTCATTTGTGGAAGCCCTCTCCCCTACTACCTCGGAATGTAACTTGGAGAGATACAGTCTTTAAAGAGGTAACTAAGTTAAAATGAGGGTGGGCCCTAATCCAATATGACCAGTATCCTTATAAGAAGAGGCGATCAGGACACAGATACACACAGAGGTATGACCCTGGCAGGACACAGGGAGAAGACACTATCTGCAAGCCAAGGACAGAGGCCTCAGAAGGAACCAGCCGTCCAAACTCAATCTTGGACTTCTGCCTCCAGGACCCTAAGAAAATAAACTTCGGTCGTGGAAGTACCCTCTCCCGCCCCCAGTCTGTGGTGCCTGTCATGGCAGCCCTGGCAGTCTAACAGGCCCTCAGTCCCTCTCCCCAGAATGCCCTGCCTGGTGCCCTCAGTCTATTCATCTTCTTCCCATCTTTTTTCCTGGGTCACCAACCCCAGCTTTCACATGGCTCTGATTTGCAAGTGCCACCTCTGGTCCCAAGGTCTTCTTATCTGCAGCTGTGCTGGAAGATTCCGGAGAGTTAAACAGCACTGAGGACAGGCAGGAGGGCCCAGAAAGGCCTCCATAGAAGGTGTGATGATCGCAAGCCCCCTCATAAGTCGCTCAGCCTAAGCTGATGGCAACGAGAGCCCGTCAGTACAGAGTTGTCGGAGCCCTACCACGTCCCCTGCACCTGCTAAGCAACCCACGTGCCTGGCAGCATAATTCACTGAAATATTAACTTGGGGGTCCTCCTGCCACCTGCCTGCACCCGCTTTCCAGCACAGCACCAGGCTTGTATGCCCTAGCCTTGGACATTAAACGAGCCTAGACTTTAGCAGGTGGCAAATGGGCTATGATTCCCTAGGAATAATATTAAAACTGGTACACAACCTCCACACCCCAGCTTCTCATCCCTTCTTTGGCAGAGTGGAGGGGGAAACCTCCAGGAAGCTGTGATGAGGGGCAGTGGCCAACCCCTCCGCCCCCAGGCCCCCTCCCCCAGCTGCCATGGGCACCAGGCTCACAGTGTCCGGGAGACCCCAGGGCAAGCAGTAAAAATGGAGGCTGCAGGATGCTGGTGCATAGGGACCCCACGTATGTGAATGAGACAGGAGGGTACATGGTTAGAGAAGCAAAAAGTCTACCCACCACTGACCAGCCCACACCACGCAGTCCCTCCAGATCCACAGCCCTAGGCTCTGCCCCTCTCAATTCTGGACTGTCCTGCCAGTCCTGGGGCCATTGTTGCTGGTGGGAACGATCTTGGGCCAGGCTCTTGGCTACAGCACTGACCTTACCAGGGGTCTAATGCATCACTCACCCTCACTGTACTGAGCTCTGCTGAGAGCAGTGTGCCAGGCACCTACCCAAGTCTATTTTCCCCTTCTTTCTACTAGCAGGACCCTGATTTGGGGAGAGGGGTAGCAATGTACCCAGCTAAAATACTTCCTAGGATCCTTTGTGGTGGCTATGTCGATCCAGTTCTGCCCAATGGAATGAGAGGAGAAGTCAGCTAGTAGATATTGAAAAAGCAACTGACTCAGCAGACATGTTCGTCAGTTCTTTACCTCTGATTGCTGACTTCACCCTTTCCCCTTTCTACCTTCCTGGAAGACAGTTTGGATGCCTGGAGGTGCAGCAGCCACCTTTCAACCATGAGGGCAAAAGCCAGGTGCTGAGTGTGGTGGAGGAGAAATAAAGAAGGAATCTGGCTAACACCCCTAAGTAGTAGCACCGGCCCTTGACTGCCAACTCTGAATTTATTTTTTGCAAGAGATGAAAAAAGATCTCTTCTTTGTTTAAGCCCCTGTTACTTTAGTTTTCAGGTACTTGCAGGTAAACATAGTCCTAACTGACACACAGCCCTTCCTACACAAAATCTGGTAGCTCCTTCTGAAATCTCAGCACCTACCCCAGCCAACCCTAGAGCAGCCCCACCCAAGGACGGCCGTGCCTCCCCTCTGATCCCACCACCCTGAGGTGGTGGCCCAGAGGAGTGCAGGCGTGTAGGGCCACAGGCTCGGAGAGGTTAAGTGACTTCTCCCGCATCACATGGCTAGTAAGAGAAGAGTCAAGATAAGATCTTCTATCTCAGAAGCACTGTTTCTTCTCCGAGACTAAGGTGGGTGAGGTTGGGCAGGGATGTGGGAGTTTGCAGAACAGCGAATCTGCTGTGATTTCCTAGGAATCATCATCATCATCATAAATAGCAGATCAAAGCCTCATTGAAGGCTTTGCAAATGTCGCCTCAAGGAGACCTATCCTGACTACTTTATTTAAAATTTCAACCCCTATTTCCTGATTCCATTACCCTGCTCTGTTTTTCTTTTTTCAATAGAGTGGATCACCTTCTAGCACAGTATTTAACTTATTGGTAATATGTTGGCTGTACATGTCTGTCACCTCTCTCCCCACCCCAGGTTTAAGCCCCACACAAATAAGGGTCTTGGTTTGCTTTGTTTATGAATACGTTCTAAGAGCCTAGAATAATGCTGGTCTAAAGAAGGTACTTGTTGAACTGAATTAAATAGCAATGTTTCCCGAGCACCACCTATTAGGGGCTTGTGTCCTCCCCAAAATTCATATGCTGAAGTCCTAACGCCCAGTACCTGAGAATGTGGTTATATGTGGAGACAGGTCTTTGAAGAGGTAATGAAGTTAAAATGAGGTCATTAGGGTGAGCCCTAATCCAACATGACTGCTATCCTTATAATAAGAGGAGATTAGGACACAGACACACAGAGAAGGAAGACCATGTGAGGACAACAGAGAGAAGAAGGCCACCTACAAACCACGCAGAGAGGCTTCAGAAGAAACCAATCCTGCTGACACCCTGACTGCGGATTTCTAGCTTCCAGAATCATGAGAAAATAAACTTCTGTAGTTTAAGCCACCCAGTCTGCGGTCCTTTGTTATGTAGCCCTCGTGAGCGAATATAGCACCCATGCTTAGCTCTGTGTGAACGGCTTTGTACACGTTGTCTCATTTGATCTTAACCACAATCCTAAGAGATAAGTACTTACGTCTCAGGTGCGGAAACTGAGGCCCAGGAAGTGATGATGGGGGCAGGCGCTAGGGAAAGGCTACATCTTGGGGTGTTAGGCCTCCTGGGGCCGGGGGGAGGGAGCCCCAGCTGCTGACTCACCAGGGCCCCCTCCTTATCCGGAGTTCTGCGGGAGGTCAGGCCTGTCCTCCGCCTGCCCCTCTCCCAACCCCACCCCTAAATGGGTCTACGTTGGACCCCCTGCCCTCTCACCTGCTCTCTCAGCAGCTCTGTGCAGGCCCGTGATCTGAGATGTTGCTGGTGCCACCCAAAGAAACAAGTCTCTATGGTACAACCTCAGACACTGAAGCCAGTGGAAGGAGGAGAAAGAAGATCGCTTTGGGGGAAAGCATTTCTTCAGCGTCCCTGGAAGCAGTTGGTCCTGAGGCACTGCCTGCAGGCCCGCCCAGTGCGGCAGACCCCCCCCAGGACGAGGGTGTGAGCAGCCCACTGGTTCTTCAGCTAGCACGTCTATAGTCGGGACAACAGTCCTGGTTGGGGTTCATTGAGGCCCAGCAGCTGCCAAGCTTTGTCCTCAGTGCATGATGTCGAGTTTCTCGTGTAATCCTCTGAGCAGCCCTGCGAGATGGTCACTGATCCTATCACCGTTTTACAGGTGGGGACACGGAGGCTTAGAGAGCTCAAGTGACCAATAATCGGTTGGGCTGGGATCCCGTCTGATTTCAGTGTGAGCGCCCTTCACCATTAACTGACACCGGCTGTATACCTTGCCATGTGCTGCCTTAGGCTGCAGTTGGTCAAGCCTGTCCCCCAAACTCCTTGCTCTAGAGAGTTAGGAAAAAGGACGGAAACTCTGACCACTAGCGGGGCAAAGGTCTGAGCTCCTGGACCCGTGGTCGGTAACCTCCCCTGCCTCTGCCTGCCCCACCCCCCGCCCCCAGATCGCCTCTTCCTGGGAGCTGAGATTGTCTCCTCTGTCTGACTCGCCCCCCTCCCAGACCACACCATGCTCATCTCAGCCAGGGTCATGGGGAGGCGGAAGTGCCCCTGCCACCGGCTCTCTGTCACCGGTGGCTGGTTGCGGAATGGCCTGGTTACTCCACGGCAGAGGATGGGGATCGTCCAGGCCTTTCCCGGAGGAACGAGGACAGTCTGGGGACAGTCCGAAGCCAGGCCTGTGGGGCCTGTGCTCTGCCCTCGGGACCCCTCCCCTCTGGCCTCCAGAGCCCTCGCCCTTTCCTCCTGCAGGTGTTCCCCTTGCACCAAGGACGGGCCTTCTGAGACCTTCTGACTACTGACTTTGTCAGCTTGCTTTCGGGAGTCTGGCTGGGAACCTCTGTCCTCCCCTGCTGGCCTCACAGCCCTGGACGCTCCGCAGGTCGGCGTCTGGGTGAAGGTGAACCAGGGCAGGCCCTTCTCCACCCTGTCCCCAGAGCCAGAGGGCAGCTGCCTGTGACCCAGCCACCTCTCCCCGGTATGAGTGTGGCGGACTGATGGGGGTGGCACACCCTCTGCGTCTGCCGGGCCCCCTGGGCATGTGCAGGGGGGCCTAGGGGTGGAGCCCATGTGCCCGGGAGCACGGCCCGTTCCTGTTGACAAGACTGCCTGGCACAGTCCCTGCCCCCAACAGGAAGGTGCCTGGCATAGGAAGAGGGCGGTGGCATCACGGGGCTGGATGCAGAGGCAGGTGGCCTGGATGGCCTTGGTGGGAAGCCAGAGGGCATGACGAGGCTGCCCCAGGCCACGCCCGCCTGCCTGAGCCTGAGGAAGTGGCAGGGCCCCGGCTCCAGGTGCCCGCCAGCCGCCCCGCTGGGCAGATGACTTTGGCTGCACATCTGCGAGGGCTGGACTTGGCGCGGACTGATGGAGGGTCACGACGAGGGCGTCCGCGTGCGTCCCGGTGGGGGGTCTCCCAACCACGCTTACCCTGCTTACGGGCTGACTCCTGGGCTCTTCTTTAGACAAAGTAGTGTAACTGCCTTTCCTTCGGAACCTCTCATCCGCTAAACCCCTATCTTCACTTATCAGACACCCAACACCCTGTTTCTCATTTTCAGGGTGATTCTGCAGTTCTAGAAATTAAAACCTGCTGCGTTCTGAAAAGGTGCTTTATGTCTTCCCTGGGAAGCAGGCGACACATCCCTCAGGATTCCACGGGGCACCTCTGGCTACTTACAGCTAAAAGGGTAGAAAGAGAGGATCCAGGGCTTGAACTAGACTGGCTAGGCAGGCTGGGCTTACGGAGACAACTGGGGATGCTTGGGGAAAGCTGGGCAGGCAGGCAGCACAGGGGCAGGTGGGAGGGGTCTGGGAGTTTGGGGATGGCAGCAGAGGCTTGGCTAAAGATGCTGAAGGCACCCCAGGCCGGGCAGAGCCATTCTCAGTGGGAGCTGGAGTGTGGGGCAGGGAATGTCCCAGGGTTTGTGGTCACCAGGGCTGTGGCCAAGGGTCCCAAGGACACACCTGTGTGGGCTCTGAAGGGCCTGCTCAGAGCTGGTGCTGTTTGCTCCCTGTCAAGACGGTTGAGGGGGTCACTGGAGGCCTGGGAGGAAGCAGGGAGCCTGAGCCTCTATCTGCCAGGCGAGGAACTTTCCTTTGGAAGAGCCTGAAGAGGGCATAGTGGCTGCAGGGGCCGTGAGTCTGTGATGGGGTGCTATCCCTAGAGCAGGGCTGGTGGCCGGGGGACGGATGTTCTGCACGTCCAGGAAAGGGTCTTTGCAGGGTATCTGCCGTGTGGTCACCGCCGGGCTACGGCAGAAGCCTGGGGTGCAGAGGCCACCACTCGCCCACCGCTCCCTTTTGGGGGACACTTCCCTTCATGAAGTAGTTGCTTCCAGATGCCCACGAAGACCCTGATGTGTGCAGGACATCGTGGGAGAAGGTGAACAAGGCAGAGCCCTGCTTTCAGCCCCAGCTCAAGGCAGAAAGGCTTGTGCGCCCAAAGAAGCAGACTCGGAATTGTGGGCTCCAGAGCGGGGGGGGGGGGGGGGGGGGCTCATCAGGGGGTCTGGGGCCCGCGGGGCAAGAAGTGTGCAGGACATCGTGGGAGAAGGTGAACAAGGCAGAGCCCTGCTTTCAGCCCCAGCTCAAGGCAGAAAGGCTTGTGCGCCCAAAGAAGCAGACTCGGAATTGTGGGCTCCAGAGCGGGGGGGGGGGGGGGGTGGGGAGGGCTCATCAGGGGGTCTGGGGCCCGCGGAGCAAGTAGCCCTGAGCTAGGCCTTGAGGGCTGTGTGGGCCACAGACTGGGAGGCCAGGGGCAAGGATCACAGAGGGAGGGGTGGCCTGAGAATGGCCCGAGGCATCACAATTAAAATGACAACAGCTAAAGTAATGAGGGTTCGTACTTGCACCTCAAGTCAATAAGGGTGTGGAAGAGGCTCTGCAGTGCTGGCTCAGGCCCAGCACAGAGTGAGCAGCTGGTAAAGGCTGGCAAATGGCAGCTGTTATCTCTACCAGGAGGGGTCCCCCAGCAAACTGTGAAAGACGGCCTGAGTCTTGAGTGTCAGTCTATTTTGGAGCCAACCCGGGTGCCCTTTGGCACATTTTCTGCCCTGCAACCCCTTCTTTGCCCCCAGGGGCAGGGCTGGACCCTGGGTGGACCCAGCCCTCTATAGCGAGTCTTCTCCGAGCTGCGTTAGCCCCGTTGCCCTGTGAGCCCTGGCCCCCATCCCAGACACCACCACGTTGAGCCCATTCCACAAAGTATTAAGATGTCTTTTCACCTTGACTGGCCCTTTTCACCGGGGGTGATTCCAGGAGAGGGTCAGGGACCAGCTCCTGTGAAACCTGGGGCTTCAGCCTCTGGAGAGATGCCTTCACTGCCCAGAGTGGAGTGGGGGGATACAGGGTGTCCTTTCTGTTACTCCAAGGGCACCCAAGTCACTTTGGAGAGTGTTGCAGAACCCAGATGAGGAAACCCCACCCTGACCCCAACTCAGAGAAGCCAGGGCGTCATTCAAATGACAGTCCCTGCCTCAAAATCTGCTCCCTAGCCAGAGATGTAGCCCTGTCACCTACCCAGATGTTAATCTCCTCACCTGCGTTGGGACTCCCCTCTCGCACATATCCAAGGGACCACGGTTCATCTGACCCTCCCAGACTCTCCCTCCCCTTCCTCCCCTCCTACCCTCTCCCCCAGGCCCTGTCTTCTCCCTCCTGTTGCCTGTTATTACATTAGCCTCTCAATGCCTGGCTCCCCTCCAGGAGCTCTCCTTTGGGGCCAGTCTCCAAAGAGCTAAGGAACAATCTTTTAGAAATGCAAACCCCATTGCCAGAGTTCCCCTTAGCGGGTCTTCACTTCACTTACCTTCTAGCTAAAACCCCAATTCCTTAGCGAACGAGGCCTCCTTCCTGTGGTCGGCTTGTCCTCCTTCTGACCCAACCGCTTCTCAGACCTGGGGGCCCAGGCCCACTGAAGGCTCCCCCTGAAACCCCTGGACCTTGCTTTCTTGGAACCTGCACATATTTGTACCTGGCCCCTCTGCCTGAAACACCTACCCACCCCAGACCTTTTTTCTCCCCTAACTCCAAGTTACCTTGAATTTCATTTCAATGTTTATGTCACTACCTTACTTGTAGTTCTTTTTTTTTTTTAATGGAAATGTCTATTGTTTTTGCACGGTGGTTCTGGTCAGGGTCGCTGCATTGGGATGCCTTCCTCTCTCCCCATCTGGGTGCTTTCCACCTGGGCTCCCTGGTGCCTCTGATGTGCACACAGGTAGCTACACCTGTACTTGTTCACGCCTGTTGGTTTGTCAGTGTTTTATTCTTTGCATCCTGCAGTTCCTGAAGTATGTTGGGTGCTTAATAAAGATATTAATCAAAATATCTTTAATGCATCTTCTACTTCAAAGCTATAGATCTAAGTGTCTGAATTTTTAAAATTAAAATTTAGAAGAATTTAATTATTCTGCAACTCAGTTGCTAGCTCGAGCCCTCTTTCTGCCTCATGGTGGATACTTTAGCCAATCCCAGGAAATCCACCATTTCTGTGACACCCCCTCTAGTCCAATTTATGCTTTTTATTCTATTTTCTCCTCCTCACTTCTGTAACAGGATCCAAGTTAGAGTGCCTCTCTGAAGTGTCTGGACACTGGTGGGAAGAGCTGGGTCCTTGGAGGCCATGCTGAAGCTTGGCTGGCATCTGTCTCGCAGTAGGCATCTGTTCCCCAGCCTTTGCTGAGATGCCTTCTCAGCATGTCGCAGAGGATAGACGGGGGCGACCACTGAGTGTGGGCTGGTGGCCTCATTCCTATCAAAGGGCCCCTTCCCTTTACAAATCCCAAACCTCAAGATGCTACCTTGCGAGGGGCCTTAGAGTAGAAGGGGTGGATGTGAGTAAAGATCCACCCACCTCCCAGCTCCTTCCTCAAAAGTGGGGAGGGACTGGAAGAGAGGCTGAGCCTTGGAGAAGGTGCCCCATTATCTGGAAGAGCACAGTCATGAGTCTCTGAATATGCAAAGAGCCCTGTGGGGCCCAGGTTGGTGGTAGGAGGTCTTGGTGGTAGAATGGCTCAGCATAATAAAGAGGGGAGGAATATGTGTGGCGTTGGAGTTGGGGGTGGGGTTCAGGGGTTGGCCAAGGGTGTGAGTGGGGAGGATAGAGCCAATGCTGACCGAATGGCCAAGGGGCTTGGTAAGAATAGGAACGCCTCCTTTGTCCCTGTGATGGGGTGGCCCTGTCTGTCCCCGCAAACTTTCAATCAAGTCGACCGCACCCATATTGGAGTGCTCACCCTGGGAGCTGAAGGGAGGCTCTTTCCATCTCAAGTTCAAGCTCCCACCCTTTCACCCTTGGGAAGACCCTGGGGGACGTAGCCTGCAATCCTGATGTGACCCCAGCAAAATGATCAGTGGTGTTCCCTGGGCAGACTGTTCTGGGACGGAGTCACCTTTGAGGAGCGGGGTCACTTGGACAAACCTGGGGTTAGGAGGAGTCAGCGCCCCGTCCTCCTCTGCGAACACATTTGGCTCTTTCATCAGCACCTGGGGTGATGCCAACAATCTGTAAAAGAAAAAGTATCCCCAAACTGGTCCAGGGCAGAAATTTTTGTGTGTGATGCAATTAGCAATTTCCTTCTGGAAAGAGATCAGCATTCCTGGTGAAATACAGAAGCAAATTTCTGATGAGCTTTAATGGAATTAAAACTGGTGGGAGGGCTTCCCTGGTGGCGCAGTGGTTGAGAGTCCGCCTGCCGATGCAGGGGACGCGGGTTCGTGCCCCGGTCCGGGAGGATCCCACACGCCGCGGAGCGGCTGGACCCGTGAGCCACGGCCGCTGAGCCTGCGCGTCCGGAGCCTGTGCTCCGCAACGGGAGAGGCCACAGCAGTGAGAGGCCCGCGTACCGCAAAAAAAAAAAAAAAAAAAAAAATGTGGTAGAGGGTCCACTTGAGTCTAAACTGTGACTCAGACCGAAAGGGGCTTATGGTGACCTGTAGAGTCAGATGGGTTCTGGGAGGGATGAGGGAGCTGGACACCATGAGTAGGAGCCTTGCTTTCTTCCTCTGCACCGATGAGAGTTGCTTTGCCTCCCTCCCTCCAACGCTGTGATGATCAAGTGAGATAAGGATTAGATGGCAACGTAATTGGAAAAGTAGAAGGTGGCTTGTAAATCAGGGGTTTATTATTACTATCATCTGATTCAGAGGTGATCTGCCCATGCCAGAAAAGCTCAGGATGCAGGTTCTACACCGGTGTCCCTAACATAGGCCTGCTTTTCAATGGCATGCAATTTCCCCATCGTCCAAAGGTGCATCTCCCCCTCTGCATTTTCTCTGTGATCGCTCCAGCTCTGAAGCCCTCTGAAGTGCATGGCTTCCTTACTCCCTGCAGCAGCTTCCTGACCCTCCTCCTGTGGCCTCCTGTCCAGTCTCCCCAACAGTCAGACCAGACCAGGCACCCCCAGCCCTGTTTACAGCAAAGCCAAGGCCACTGGAGCTGCTATTGGGAGAAAAGGGTTAGTCGCCTTCCCAGCCCGTGGCAGTCCCAACCGGGCCTCTCCCCACTCCCGGCACAGGCACAACGCAGTCTGTCTCTCTGCCGATTATGAGATAGCTCATGGCTGTTAGGTCTGCTTGAATAAGCTCTTTTGTCCCAGAGAATTTTCCCATGTCGTACATTTAGTCTGTTGTGTTATGGGTCAGTGAGCAAGGAGATAAGTCTGAATTCTTAAACAACCTTGTGAACGCAAGACTTCTGTCTGAAAGGCAATCAAACAACATCTGTCACGCTCTCCCCAACTTCCAAGACCCTTTCTTAAAAAACAAATCATTGTTGTATGTTTACGTTTCTTTGAAAAATTCAGCTATTACCGAGATATATACTTTGAAAGATGAAAGTCCCTCATAAATCTTCACCTCCCTTCCCCCCTCCCCTCAGTGCCAGAAAACTATTGTTAATACTTTGGTGTATATTGCTCAGATTTTTCTTCTCTGCACCTACTAACACAGATAGTATTATTATTATTACCTTTTTCTTTTTTCTTTTTTTATCATTGTACCATAGATATTGTTTTGCAATTTGCGCTTTGACTTAACATAGAACTTCTTTCAGTATTAGGATCTCATTTTTTAAACAACTGTACAGTGTTCCATTATGTCTATGAATAATCACTTATTTAATAAGTTTCCTGTTGATGGATATTTGGAATTCAACCCTTTCCAACACAATTTTTCCTTTACATAAACAATACTGCAATGGATATCCTTGCACATGTTTTTGTATACCTGTGAGAGGGTTTCTGTGCGTATAGGATGTAATATTTCTAGAAACAGAAATGCTAGATCAAAGGTATAAACATTTAAAATGTAGTAGGTATTGCCAAATTGACTAGGCAAGCATGGCTAGGGTTCGGTCTGTAGATTTCTTGAAGGTAGAGAATGCCACTGGGCACCTACAGGGGTTAGTGCCAGCAACAGAAAGGAGTGGCCGTTCACCTTGGGTACACCCGGGAGTGTTTCCCCAGCTGCCTGCAAGACTTGAGACATCTTAGTGTGTGTGGACTAACCCAGGAGAGGACAAGGCATAAACTATTGGTCTGGAAAGGACAGAGTCATCAGTTGAGTGAATCCCAGGTAAGGTGAGGCCTGAATGGCATGGACATTTTATGAAATTGTGTGTCTATCACAATCCCTTCGAGAGAGACCTCTTCCCACTCCCCAACTCCAACCACTGGGTTCTCGTAGGAGCTGCCTATGCTATTGTCTGCCGGCCTAGCCAGGGGTCAGCAAATATAATATCTGGCTAATTAGAAGTCTTCCCTAGCATTTTTTGAATGGGAAGTAAGGGAAGCGAGGTCTTGTTCCAGGTGAGGGGGTTGGAAATACGTGTGTCCAGAGTTGACCGGGGGTCATGCTTTCTGCACTGTAGAGAAAGACATTTGGAGAGACCGAAGCTGACTCCCCAGTAGAGGATGAGACAAGAGACAAAGAAAGCTCCAGAGCCCAAGTGGTGATGGAGGCTCTGATTCTTGCCATTCCCAAGGCCCAAGGGCTAATACTTTTGGTTTAGTTTTGCCTGGTTTTGACCTTTGTATAAACGGAATTATACAATTTGTACCCATTTGTCCTTGTCTCTTTGCTGCAGCGGTACATGGGCGAGATTCATCCGCGTCGCTGCACATAGCAGTGACTTTTCTCACTTTAACTGCCTCATAGTATTCCAGTGATCTTGAGTATATACCTCTGAATAGGATTGGGGGGCCGTGTGATAACTCTATGGTAACTTTTGAACTCTTTCCCCAAACCATTGCACCCTTTTAAGTTCCCACCAGCAAAGTATGAGTGTTCCAGTTTCTTTACACCCACACCAATACTTGTTATTGTGTGTCCTTTTTTTTTTTTTTTTTTTTTTTTTTTTGCGGTACGCGGGCCTCTCACCGCTGCTGCCCCTCCCGTTGCGGAGCACTTTTTTTTTTTTAAGTGGAAATGTCTATTGTTTTTGCACGGTCGTTCTGGTCAGGGTCGCTGCATTGGGATGCCTTCCTCTCTCCCCATCTGGGTGCTTTCCACCTGGGCTCCCTGGTGCCTCTGATGTGCACACAGGTAGCTACACCTGTACTTGTTCACGCCTGTTGGTTTGTCAGTGTTTTATTCTTTGCATCCTGCAGTTCCTGAAGTATGTTGGGTGCTTAATAAAGATATTAATCAAAATATCTTTAATGCATCTTCTACTTCAAAGCTATAGATCTAAGTGTCTGAATTTTTAAAATTAAAATTTAGAAGAATTTAATTATTCTGCAACTCAGTTGCTAGCTCGAGCCCTCTTTCTGCCTCATGGTGGATACTTTAGCCAATCCCAGGAAATCCACCATTTCTGTGACACCCCCTCTAGTCCAATTTATGCTTTTTATTCTATTTTCTCCTCCTCACTTCTGTAACAGGATCCAAGTTAGAGTGCCTCTCTGAAGTGTCTGGACACTGGTGGGAAGAGCTGGGTCCTTGGAGGCCATGCTGAAGCTTGGCTGGCATCTGTCTCGCAGTAGGCATCTGTTCCCCAGCCTTTGCTGAGATGCCTTCTCAGCATGTCGCAGAGGATAGACGGGGGCGACCACTGAGTGTGGGCTGGTGGCCTCATTCCTATCAAAGGGCCCCTTCCCTTTACAAATCCCAAACCTCAAGATGCTACCTTGCGAGGGGCCTTAGAGTAGAAGGGGTGGATGTGAGTAAAGATCCACCCACCTCCCAGCTCCTTCCTCAAAAGTGGGGAGGGACTGGAAGAGAGGCTGAGCCTTGGAGAAGGTGCCCCATTATCTGGAAGAGCACAGTCATGAGTCTCTGAATATGCAAAGAGCCCTGTGGGGCCCAGGTTGGTGGTAGGAGGTCTTGGTGGTAGAATGGCTCAGCATAATAAAGAGGGGAGGAATATTTGTGTCGTTGGAGTTGGGGGTGGGGTTCAGGGGTTGGCCAAGGGTGTGAGTGGGGAGGATAGAGCCAATGCTGACCGAATGGCCAAGGGGCTTGGTAAGAATAGGAACGCCTCCTTTGTCCCTGTGATGGGGTGGCCCTGTCTGTCCCCGCAAACTTTCAATCAAGTCGACCGCACCCATATTGGAGTGCTCACCCTGGGAGCTGAAGGGAGGCTCTTTCCATCTCAAGTTCAAGCTCCCACCCTTTCACCCTTGGGAAGACCCTGGGGGACGTAGCCTGCAATCCTGATGTGACCCCAGCAAAATGATCAGTGGTGTTCCCTGGGCAGACTGTTCTGGGACGGAGTCACCTTTGAGGAGCGGGGTCACTTGGACAAACCTGGGGTTAGGAGGAGTCAGCGCCCCGTCCTCCTCTGCGAACACATTTGGCTCTTTCATCAGCACCTGGGGTGATGCCAACAATCTGTAAAAGAAAAAGTATCCCCAAACTGGTCCAGGGCAGAAATTTTTGTGTGTGATGCAATTAGCAATTTCCTTCTGGAAAGAGATCAGCATTCCTGGTGAAATACAGAAGCAAATTTCTGATGAGCTTTAATGGAATTAAAACTGGTGGGAGGGCTTCCCTGGTGGCGCAGTGGTTGAGAGTCCGCCTGCCGATGCAGGGGACGCGGGTTCGTGCCCCGGTCCGGGAGGATCCCACACGCCGCGGAGCGGCTGGACCCGTGAGCCACGGCCGCTGAGCCTGCGCGTCCGGAGCCTGTGCTCCGCAACGGGAGAGGCCACAGCAGTGAGAGGCCCGCGTACCGCAA
>NC_041215.1:130477325-130481467 GCF_002837175.3 Physeter macrocephalus | reverse complement strand
CTCCGCGGCACGTGGGATCCTCCCGGACCGGGGCACGAACCCGCGTCCCCTGCATCGGCAGGTGGACTCTCAACCACTGCGCCACCAGGGAAGCCCTATTGTGTGTCTTTTGATGACAGTCCTCCTAATGGGTGTGAAGTGGTGTTCCACTGTGGTTTTGCTTTGCATTTCCCTGCTGGCTAACGATGTTGAGCAACGTTTCATGCATTTATTGACCATTTGCATATTTTTTTTTTTTTTGGAGAAAAGTCTATTCAAATCCTTTGCCCATTTAAAAATTGGGTTATTTGTCCTTTTTATTGATATGTTGTGAGAATTCTTTAAATATTCTGGATCCTAGACCCTATCACATATATGATTTGTAGATATTTCCCCCCATTATGGGGCTGACTTGTGTTTTCAAAAGATCACTGTGGTTACTATTTTGACAGTAGGTTGTGGGGAGAGGGCAGAGTTAGAAGCTGGGAGAACAGATAGGAGGCTAATGTAGTCATCCAGGTAAGGGATGATGGTGTCAAAATAAGTTCTGACTCTCTAAGTTGTAAGACAGAGCCTTGGGTCCGCTCTAAAGCCTCTGTCTGGTTCTGGCCCTGGCACTGCCTTTGACTCTCCCCGATTCTGACCTGGTTTTTCGCCTACAGTTTTGCTCATCCCTCCCTGATTTCAGTTTATGTCCATGTCTCCATTTTCCCTTCAATGTCCTTAAATGTTAATTTCATCTGGCCACATTGTAGGCAGTTTTGTGAATCACCCCTCATCCCATTTGTATTGGGCACTAGGCGTGGAAAAATAAAGAGGTGGTAGATAGGGAGATGGGGGACAGACTCCTGGCTTTCGTGGACTTCCAGAAGCTGGGCTTCTTCTTCTGGTGCTTGCCCTCCACAGTTGTTTACCTCCCACAGTTTATCTGAGTTCTGGTTCTACCTCCTGGATTCCCAGTTGCCCATGATGTACTGGGAGCCTGGTACGTGACTCTGAAGTGGAGGGATGCAATAGAGAGCTTTGGAGGACAGCCCACAGATGCCTAAAAAGGCAGGCACTCCATTCTTTTTCAGTCTGTGCGGCAGCCCCTTCTGAATCTGCATATCACTGAGCTTTAATAGACACCAGTCAAGCCATGGATGCCCTATTCTCCTCTCTGGGAGTTAAGAGTCGGGGCTACAAAGCTTGCTGGACACAAAGTCTTGTATCCAAGATTCAAATGAATTTTTAACATATTAGAAACAACTTAGTAGAAATAAAAATTCTAATTAAGTATCATGTAGAACATCCAGGGCTGGGACTATGATAAAGTTAGAGCAGGATCTAGGGTGCAAAATTTATGGAAGCATTGAGGGGGCGGGATTAACATACACACACTATTATATATAAAATAGATAAACAAGGACCTACTGTATAGCACAGAGAACTATATTCAATATCTTGTAATAACCTATAATGGAAAATAATCTGAAAAAGAATATATATATGTATATATAAAACTGAATCACTTTGTTGGACACCTGAAACATTGTAAACCAACTATTCGTCAATAAAATAAAAATTTTTTTTAAATGTGGTAGAGGGTCCACTTGAGTCTAAACTGTGACTCAGACCGAAAGGGGCTTATGGTGACCTGTAGAGTCAGATGGGTTCTGGGAGGGATGAGGGAGCTGGACACCATGAGTAGGAGCCTTGCTTTCTTCCTCTGCACCGATGAGAGTTGCTTTGCCTCCCTCCCTCCAACGCTGTGATGATCAAGTGAGATAAGGATTAGATGGCAACGTAATTGGAAAAGTAGAAGGTGGCTTGTAAATCAGGGGTTTATTATTACTATCATCTGATTCAGAGGTGATCTGCCCATGCCAGAAAAGCTCAGGATGCAGGTTCTACACCGGTGTCCCTAACATAGGCCTGCTTTTCAATGGCATGCAATTTCCCCATCGTCCAAAGGTGCATCTCCCCCTCTGCATTTTCTCTGTGATCGCTCCAGCTCTGAAGCCCTCTGAAGTGCATGGCTTCCTTACTCCCTGCAGCAGCTTCCTGACCCTCCTCCTGTGGCCTCCTGTCCAGTCTCCCCAACAGTCAGACCAGACCAGGCACCCCCAGCCCTGTTTACAGCAAAGCCAAGGCCACTGGAGCTGCTATTGGGAGAAAAGGGTTAGTCGCCTTCCCAGCCCGTGGCAGTCCCAACCGGGCCTCTCCCCACTCCCGGCACAGGCACAACGCAGTCTGTCTCTCTGCCGATTATGAGATAGCTCATGGCTGTTAGGTCTGCTTGAATAAGCTCTTTTGTCCCAGAGAATTTTCCCATGTCGTACATTTAGTCTGTTGTGTTATGGGTCAGTGAGCAAGGAGATAAGTCTGAATTCTTAAACAACCTTGTGAACGCAAGACTTCTGTCTGAAAGGCAATCAAACAACATCTGTCACGCTCTCCCCAACTTCCAAGACCCTTTCTTAAAAAACAAATCATTGTTGTATGTTTACGTTTCTTTGAAAAATTCAGCTATTACCGAGATATATACTTTGAAAGATGAAAGTCCCTCATAAATCTTCACCTCCCTTCCCCCCTCCCCTCAGTGCCAGAAAACTATTGTTAATACTTTGGTGTATATTGCTCAGATTTTTCTTCTCTGCACCTACTAACACAGATAGTATTATTATTATTACCTTTTTCTTTTTTCTTTTTTTATCATTGTACCATAGATATTGTTTTGCAATTTGCGCTTTGACTTAACATAGAACTTCTTTCAGTATTAGGATCTCATTTTTTAAACAACTGTACAGTGTTCCATTATGTCTATGAATAATCACTTATTTAATAAGTTTCCTGTTGATGGATATTTGGAATTCAACCCTTTCCAACACAATTTTTCCTTTACATAAACAATACTGCAATGGATATCCTTGCACATGTTTTTGTATACCTGTGAGAGGGTTTCTGTGCGTATAGGATGTAATATTTCTAGAAACAGAAATGCTAGATCAAAGGTATAAACATTTAAAATGTAGTAGGTATTGCCAAATTGACTAGGCAAGCATGGCTAGGGTTCGGTCTGTAGATTTCTTGAAGGTAGAGAATGCCACTGGGCACCTACAGGGGTTAGTGCCAGCAACAGAAAGGAGTGGCCGTTCACCTTGGGTACACCCGGGAGTGTTTCCCCAGCTGCCTGCAAGACTTGAGACATCTTAGTGTGTGTGGACTAACCCAGGAGAGGACAAGGCATAAACTATTGGTCTGGAAAGGACAGAGTCATCAGTTGAGTGAATCCCAGGTAAGGTGAGGCCTGAATGGCATGGACATTTTATGAAATTGTGTGTCTATCACAATCCCTTCGAGAGAGACCTCTTCCCACTCCCCAACTCCAACCACTGGGTTCTCGTAGGAGCTGCCTATGCTATTGTCTGCCGGCCTAGCCAGGGGTCAGCAAATATAATACCTGGCTAATTAGAAGTCTTCCCTAGCATTTTTTGAATGGGAAGTAAGGGAAGAGAGGTCTTGTTCCAGGTGAGGGGGTTGGAAATACGTGTGTCCAGAGTTGACCGGGGGTCATGCTTTCTGCACTGTAGAGAAAGACATTTGGAGAGACCGAAGCTGACTCCCCAGTAGAGGATGAGACAAGAGACAAAGAAAGCTCCAGAGCCCAAGTGGTGATGGAGGCTCTGATTCTTGCCATTCCCAAGGCCCAAGGGCTAATACTTTTGGTTTAGTTTTGCCTGGTTTTGACCTTTGTATAAACGGAATTATACAATTTGTACCCATTTGTCCTTGTCTCTTTGCTGCAGCGGTACATGGGCGAGATTCATCCGCGTCGCTGCACATAGCAGTGACTTTTCTCACTTTAACTGCCTCATAGTATTCCAGTGATCTTGAGTATATACCTCTGAATAGGATTGGGGGGCCGTGTGATAACTCTATGGTAACTTTTGAACTCTTTCCCCAAACCATTGCACCCTTTTAAGTTCCCACCAGCAAAGTATGAGTGTTCCAGTTTCTTTACACCCACACCAATACTTGTTATTGTGTGTCCTTTTTTTTTTTTTTTTTTTTTTTTTTTTTGCGGTACGCGGGCCTCTCACCGCTGTGGCCCCTCCCGTTGCGGAGCACAGGCTCCGGACGCGCAGGCTCAGCGGCCGTGGCTCACGGGCCCAGCCGCTCCG
>NC_041215.1:130461237-130476749 GCF_002837175.3 Physeter macrocephalus | reverse complement strand
CGAACCCGCGTCCCCTGCATCGGCAGGTGGACTCTCAACCACTGCGCCACCAGGGAAGCCCTATTGTGTGTCTTTTGATGACAGTCCTCCTAATGGGTGTGAAGTGGTGTTCCACTGTGGTTTTGCTTTGCATTTCCCTGCTGGCTAACGATGTTGAGCAACGTTTCATGCATTTATTGACCATTTGCATATTTTTTTTTTTTTTGGAGAAAAGTCTATTCAAATCCTTTGCCCATTTAAAAATTGGGTTATTTGTCCTTTTTATTGATATGTTGTGAGAATTCTTTAAATATTCTGGATCCTAGACCCTATCACATATATGATTTGTAGATATTTCCCCCCATTATGGGGCTGACTTGTGTTTTCAAAAGATCACTGTGGTTACTATTTTGACAGTAGGTTGTGGGGAGAGGGCAGAGTTAGAAGCTGGGAGAACAGATAGGAGGCTAATGTAGTCATCCAGGTAAGGGATGATGGTGTCAAAATAAGTTCTGACTCTCTAAGTTGTAAGACAGAGCCTTGGGTCCGCTCTAAAGCCTCTGTCTGGTTCTGGCCCTGGCACTGCCTTTGACTCTCCCCGATTCTGACCTGGTTTTTCGCCTACAGTTTTGCTCATCCCTCCCTGATTTCAGTTTATGTCCATGTCTCCATTTTCCCTTCAATGTCCTTAAATGTTAATTTCATCTGGCCACATTGTAGGCAGTTTTGTGAATCACCCCTCATCCCATTTGTATTGGGCACTAGGCGTGGAAAAATAAAGAGGTGGTAGATAGGGAGATGGGGGACAGACTCCTGGCTTTCGTGGACTTCCAGAAGCTGGGCTTCTTCTTCTGGTGCTTGCCCTCCACAGTTGTTTACCTCCCACAGTTTATCTGAGTTCTGGTTCTACCTCCTGGATTCCCAGTTGCCCATGATGTACTGGGAGCCTGGTACGTGACTCTGAAGTGGAGGGATGCAATAGAGAGCTTTGGAGGACAGCCCACAGATGCCTAAAAAGGCAGGCACTCCATTCTTTTTCAGTCTGTGCGGCAGCCCCTTCTGAATCTGCATATCACTGAGCTTTAATAGACACCAGTCAAGCCATGGATGCCCTATTCTCCTCTCTGGGAGTTAAGAGTCGGGGCTACAAAGCTTGCTGGACACAAAGTCTTGTATCCAAGATTCAAATGAATTTTTAACATATTAGAAACAACTTAGTAGAAATAAAAATTCTAATTAAGTATCATGTAGAACATCCAGGGCTGGGACTATGATAAAGTTAGAGCAGGATCTAGGGTGCAAAATTTATGGGAGCATTGAGGGGGCGGGATTAACATACACACACTATTATATATAAAATAGATAAACAAGGACCTACTGTATAGCACAGAGAACTATATTCAATATCTTGTAATAACCTATAATGGAAAATAATCTGAAAAAGAATATATATATGTATATATAAAACTGAATCACTTTGTTGGACACCTGAAACATTGTAAACCAACTATTCGTCAATAAAATAAAAATTTTTTTTAAATTTAAGGAAGCATTCATTCTCCTCTCGTCTCTTACCTTACTCTAGTCCTGGCCTTAAGAAAGTATCAGAAAATAGCAAATAGCCAGGAAGAAAATCTAATGAAAGTTATTTAAGATTTCTAGAGTAAATACACTGAACATTACTGAGAGAATTTAAAGAAGGACAAAATAAGTGAAGATCTATACCTTGGTTATGGATTAGAAGACTAAATGTTGTTCAAAACTAAATATGTCAGTTCTTCCTAAAACTACCTGTAGATTCAGGACAATCTCAGTAAAAATCCTAGCTGGTTACTTAGTGGTAATTGAGAGATGATTCTGAAATTTATGTGGACATCCAAATAATTTAGAATAGCCAAGGCAGTTCTGAATAAAAACAAAGCTGGAAGACTTATACTATCTGATTTCAAGATTTACTATAAAGCTACAGTAATTAAAACAGTCTGGTGATTGTACAAGAATAGAAAAATAGACTGAGGGAATAGAAAAGAGAGTCAAGAAACTGTCCTCACATATATGGTTCCTGGATTTATGGCAAAAAGCTCCATGGCAAATCAGTAAAGAAAGATTTTTTTTTCGATAAATGATGTGGGTCAACTGAACATCCATATGGAAAAAATTAATCCTGACCCTTACCTCACACAATAAATTAATTAATTTGAGATGGATCATAGTCCTAAAGGTTAAAGTTGAAAATAAATAAGTGTGATGGCATGTGTTGAACTCGGTGGTGGGGTATACAATTGTACGAGTTTGTTCAAAGTTTGTTCACTTTGGGACAATTCAGGCAACTATATGTTTTATGCTCTTCTAATCATTGAATTATAGTCAACAATCAAATTTATTTAAAAAGCAAAAAAGAAGTGTCCAAACTGTACATGAAAATGATTACATTTTACTGTGATTAAATTACACTTTAATAAGAAAATGAAAAAGCGAAGTAAGTAAGGCTATTGGGCTGATGAGAGCTGGCATCCCTGACATAGATCAGTCAATTGACGAACTGCACATGCTGTGAGCCCTGCCCCCCATGCACAGTTCGTCCCATTCTGACGTCATCATAAGAGGAAGCAGAAGTTTCAGTAGGCAGGAAGAAGTCAGAAGAGTGGTGTGATGGGTATCTGACTCTATTCAGATTCCATTTCAAGATGTGATGAGCATGCAGAAGAGAATGGAAGACCCCCACTGCCTCCTGTCCCCAGGTTTTAGACAGGAAACTCAGTTATGAGTAAAACCAGAACGCCAGTGTGACTGATGTGTTGAATGGATAAGCTGCAAGATGCCATTTGGTCCCCTCATGACAGCTCAGACCTGCTCTTTGAAATCATCTTATCTTTGCCTGGTGTCTTGGTTTGCGTCTCCCCAGAAACAGACTCTGAGACAGAATTTGAGTGCAATCAAATGTCCTAGGACACACAGGTAGAAGGCGAGATAAGAAAGGGAATGAGCCAATGAGGAGTGAGTTTTCAGGCCAGGTATCACTGAGCCATCCCAGCTGTGGTGCCAGGAAGCTGTGGTACTTGACCACCAGCCTCCTGTCCCTCCCTGACTGCGGACTGCTTCCCCGTACATGAGTTCTGCAGCACTTCTGGTTTGCCTTGCTCGAGGCTCGGATGTCTGCCCCGTCAGATAAAAGCCCTCAGCCAGAGCAGCAGGTATTGGCAACACACAGCCTTCCTCTGTAGCGTTAATTCCAAGGGCTATGGGCATGGCAGAGTCCACTAAAACTGGTTAAAATCAGAGGAGGTCCCATAGTTTATCCAGGCCTTTTTAATCACAAGAAAAGACTCCTCTTAAAGTCTCATCTGCTCTAATATTCGATACTTTATTGTACTTAAATCGTTGCCCTGACATTAGCTGGGGGCTGCCGTAGTCTGGACACCAGCAGAAAAATGATCTGATTGTTTTTCTTTCTGACTCAATCTTTTTCCTCCTTTACTACCTGCTCTTTTTGGTTTCTGCAGGGCTGAAGTGAGTAGGGGAGGAGAGGGAAGGGGCAGGAAAGGCTTTGCTTGACTAGTTCCGTTGTAATTTGGCTCTGGTCTTCTCTGCATGGGGTAGATGCCCAGTTGCTGGATTATTTTCCCAGGAAGTTTTTTGGGGGGGCTCTTCAGGGATTCTACCTTTGCTGGGCATCTTGCACCTGCAGTTCCCTTAAAGTGGGCAATGGCTCCACCTGCTGGCCACCTGATTATCAGTGGAAGCCTCCCCCTTCTGCTTTCTGATTCGTTCTCCTGCCGTACTCCCACGTGGTTCTTGCGGGCAGACTCTCTCTCAAGAAGACCTGGTCCGGCTTCCTTCAGCAAGTCCATCCCTGGCCGGTGGGAGATGCACATCCATCCTTGTCCTGTCAGGCTCTCAAAGTGCAGCCATTCCCATTCCCATTCGCACTACACTCAGGTCTCTTCCTACAAGCTGCCAGCTTCCTACAGCTCACAGGAGGAGTTCAGCCACAGCCTCCAATCTTTAGATATGGTGGATGTGGTTCCCGCCCTGTGTTTGTCATGTCTAGCTTTCCGAAGGTTTCTCTTTAAAGTCCCTCTTGCTGGCTTGAGGTGGCACATACTGCCCTGTGATGCCAGCTTGTCAGCTAGAAGCTTTGGGTTGCGAGGAATGTAAAATCCAAGTCCCACTGGCTTAAGCTATAAAGCTTCTAAATTATAAGATTGGAGTGTTTCAGCGTAGACAGATATGTGGTTTAAAGATATTTCCAAAGACTCCGGGGCTTTGGGTTCTCTGCTCTGTTGCTCACCCTGTGGGCTGCATCTGAAGACGGCTGTTGCCGGATGCAGTTCAGGCTTCATGTTTTCTGCTTCACATCTAGCAGTTTACATCCTTCTCCAGAGACCCCTCTGTCCACTATTCTAAGTGAGGGTCCTTAGGGTCACCCTGATTGGCCCAGTTTCAGGTACATGTCCAACCCTGCACCAGTGACTTACGGGTGAGGGAATGGAAGATGCTGATTGTCTAAGCCCATCAGAGTGCAACCTGGTATTGGAGGTAGATCACTTCCTCTGTAGTACATGGCTGGTGTGCAGAAGGGGTAAGTACACAAATGAAAATCTGGGTATTGTTAGAAAGAAGGGAATGGATGCTGAGTAGACAACTGTGTTAGTTTCCTAGGGCTACTGTAACAAAGTACCCAAAACTGGGTGGCATTAAAAAACAGAAATTTATTGTCTCACAGTTTTGGAAACCAGAAGTCTGAAATCAAGATGTTGGCAGAGCCATGCTATCTAACAGCTGTAGGGGAGATCCTTCCTTGCCTCTTCTAGCTTTTGGTGTTCACCGGCAACCCTTGGCATTCTTTGGCTTGCAGTCACATGGCTGTCTTCTCCCCTTGCGTCTTCATGTTTTTTTCTCTCTGTGTGTTTCTGTGTTCACAGGACGTTCTCTTCTCTTGCAAAGACACCAGTCAGATTGGATTAAAAGCCCACCCTACTAATGACATTTTTAAAAAATTAATTAATTTATTTGTTTATTTTTGGCTGCGTTGGGTCTTTGTTGTTGCACGCAGGCTTCCCCTACTTGTGGCGAGCGGGGGCTACTCTTTGTTGTGGTGCGCGGGCTTCTCACTGCGGTGGCTTCCCTTGTGGAGCACGGGCTCTAGGCGCGCAGGCTCAGTAGTTGTGGCTCGCGGGCTCTAGAGCGCAGGCTCAGCAGTTGCCGTGCACGGGCTTAGCTGCTCCACGCCATGTGGGGTCTTCCCGGACCGGGGCTCGAACCCATGTTCCCTGCCTTGGCAGGTGGATTCTTAACCACTGCGCCACCAGGGAAGCCCTAATGTATGACATTTTAACTAATTTGCAATGACCCTATTTCCAAGTAAGGTCACCTTCTGAGACACTGGGGATAGGAATTCAACATATCTTTTTTGGGGACACAATCCAACTCATAATAACAAATATCTACTTAAAACTATTCTCACAGCTTATTCTTACACAAAATTATTTAATTTGATCGTACTTACGCATCACACTTGAATCCAAAATTAAATTTGTCTATTTCTTATAAGCAGTTTCACTTAAAAAAAAGAAAAAAGAAGAAATACTAACCCTCTCTGAAGTTATTCAAAAGCACATGCTATCTATTCGTGAAGATAAATTCCAAAGAGGAGTATCAAAAATATTTTTATCTTGGCAATATCATTAGAATATAGGCAGAGCCCCCAAAGAATGGTGTTGCGGCCCCTTATTCATTTTGATAAGTACCTTCTGGTGAGTTTGGGGAATAGTCACTGCCTTTGTCTCCGAGAGGAACCTAGAAAAAGGTCAGAAGAAAATCTCAGTGGAGTGATCTCTTCAGCTGCTCACATCCCAAGAGCTTCTTAACTGATCTGCTTGCCAGTGGTTACTCTGAATATCTTGTATATGTCCCACTGTTTCTCTCTCATATCTATCTATCTATCTATTTATCTATCTATCTATCATCTATCTACTTATCTATTACCTATCTATCTATCATCTATCTACCTATCTATCTATCATTTATCTATCTATCTATCTATTACCTACCTATCTATTACCTACCTATCTATCTATTACCTATCTATCTATCATCAACCCATCATCAATGTTTCTGTCCAATCTATTTAACTTTTTAATTACATAAATAAATCACGTTTACTGTAGAACAGGGTCTGTGGTTGGGTTGGGGTGTACTTTTGCTCCCTAGGGGACTTTTGGCAATGTCTGGAGGCATTTTGGTTGTCACAATTGGGAGATGCTACTGGCATCTAGTGGGTAGAGGCCAGGGATGCTGCTAGACATCCTACAAGATGCAGGACAGCCTCCCCAATAAAGAATTGTCTGGCCCCGAATGTCAGTGGTGCTAAGGTTAAGACATCCTTTGTAGAAAAATAGAAACTTTGAAGAAACAAATGTAAAAATAATTTCCGCTGGGGATTTCTACAATTAACATTTTGGCCAAATTCTTCTAGACTTTTTTTTTTTTTTATGCACAAAAATACATTTGGAAATAATTACAGACGTGTGAAGAAATAAATGTGATTATCATATACATAGTTTTTAAATCTTTTTTCACTTAGTACTATTATTCCATGTCAGTGGTTTTATATCTGTCACATCATTTTTCTCATTAAAAAATAAGCTTTTAAAAAACAAAAGTATTACATTCACCTTTTTCATGCAAAAGTATTTACACACTTTTGCAATTCTCTAAAAATGAGAATTGCAAAAGTGTGTAAAGTAAAATAGTTCTTCCATAGTGGTTATGTACAATTTAGTACATGTGAATTCTTTAAACACCACACATTGGATTGTGCAATAGCACTGTGGTGTACTCTGCTTTCATTGCTTAATAATGTATCTTAGGACAATTTCCATATCCACACATATAGATCCATCCCATTCTTTATACTGCTGCATAGTATTACCTATAACGTGGGTGGACCTCATCCAATCAGTTGAAGGCCTGAATAACACAAAAGACTGACCTCTCTCAAGGAAGAAGGAATTCTGCCAAAAGACAGCCTTTGAACTTGAACTACAGCATTGGCTCTTCCCTGAGTCTCCAGGCTGCCGGCCCACCTTCCAGATTTTGGACTTGCTATCTCCATAATTGCATGAGTAATTCCTTGAAATAAATCTCTCTCTCTCTCTCTGTACACACACACACACACACACACACACACACACACACACACACACACACATTCTATTAGTTCTATTTCTCTGGAGAGCCCTAAGACATCAGGCTTCTGGCCTCAACAACACTAGAACTGATGGAAAGTTTAAATTACATTGCCCCCCACCCCACATATAATATTTTAAGGAAAGGAGAAGTAGAAGAATATCTTGGTCAATTCTCCAAGAGTAAACAGGGTGGGAGAGGATTTTCCTGTTGAGCTTTGGTGCAGAGTCGACCCAATCTATAGTTGGCAAAGAAAGGCCTCTCTAGAAGGAACATTACTGCAGAGGTGAGGCAAATATCTTCTGTTTACAGTGGTCTAATCAGAGGGGCTGTGTTAGTCTCCTGTCGCTGCTGTAACAAACCACCACACATTTAATGTCTTAAAACAACACTAGTTTTTATCTCACAGTTCTCTTGGCAAAATAATTGCGGTTGTGACATTAGAGCGTAAAGGTCATGGGGGCCAAAATTCTGCCTACTTCAGTGACCATGGAGATGGTTTTCCCAGACCAGAGGACAGGCCTGGTCCAAAAGTGTGTTCAGACCTCACTTCCTGGGATACAGAGAACTGCTTATAAATGTCAATATACAATTTATTTCTTTATCCCACCTGAACCCTCCTTCCCTCAAACGGAAGACCCCTGAATGTATTAAGATCCTCTTCTTCTGCCTCCTTCGGGTGCACCTCCAAGTCAGACCGCCACGTAGCTCCTCACTGAAGGTCCCTGCTGAGCTTCCTGGAACCCACACCATTTCCAGTTCTTTGTCTGAGCTTTTATTTTTTTCTTATTTGAATTCATGTTGTAATGTCTTGGCAAGTGGAGATCAACCCCTTCCCAGTGGCCTCTTGTGTCCCCGTGCAATTGTTGTGTGTCTGCCCGGCCCCGCTCCCAGGATGGGGGCTCCCTGCTGAATTCTCAGCTGTACCCCCAGAGCCTGGAGCAGTGCCTGGGAAATGGTGATACCCAATAAATATTTGTTGAAAAAATGAGTTAGGTGCCTGTTAGGTAACACTGAGACTGACACAAAATGTCTCTGGTTCTCTCCTCTTTTTTCTCAGAGACACACTTCAGGCACTCAGAGGCTCTGCCTGTGTGTGAGTGAGAGAGAGACAGAAAGGATGTAAGCTAGCCAATATGGCGGCCATAACCATTCCAGCCTTGCCTGCCCAGAAGGGCTCAGTAGGCTTTTCCATCCCCTTCTGTTGTTCCTTTGGGAAATCGGCTTCCTCTTCCCGCAGCCCAGTGGAGCTGTCAGTCATGGTGTCTCACGCTGTCTCCTGCAGGGCTGGGCACTTGACCTGAGCTGGACAGTCAGTCCTCCTCAAGACTTTCCTGCTGCAGCCATCTCTCCTCCTTTTGAATCACCCAAGTGTCATTTTTAAATGGCCACTAGTGGCCACCCATGTCTGTCGCAGAAGAAAATGAGGCCAATTCCCAAGGAGAACTGGAGACAGACAGAGCCATGATAGAGACAAAGAGCTTGTGACAGAAAACACAATGGCATCCTCCAAGCCCCTGGATCACCCACAGCCATAGCTTCTCACTGTGGGACCTTTTGGGCAGGCTTAAGGTACATATCTTTTCCCTAAGCTTTGAATTGGATTTATCACTTTCATTCAAAAGAATCCTAGCCAATATCCCCATGTCTTGCTGCCTCAGATCAGACCAAACTACCTGACTTCCTGCAGCCCCTTCCTTCAATGCAGCCAAAGAATGGTTACATGTGATTCCCCTCTTGGGGCACTGGTTGGTGGTCGGGGCCCTTGGTGAGGCAGAGGGCGGGGGGAGGGCAGTGGAGAAGGGAAGAGGCAGGAAACTGTGCTATGTCATCTTATTCTTCAATTTAAAGGCTGACAGTCAATGAACAAGGATTTCTGTGTGTGGTTCAGCCCGACCTCTCAGATTCTGCTTTGGGGATCGGGGTTTGAGTCCCATCAGCAGTAAAGCGGGACTTGGTTTCCTCTCCCATTGTTCCTCGGGCATGGACCCCATGCGGGGATCTCATGAAGGATGAGGGTGTCAGTGGTCTGGGAGCAGGATTTACCTGCTTCTAGGTGCCCTGGGCAAAGACCAAGTTAATGCTATCTAGCAGCACGCACCTTAACCGTTAAGTGCCATGCAAGTGTTAGCTGGTCATTATTATTATCATAATCATGAGCATCAAACTCTAATGTCTTAAATTACGTGAATAACATCTTATGGAAAAATACAGTTTTCCACATTCCTAGTCACTGGGATGCAGCAACAGACAAAAACAAACACATAAAAATCACAGAGCTTACATTCAAGTGGGAAGAGGCAGAAAATAAATAAAAACAATCAGCATGTCACGTGGTGCTAAGTAGAGAGAAATAAAGGAAAGTAAGGGAAACAGGAAGTAAAAGGAGGTCAAGGAGCTACCGGCTAGCATTCCTGTTAAGGTAACATCTGAGCGGAGCCCAGAGGGAAGCGAGCAAATAAGCGGTGTGAACACGCAGGGCTTCGGTGTAAAGGCCCCGCGGTGAAAGGGGAGCTGGTGAGATGGCCTCAGATCGGAGGCAGATAGACAGAGGGCAGAGGGCCTGCGAGGCTATTTTAGGGCTTTGCTTTCACATGAAATTGATGGAATTTGTTGGAGGGTTTTAAGTTGAAAAGTTTCGTGTTCTGTATCATATGCATGTGAAGCAAATTTTCCTTTCACCTAGGGAAACTCTTCTACCTCCCCCTCTTACATTTCTCATTTCCTCTTTCTCTCCAGCTTTGTCTTGGCTGTCTCTCCTTCCCCAGGGTGCTTCACTCTTTCCCAGCCCCTCCATGCCTCCCTTCAACCTCGGCCTCTCTTGCTCCCGTTGAACTTTCTTCTGCTAAACACCCCATAAGCCCCTCTGCAGGCCTCTACCATCGCCCTTATTGGTTTCTCTGGCTTCTCCCTTGGGCTGGATCTCTCCCAGTCATTCCTGCTCTTTTTCTCTGCCATTGTTTACCATGTAGAGGCTCCGAGGCTTAACACAGCAGTGAGCCTTCTGAAATACGACTCTCGTCTCTGACATTTTGGGCATTTATTGTGCCCAAATGGGGGGAAGGAGATACCCAGAGAAAGATTGGAAGAAAGTGGTGGACCCAGGGGACGAAGGCCAGGGTAAAAGAACTAGGGGACAGGAACATAAAGGCAGGAAGATATGGGGCAAGGGAATATTTGAAAGGAAATTGCCATGAATAGCATTTAAGTCAAGTTTTCAGATGTTTGCTATCCATAGCCCCCGACCATCAGAGGCTGGAGGGGCCTCGTAGCTGACCCGCGACCTCCCTCGCCCTCCCCAGCGGAGGCTGTGGGAGACTTTCCAGCATCTCACAGCTTCCTCCCCATGTGCCTGGCTGCTCCCTTCCCTGCCTGAGGGATCTCTGGGGCACCGTGGGGGCTGGCTGGGCTGCAAGCAGCAGGACTTGGAAATTACGAGCAGTTATTGCCCCCGGGGGCAGCCCCAACCTGTGGGGGACAGGAACGAGCCCAGGGGTGCTGTCACCTCCCCACTTCACGGGCCAGCTCAGAATCGTGCGCCACAGTTTCTCAGAGAGTTCCTGGGGGACAGAGCCCCTGATGTCCACACTTTCAAAAACAAGCCATTTGTTCTGTCTCTCCCTCCCCCATCTCATCCTCTCCATCACCTGTGTGTCCTAGTCCACTTCTCAAATAGATGACCTGCCCCAGGTCCTTGTAGGGGTCACAAAACCTTACCTCTACTCATCTTAAGTTTTCGGTGGGGGCTGTAATAAAAAGACAGATAAACAAGAGAAAAACGGTTTATTAACTCGAGTAGCTCATATGTGGGAGAAACCTCCAGAAAAAGTAACTCAAAGTGAAGGCTCACAGTGCTGGCTTATTTGCATCTTCAACAAAGAACAAAAACCTTCAGAGAAATGACAGGACAGAGGAAGTCAGTTTCAGGCTTCCCAGGGCGGCAAACTGAAAAGGTAAACATATGGGAGGCAGCTGATATTGTAAGGTTTGTTTACAGATTCCTCTGGTGCTGATAAGAGTGTGTCTCCAGCACAGGGAGAACTTATATCCCGTCTTCAGGCAGAAAAGCGGAGGGTGGAGAGAGCTTTTTCTGTGTTTGCTGCTTCTTCTTCTTCTTCTTCTTCTTTTTTTGTTAAATAAGTAAACGAAAAATTTATTTTCACAGCTGTATAATATTTCATTGTGTACCTTAATTTATTTATCTGTTCTCCTGACCATGGACATTTGTGTTGTTTATAGCTTTTGCTATTAAGACCAATGTTGCTAAAAATATTATTGTACATATTGGCTCTTCACATGTGCAAGAGGTTCTTTTGGCTGTACACCTAGGCATAGAATTCTAACAAGCGTATGCCAATATTCAACTTTACAAGTTGTTTCTCAAACTCTGCTATTGTCATCCTTCCTAATTCTTGCCAAAGGAATGCGTGTAAAGAGTGACGTAGTGGATTATAAAATTGATTGTTGGTTTGCCTTCAGCTCAAACTAATGTTTATGGCAAAGAGGCATGTTTGGGGGACACAGTCTTGTTTCCTTCACCTGTGTCTGGGGTAACCTGAACTTGTACGGGACCATGGGTCCCCCTACTCCCTGCAAAACCTCTTACAACGAAAGTAGGCCTTAGAATGAATCTAGGGCAGTCACAGAAGTACAGGGAGGGGGCGCTGTAGGCTGGTTTGATGACTTTGGCTTTTACCCTGAGCAAGGTAGCAATGCCTGGAGGATTTTAAGCAAAGGAGTGACAACATCTGACTCACCCTCTAAAGGATCTTTCTAGCTCCAGGAGGAGATGTTAAATAGGCAATGGATATTCAAACAAGCTCAGGTGAGAGATCTGGCTAGGTGATACATTTGAGAATCACTAGCTCAGAGATGGTATCAAGAGGCTGGATGAGATCTCTGAGGAATAATTAGGAAAGAGACCAAGTCCAAGAATTGAGCCCTGGGGTATGTCCTCATTCAGAGGCCAAGGAAATGGGAGGAACCAGCAACAGCCTAGGAAAAAGCAGTGCTGGAGGAAGTCCAGGAGAGGGTCAAGTCCCAGAAGCCAAAAGCAAGTGTAAGACGGAGGGAGTGGCCGGTTTTTTGGTTTTTTCAAACACTTCCAGATTAGGGATGAAAATTGACTGTTGGATCCCGCAGCGTAAAGTTGGCTCATGACCTTGACAAGAGCCATGTTGTCAAGTGACTGGGAGTAAGAGCCCTACTGCATTGGTTCAAGAGAGAAGGGAGAAGAGGAACTGGAGAAAGTGAATAGACACCTCTCTTTGGAGCATTTTGTTGTAAGGGCAAAGAGAGAAATTGGTCAGTGGCTGCAGAGGCTAATGGGACAGGAAAAGGTGTTTTTAGGATGAGAGAAATAATAGTGTGTTTCTCTGCTGCTGGGAAAGACCCAGTATAGCGGAAAACCTGATGATACAGCAGGTGGAGGGTAGAATTGCAGAAGAGATGCCCTTGAGTAGGTAAGAAGGAATGGGGTCCAGTGTGCCAGTGGGAGGTGTAGCCTTAGCCGGGACACAAGTGAATCATCCTTGGTAATTTTCTAGGCAAGATAGTAGGGTATTACATATGACAGTCCCATGTAGACACTATAACATGTGCCAAAAAGGAACCAAAGGTGTATCAGAGCCGTTCGCTCCATGGATGACTCCACTGTGTCTGGATGATTTTGCACGTGAAAATGTAAGTCACAGTTCAAGTGTTCCCTCTTAACGGAAGCTTTCTCAACCCCCCCACCACCCCGCAGCCTGTCAGATCACTCTACCCAGTGCTCATTCACCATCGGAAAATAGCTTGTTAATCGATTAATTCTTTGATTTTCATCTCCTAGAACATGTGCTCTGCAAGGGTTAGGACCTTGATGGTTTTGCTCCTTGCTGTATTCTAAAAAATAGTGGTTGGCCAATGGTATACTGGTAAACCAACTCTCTGAAAAAAAAAAAAATCCAGAAAACCAAAAACAACAAAGGTCTGATTTGCAGCATTTGCCTATGGTACAAACATTCCCACCATGGCCAATTTCAAGCTACCAACATGACATCCCGGGATGCGGAGTTGGGAAGAGATGCACCCATTGACTTTCACCAGCTGGTACAAGCCAGCTGTACTGCAACTGGCACGTAGGTGGTGCTCAAGAAATACTGGCGAGTTATTCCATAAAAGGTAGGCCTCTGGATATTCTTGGATGGTTTAAATTTTTGCCTTTTAATCTTCTGTCTTTGCTCTTTTTTCTCTTCCCGGGGCATTCTGTATGTCTCCTGCACTGCCTTGTTGAAAACCTCCCGTGATGCTGCTTGTACCAAAATTTACTGAAGGTTTGAGCAGCAGAGAGGAGTTTGGTCAGGTCCTGACCCCGGGAGCATCCTCCTGTGTGTCCCTCTGCGTAGGGCTCCAGGCTGCAGGGATAAGGTTGGGTTCCTTTCTTCTCCATCACCTGCCTCTTTAGAAAGTTAATGTTTTCCTCCACTTCACCTCTTTTTTTTTTTTTTTTTTTGGTACGCGGGCCTCTCACTGTTGTGGCCTCTCCCGTTGCGGAGCACAGGCTCCGGACGCGCAGGCCCAGAGGGCATGGCTCACGGGCCCAGGCGCTCCGCGGCATGTGGGATCCTCCCGGACCGGGGCGCGAACCCGTGTCCCCTGCATCGGCAGGCGGACTCTCAACCACTGCGCCACCAGGGAAGCCCTACTTCACCTCTCTTCAGGCCCACCAAACTAAGCTTAGAGCCCATCCTTCCATAGCTAAAACGTCATGAATATGTCCCCTCATCCTGAAGGACATCTTTCTACTCAGCATCTTCTAGCATCTTTGAGGATCACAGTGCACGAAAAGAAACCCTGTGACTTTTCTTTTCATCCTCGGCAGGGTTAAATTTGTTGGCAGGGTTGCTACGCTGACTTCCACCCCCGCACTCCTCTCCAACAACCTGGCACACCTGAGAAGGCAAAAATGGCTTCTTTGAAGTTATTTTTTTCTTCACTTTAAAAGGCTTTTTTTTTTTTTTTTTTTTTAACAAGAAGAAAGAGTGTGAATGGATAGACAAAGACAATTGCAAAAGCAGTCCCTGGGGATCACATTGATTCTACAGTTTTCACTGCAAATATCTGATGGTCTCTGGTCAACATGGCTGTCTGAGATCTTACCTGGAGGGTTCTCTTAACTCAAGACTTCAGAAAGACAACCAAAGAATTAATGGATATGGACAGCCCTAAGATGAACTTCTGATTCTCCTTCTTGAGTGAAAACTCTCCTGAGCAGGGCTCTGGAATTGTCCCTTCTCTGGTTCCACCCGGATTTCTCTTTGGTCCTGCTCCAGTTCAATTCTGCTCCGTGTGTCCTATGCGGATATTGTCCTGTCCTGTTCTGCCCTGTGTAGCTGCTTCCTTGTACTGGGGACTCTGTTACCTGATGGCAGGAGCATCTCAGTCTCTGTACCTGCAGCTGCTTCAAATGAAATCAAACTCTTTTTCAACTGTGAGGGAGAGCGCTTTGCCCCAGTGCTCTCTGCAGAAAGACCTGTTGCCAGTTATTTATATGTTTGGATTTTTTTTTTTTCCTATTTGCATGGTTCTCTGCCTGCCTTTAGTATTCTCTGCCAGCTGGCTTTGCATTTCCCCGTTTTGTGAATTGTTAGCCTGGGTTGCCGTGGCAAGGGATTTATAAGTGCGTTCTTTTCTTGGGACGGGTGTTCATTACACAACAGTACAAAGCCATTAAACTTCCTGTGTAACTCTCTTAAGCTTCCTCCTTAAGTTTAGGAGAACTTGTGTTTTACCATTTTATAGTGAGCTATTAAAACCCCTTGACAACTTTATGAGCTGATTAAACACTCTTCAACTTTTCATTTCTTCTCTAAAAAAACAATGAAAATGGAAATAATGACAAAAAATAATTATTTATTGAGTACATACCACAGACCAGGAAGTCTACTCTTTTCACATATTTTAAAATTTAATTCTTAGAACAACCCTAGAATTATTCTTATTATTATATAAAGAAACAAACACATAGGAAGTAATGTGCCCTAGGTCACTGAAAGTAAATTACAGATCTAGAACTCAAACCCAGGTCTGGCTGACTCCAAAGTCTTTGCTTTTAAAACTTTTCACTGAATTTTGAGATCTGTCTCTTCCAAAGGCCATTGCAGCCAAATTATTTTCCGGGCTGGAGTGACAATGACAAAGGCCATGATCACCTTAGTGGTAAAGAAATTCAGTCAATGGCTAGAATTGCCCAGTGGACATAGAATTTCTACCTTTAGATCTCTTGTTCTGTAACAACTTTTTTTTTTTTTTTTTTTTTTTTTTTTTTTTGCGGTACGCGGGCCTCTCCCTGTTGTGGCCTC
>NC_041215.1:130436224-130461033 GCF_002837175.3 Physeter macrocephalus | reverse complement strand
CGGTACGCGGGCCTCTCACTGTTGTGGCCTCTCCCGTTGCAGAGCACAGGCTCCGGACGCACAGGCTCAGCGGCCATGGCTCACGGGCCCAGCCGCTCCACGGCATGTGGGATCTTCCCGGACCGGGACACGAACCCGTGTCCCCTGCATCGGCAGGCGGACTCTCAACCACTGCGCCACCCGGGGAGCCCTGTAACAACTTTTATTTCATTAATTAGCACCCACTGAGGTTGCTTCTTTAAAATTATTTACATGGAGGCCTAAGAGATAGCAGCATCATGGAAGGTATTTATTTATTTATTTTAAATCATTTTTATAATTGAAGTGAGTTAATTTACAATGTTGTGCTGTGTACAGCAAAGTGATTCAGATATATATTTTTTCTCAGATTTTTTCCAATATAGGTTATTACAAGATATTGAATATAGTTCCCTGTGCTATGCAGTAGGTCCTTGTTGTTTATTTTATATATAGTAGTGTGTATCTGTTAATCCCAAACTCCTAATTTAACTCCCCACCCTGCTATCCCGTTTGGTAACCATAAGTTTGCTTCCTGTGTCTGTGAGATGGACGGTACTTATTGCCCTGCATTAGATGGTCCACAATGACTGATGTAATGAAATGTACTTGGGATCCATGATGATGAAGATGATGATGGTGGTGATTTTTTTTTTTAGTCTGGGTTTATTTCTTGACTCCAAAACCAAAGTGTCAGTTCTTGGCCTTTTTTTCGAGTATGTTTTCCTTCCTCTGGAAGGTACAAGGAGTTATCTTTCCTGGTTATACTCAGCTTGTAATTAAAAGCCCATTTTCTAAAATGGGACTATACTCCAGATGTAGCTTCTTCTTTGGGAACTTGGTGGAAATGCAAATTCTTTGGCCTCCACCCCAGACTTCCTGAGTCAGAACCTCTGGATGTGGGGCTCAGCAATCTGTGTTTTAAGAAGCCCTGCAGGTGACTCTGGTCCTCAAGTTTGAGGCCCGCTGGTGTAGACACTCACTCATCTTGCCCCACTTGCTCTCCGAGGCAACTTCAGCCTCTCCCAAGGCTTTGATGGCTTCAAATATCTTCAACCAAGATGTGCTTTCTGAGCTCTCAGCTCAATATATCTACCTGTCCACATGATATCTCTATTTGGATATGTCACTGGGACCTCAAACTCAATATCTTAATAAACATTTATGCTTCAAGTTAAGTGGCATTTTCTCATCGGACTAGGTTTTTTTGGCCCGCCATCTCTGCCATTGAACTTTATTAGAATTCCTTTGTTTAAACGATGCCTTCTCTGCCACACCAGTGCTTGGCGAGGGCAGGGACTGGGTCTGTCTAGTGATGGCTCACTTAGGATCACGACTAATATTTACTGAGTGAATGAATGAGAACTCTTATGTTCTCTATACCAGGGGTTATGGACTGAACTGAAATATTAGAACCCTAATCCCCAGTGTGGCTGTATTTGGATATAGGGCTGATAGGAGGCAATAAAAGTTAAATGAGGTCATAAGAGTGGGACCTTAATCTGACAGGACTAGTGGCCTTATAAGAAGAGGAAGAGACACCAGAGAGCTCTCTTGCTTTCTCTCCACGTTTATATAGAGGGAAGACCATGTGAAGACACAGTGAGAAGGTGGCCGTGTACAAGCCAGGAAGAGAGCTCTCACCAGAAACCAAACTTGCTGACACCTTGATCATGGACTTCCAGCCTCTGAGACTGTGAGAAAATAAATGTCTGTTATTTAAGCCATCTAGTTGGTGGTGTTTTGTTATGGCAGCCCCAGCAGAGGTTGGGTTGACAAACGACGGCCCATGTACGAAATCCAGCCCTCCACCTGTTTTTATAAATAAGGTTTTATTAGAACACAGTCATGCCATTCATATGGTTGTCTCTGGCTGTTTTTGTGTCAGAACTGAGTAGTTGCTACAGAGAGCTTCTGACCGGCATAGCCTAAAATATTTACTCTTTGGTCCTGTATAGAAAACATTTGCCCACCCTGATGTGTCTCCAGAAAGGCCAGATCCAGATGCTGTTCTGTGCTCTACTATGCTGAGCCCTCCAGGATGCCAGCCCGACTGCGGGGACGTCATGTGGTCCCGCAGCTAGCATAAACACACCTGAGCAAAAAACAGTGTTACGGGGGAAAAACAACCTATTAGCTCGGAATTTATAAACAGGCTTCGGCATTTATTTGAACAAAGGAGGAGGAAAATGCTTACAACCAGAGACTGGGGGCCATCACGCCCCAGTTCCTTAACACATCAACTTACACATTCTATTTCATACGTTGTCAAAAAAAAATGAAGCGATTACCTGGGCATTGTTTTAATGCAGTGCTGGCTAGGCAAATTTGATTGACCTTTTATGGCCTTGAATATTTTATAACTCTAAGAGGTAGACCTATAAAAACATAAATGATTCTTATCTGAAAGCTTTGTAAATAATTCTTATCCATAGTCATACAAATGAATTTTGGCTGGGAGAGAGGCAATTGATTACTCTCTGGTAGAAAAGATGACCTCAGAGAGTTTATGTCCCAGTAGGATATTAACCAGTTTTGTATATGTTAGCAAACTCATGTCAGCATTTCTTTGACATAAATCTCAGTTCTTCAAAATCTCTTTTGAACTAGTTTTAAACATTTTTCTGGTTCTCTCATTCATGAAATGAATTTTCAAAACCACTGACACGTGTTTGCTTCATATTTGTATGAGAGTTGTAAATTCTTTTGAAAATTCTAACATGAATACAACCTGTTCCCCCTTCCATGGGTTGCTTTGGGGTCAGCTGGGAAGGAAGAACCTCATGACATGCAGGTAAGAAAGACGAGAGCTAGTGACACTTAGCAAGGGATGGGGCAGTGGAACATTGTGGGCCACTATTAGCGCTCTTCAGAAAGGTCATAAGGAGCGGCTTCCCTGGTGGCGCAGTGGTTGCGCGTCCGCCTGCCGATGCGGGGGAGCCGGGTTCGCGCCCCGGTCTGGGAGGATCCCACGTGCCGCGGAGCGGCTGGGCCCGTGAGCCATGGCCGCTGAGCCTGCGCGTCCGGAGCCTGTGCTCCGCAACGGGAGAGGCCACAACAGAGGGAGGCCCGCATGCCACAAAAAAAAAAAAAAAAAAAAAAAAAAAGTCATAAGGAAAGAGTAATGATAAACGTCTGAAAGCGGTCACAGTATTTATCCACCAAAACACTGAGGATTTGTAAAGCATTCTTAATATTCGTGCTGGGGAGAAACACATTAAGGATTTCTTTGTTACTTGGGATTTTAACTTCCAGGATTTGTGACATGAAGTTCTTTTGCTTATGGACGCTGTTTCCCTCTTCGCAAGGCTGGGAAACACTAAACTCCAGGCAGGCTGCTCCTGCTGCAGATGCTTGCTTGCCCGCCCCCGGCAGATGTTCTATGTGGATATCATTTCCTGGGGCCAGAGCCATGATGCCACCTTAGTTATGGCTGCCAGTTTGAGAAGACCCATTCTGTTCTCTGTGTAGGACTCCTCGTGAACATACCAAGATTTTCGTTCTGTCTGCCAACCGCACATTTCACAGAAAGCGTTTCCACTGGAACGTCACCTCTGGTATGGAGCCGCTTCTCCACCACCCGTCACCTCCTGAACAATGGTCACATGCTGCACATTAACTCGTGCTAGACAGTACTTACGGTGCTGCAGGGATGGAGCCCTCCCCAAGACGGTGTCCACTTACAACAATCCACTTCTTGTCTCCCCTTAAAAGTTAACTGTCAGCTGTGGTTATCTCACCTTAATACCCAGATTTTCCTTCTCTGTTCAAGCCACCATTGAGATTCCTCTTGCAGGAAGCATTCACAGAGTAGAAAATCCATAGGGCAAGCCAATGGAAGTCAGCAGGCTCTGTGCCGAGGTGGAGGCTGTCCAGATGAATATCCAGGCACCATTCCACTGCTCTGGAACTTCAGATACCCGCTGGTTCACTGTGTGAGTCCTCTGAGGAGTACTCACTTCAGAGTGTTCCCAGCCTAAGGGAAATCCAGAGGGCAGGGATGCCTTGTCCTTGAGGACTCCTAAGCCCAATGAAGGTCTCAGGGACCTAGGAAGATGGACAGCTCAGAAAGGGGGTGGAAAAGAGTCAAAGACACAGGGCATCCTCACTATTTGAACTAAGACTTCTCTGTCTAGGTCATAAATCACTTATGGGCCTATGAAATGCCAAACAAGAAAACCATTATTTCACTCCCTTTTATTTAGAAGGAAATAATACCACTTCTAACCTTGATTTTGAGCTCTTTGCTTAGAGGGTTAAGAAATGAATTCTACTTTTTCAGGAGAGACAACAGGATGAATTAGGAGAGGAAAAGGTTCAAGACATTTCTAGAGGGGACTGTGCAATAGCAACATTCAGCCACCAGAGGGCAGTGTAGACTTTCTGGAGGGTCTAGAGAGAGGCAAGGGTACCGAAAGGACGGTAAAAATGCAAATTTACAGTTAAGTTTCGTCTGGTAAAATTAGAATTAAAAAAAAAAACCAACACCACCCGGTAGTAGAGTCTTTCCTTTCATTCTGCTCTGTGTGCTCCGGATGAAAACTGACACCGGCCGAAGGCTGCAGCAGATTCCAGGAGGACCCCAGGACATCAGGTCGCTGACTGGGGAGGTCTTGGGTGGGGGGTTAGGGAGAAGACGGTTGGGGGAGGGTGTTTCGGGAAAGTGAGTGGGTGGCTTCCAGCCGGGCTGAACTTGCGCCAGCAGCTGACTTCCAGTAAGGGAGCTTGTGCAAGAAGGAGAGCGAATCCAGGGCTGGCGGGGGAGTCCCCGCCCCGTTTTCCGTATCCGGTGTTTGCTGGAAGAAAACCGCTCCTGCCTGACCTTTTATTACCCAAGTTCTGCTTCACTGGCTCATCCTGTGACGCAGGAAGGGACTGGGTCAGAACAGGGTTTCTTCCTTTAGGGAAGAACGAGGTGCAAGGGACAGGAATTCCTCCTCATCCTGAATTTCTTCACTTTTGTTTTCTGTTAAATCATTAAGTTTACCTGGTCACCTAGTTCACCCCAGGGTGTGGAGGAATTTAGGGGGAAGAGGAGCAGACCCCCTGGAAGGCTTGCTTAAAAGCTGACACCCAATAAAAAAAAAGAAAAAAAAAAAAAGCTGACACCCAGTGCTTCCTGCCACTGCTTGTTTGTAGATAGTCGAAACCAACAGAATAAGAAGCTCAGATGTGGCTCTGAGAAGTTTCTGGTATTTGTCAGGACCTGAGTGACCTGTAAGATCTCACTCTCCACTATGCTGAGAACTTGCCTCCCCTCCACCCCATTTACTTTTCTGTCCCCAAATATGCTCAGCTCCAGTGTCCTGGCTCTCCAGAGAGCACCAGGTGACAACTTAGTTGGAATAATTAACACAAAGCTCCAGATTCAAATAATATGAGCCCCCTCCAGTTAGTATTTTTTAAATGGTGGTAAAGTGTATATAACAATATTTATCATTTTAATCATTTGTAAGTGGATAATTTAGTGATATGAAATACATTCACAATGTTGTGTAACCATCTCCACTATATATTTCCAAAACTATTTTGTCATCCCCAACATAAACTTTGTATGCATTAAAAAATAACTTCCTCATTCCCTGCACACACACCCCCTTCCGCAGTCCTGTACCCTGTATTCTACTTTTTGTTTCTATGAATTTGCCTATTCTCAGTTTCTCCTATAATTATAATCATGCATTTTGTCCTGTGTCTGGCTTATTAGCGTAATGTTTTCAAGGTCCATCCATGTAGTGGCATATACTAAAATTGTTATTCTTTTTTTTTTTATGGCTGAATAATGTTCCATTGTATGTATACACCACATTTATCTATCCACTCATCTGTTGGTGGACACGGGTTGTTTCCACTTTTTGGCTATTGTGAATAATGCTGCTATAAACATTGGTGTACAAATATCTGTTTGATTTCCTGCTTTCTTATGGATATATACCTAGGAGTGGAATTGCTAGGTTGTATGGTAGTTGCATGTTTAACTTTTTGGGGAGCTGCCCATTTGTTTTCCTCAGCGGCCGTACCAGCAAAGCATGATGGTTCCAATTTCTCCACATCCTCACTAATACTTGTTATTTTCTGTGTGTGTGTTTAAATTATTATTTTTATTATAGCCATTCTAGTAAATATGAAGTGATATCTCACTGTGGTTTTGATTTACATTTCCATAATGACTTATGATGTTGAACATCTTTTCATTTGCTTATTGGACATTTGTGTATCTTCTTTGTTTGGAGAATGTCTACTCAAGTCTTTTGCCGATTTTTAAAAAATGGAAGTATAGCTGATTTACAATATTGTGTTAGTTTCAGGTGTACAGCAAAGTGATTCAGTTATATTATATATATATATTTTTTCAGATTATTTTCCATTATAGTTTATTATAAGGTATTGAATATAGTTCCCTGTGTTATACAGTAAATCCCTGTTGCTTATCTGTTTTATGTACGGTAGTTTGTATCTGTTAATCCCAAACTCCTAATTTATCCCACCCCGGTCTTCCCATTCCCCTTTGGTAACCATAAGTTTGTTTCCTATGTCTGTGAATCTGTTTTTGTTTTGTATATAGATTCATTTGTATTATTTTTTGGATTCCACATATAAGTTATATAATATTTGTCTTTCTCTGTCTGACTTACTTCACTTAGTATGACAGTCTCTAAGTCCATCCATGTTGCTGCAAATGGCAATATTTCATTCTTTTCTATGGCTGAGTAATATTCCATTGTATATATGTACCACGTCTTCTTAAAGTTGATACTTTGCCCATTTTTGAATTGAGTTGTTTGCAGACCTTCAGGAAGTCTTTACATATTCTGAATATTAATCCCTTATCAGATATATGGTTTCCAAATATTTTTCCCCATTCTGTAGGTTGTCTTTTCACTTTCTTTTTTTCTTCTTTTATTTTATTTATTTATTTATTTATTTTAAAAATTTTTAGTTATGTTTTGATTTTCTCTAAAAACTGACATATCATTGAGACTATACTGATGTTGACAGACCAGGGTTATAAATATATTTATGGGAAAAATTGTTGCATTAACTAAACAAGCTCTTGCACCAGGAACAGCCCCTGGGCATTTATATTCGACTTCAGCTACATTTCCAAGGGCAGGCCACCCTGATATGGCATGTTCATGAAAAGTAAGTAGCACTGAATACTGGCAAGTCCCAATATAACCTCTGCAGAAACGTTATATGGAAGGCATTTCTTCTGGGACTAGTAAGAACTTGGTGGTCTTGTAGAATGGATTTGGGAGTGTTCCCTCCCCTTCAGTTTTCTGGAGTAGTTTGACAAGGAAAGCTATTAGCTTTTCTTTATATGTTTGGTAGAATTCCCCTGTGAAGCCCTCTGGTCCTGGATTTTTGTTTGCTGGGAGTTTTTTTTTTTTTTTTTTTTAATTACAAATTCAATTTCACTACTAGTGATCAGTCTGTTCAGATTGTCTGTTTCTTCCCAATTCAGTCTTGGCAAGCTGTATGTTTCTAGAAATTTTCCCATTTCTTCTCACTTTTCAGTTTGTTGGAATTTAACTGTTTGTAGTCATCTCTTATGATTTTTTGTATCATCTCTGTGATATCAGTTGTTATTTCTCCTCTTTCATTTCTTATTCTATTTGGGTCCTCTCTCTTTTTTCTTGATAAGCCTGGCTAAAGGCATATCAATTTTGTTTATATTTTCCAAAAAAAAAAAAAGCTTGTGGTTTCATTGATCTTTTCTATTTTGTTTTTCTCTATTTTATTTCCTTTCTGATCTTTATTATTTCCTTCCTTCTGTTGACTTTGGGCTTTGTTTGTTCTCCTTTTTTCTAATTCCTTTAGATGGTAGGTTAGGATGTTAATCTGAGGTTTTTCTTGTTTCTTGAGGTAAGCCTGTATTGCTATAAACTTCCCTCTTATAACTGCCTTTGTTGCATCCCATTGTCTTGGAAAGTTGTGTTTTTATTTTCATTTGTCTTGAGATATTTTCTGATTTCCTCTTTGATTTCTTCATTAATCCATTGGTTTTTTAGTAGCATGTTGTTTAGTTTGTGTTTTCTTACTGTAATTGACTTCTATTTCCTTACTGTTGTGGTCAGAAAAAATGCTTGACATAATTTCTATCCTCCTAAATTTGTTGAGACTTGTTTTGTGGTCTTAGCATATGATCTATCCTGGAGAACTTTCCATATGCACTTGAAAATAATGCATATTCTGTTGTTTTTGGATGGAATGTCCTGTAGATATCTCTTAAGTCCAACTGGTCTAATGTGTCATTTAAGACTACTGTTTCCTTATTGATTTTCTGTCTGGATAATCTGTCCATTGATGTAAGTGTGGTGTTGAAGTCCCCTACTATTGCTGTATTATTGTCAATTTTTCCCTTTATGTCTGTTAATATTTGCTTTACGTATTTAGGTGCTCTTATATTAGGTGCATATATGTTAACAAGTGTTGTATCCTCTTCTTGTATTGTTCCCTTTATCATTATGTAATGCTCTTTTTGTCTTTTGTTATAGCCCTTGTTTTAAAGTCTATTTTGTCTGATATGAGTATTGCTACCCTGGCTTTCTTGTCGTTTCCATTTGCATGAAATATCTTTTTCCATTCCCTCACTTTGTCTGTGTGTATCTTTAGCTCTGAAGTGTGTCTCTTGTAAGCAGCATATAGAGGGGTCTTGTTTTTTCATCCAATCAGTCACCCTATGTCTTTTGATTGGAGCATTTAGTTCTTTGACATATAAGTTAATTATTAATATATATGTGCTTACTGCCATTTTCTTACTTGTTTTCTGGTTGGTTTTGTAGTTCTTCTCTGTTCTTTTCTCTTTTAGTTCCTGCCCTTGTGGTTTTATGGTTTCCTTTAGTGGTATGTTTGTGTTTCTTTTGCTCTAGATTTTGTGTATCTATTGTAGGCTTTTTATTTGTGGTTACTGTGAGGTTCATCTATGTTTACCTGTAACTATATCTACTTGTTTCAAACTGATAGTCATTTAAGTTCAAACACATGCTAAAAAATCCACTATTTTTACTCCCTTGCCCCACATTTTGTGTTTTTGTGCCATATTTTACACTTTCATGTTTACCCCTTCACTGTTTATTATAGTTATAGTTCATTTGACAATTTTTGGATTTTTAATCTTCATACAGCTTATTTAAGTGTTTGATCCACAGCCTTTACTAATGGGATTTTTTCTTTCCTGTAGATTCTTCCTTCTTGTATCTTTTTCTTTTCCACTTAGAGAAGTGGAAATGAAGTGGAGAATGTTAAAGTGTCCATCCTTTAACATTTCTTTTAGTGTAGGTTTAGTATTGATGAACTCTTAGCTTTTGCTTGTCTGAGAAGTTCTTTATCTCTGCTTCAATTCTGAATGATAATCTTGCTGGCTAGAGTCTCCTGGGTTGTAGGTTTTTCCCTTTTAGCACCTTAAATATATCATGCCACTCTATTCTGGACTGCGAAGTGTCTGCAGAGCAATCAGCTGATAGCGTTATGGAGGTTCCTTGTATATGACTCTTTATTTTTCTCTTGCTGCAATTAGAATTCTATCTTTATTTATTTATTTATTTTGCGGTACACGGGCCTCTCACTGCTGTGGCCTCTCGCGTTGCGGAGCACAGGCTCCGGACGCGCAGGCTCAGCGGCTGTGGCTCACGGGCCTAGCCGCTCCGCGGCATGTGAGATCCTCCCGGACCGGGGCACGAACCCGTGTCCCCTGCATCAGCAGGCGGACTCTCAACCACTGTGCCACCAGGGAAGCCCTATCTTTATTTTTAACTTTTGATGTTTTAATTATGATATGTCCTTCTGTGGGTTTGTTGGTTTGTGGGTTTGTTTGGGTTCATCTTGTTTGGGACCCTCTGTGCTTCCTGTACCTGTATCTATGTTCCCGTCAGGCTTTGGAAGTTTTCACCCATAATTTAATCAAATACGTTCTTGAACCTCCTTTCTCTCACTTCTCCTTCTGCGACTCTTATAAGGAGAATGTTGGTGTGCTTGATGTTATCTTGGAGGCTCCTTAAACTGTTCTCATTTTTAAAGATTTGTTTTTCTCTTTCATGTTCTGATTGGGTGATTTCCACTATCCTATATTCCAGATGACATATGCATTCTTCTTTATCACTTAGTCTGCTATTCATTGCTTCTAGTGTGTTTTTCATTTCAGTTATTGTACTCTTCAGTTCTGACTGCTTCTTTTTTATATGTCCTAGTTCCTTATTAAAATTCACTTTGTGTTCCTCTATTCTTTTCCTTAGCTCACTTAACATTTTTATTATTAATTCTTTGAACTCTTTATCTGGTAAATTATTTTTTTCTGTTTCATCAGTTGTTTTTTCAGGGGTTTTGTCTTGTTCTTTCATTTGAAAAAAATTCCTTTGTCTTCTCATTTTGCTTAACTTTCTGTCTCTATGAAATTAGACAAAATAGTTACCTATCCCAGTCTTGAGTGGATATCCTTGTGTGGGAGCATCCCTACACAGTCTGTGTGTGCCCAGTAGTGGTTTTGGTGGGAGAACTGGATCTGACATTAGCACGAGACACATCTTCCCCCAGGGTGTGCTGGCAGCTATCATCTTGGTAGGAGGTGGGGCTGGAGATGAAGGGGCTAAAGCCAGAGCCAGGTGTGAGCCAGGGCTTCTCCTCTTCTCAGGGGCCAACATCATCCTCTTGGGGGCAGGGACAGGTCCCATGTTGCTGGAGCAGAAGTCCTGAGAGTTGGGTCTGATATGGCTCCATTCCCTCTAAGTGTGTGCTCTCCTCCCTCCCATCACTGTACCCTCACCCCAGAAGGGAGCAGTGCTGGAGGAAGAGAGGATGGATTGGGCAGTTGGGGTGGGTCAGGATGTGGGCTGTGGCAGTCCTGGCACCAGTCAGAGTACCAGACAACTTCTGATCTGCTGCCTTTGTAGGCTCTGGCAGTGGATCCCTCACCTGGTTGAGATGCAGTGCAGGGTCCAAGTGGCCTTCATCCCCCACAGCTGTGTACTGGGAGGTCGTGGTAAACTGGCCAGAGTCTCGGGCAGTTTCAGTCTGTTTCCTCTGCCTTGTTCTAGGTGTACGCAAGCATGTGCACTCTTCTGGAGCAGAGTCCAGGTTTATTGCAGCTCCAGTGTCAGTCCCACTGGTTTTCAAACCAGCTAACTTGTCTTCCTGGTGTCTGACCCCAGGCCTGGGGCAATATGTGGATCAAACTGCTCAGTCCCCAGGGAGGATCTCTGAGACCATGTAATTTCCCCCCCTTCTGTGTCCCCTCCTAGGGGGACAGGTCCCAGCCTAATCATTTCTCTTCCCTTCCTCTCCATTTTCATATGGATCTTTCATACAGCCTTGGTTGTGTGAATTTTTCTGCCAGCCTCCAGTGTGATCTACATGTAGATGTATTTTTGATGTGCTCATGGGGGGAGGTGAGCTCCAAGTCATTCTACTCTGCCATCTTTATCTCCCTCAAAAATGAGAAGGTCTATTATCTTTCATAGTGAAAAGTCTAGCAGTAGGACACAGGTTTCAGGGTTGGTTGATTGGCCCAATAATGTCATCAGGTACCTGGGTACTTTCTAATTTTCTGCTCTGATGCCTCAGCATTAACTTCAACCTAAGGTTGATGATTCATCTTTTTAAATTTAATTTAACTTATTTATTTTTTATACAGCAGGTTCTTATTAGTTATCTATTTTATACATATTAGTGAATATATGTCAATCCCAGTCTCCCAAGATGATTCAACTTGACCTAAGTTTCTTGGTAGCCTCATCATAAGACCAGCAGCAACTGGGTGACATGCTGCCTTGTTTAGATCCACATGGCGGGAAAGACTGTCTGGTTTTATACAGAAGTACCAGGTAAACTTCTTCTAGCAACTCATTGGTCTAAACTGGCTTAGTCCTGATCATCCATGAGCCAGTGACTGGAGATGCAGAGGGATGGATTACCACAACTGGCTTGGATGGGTCATCTGGGGCAGAAGAGTTTTGGGGAGCCAACCAGAATGCCCTTTTTCTTTGAGTTGAGTACTCCCAACAGAGATCTCTTAATCTCCTTACAACTTAGGTTTGTCTTAATTCTACTGAGATTTCCTCTACCTTGGCTAAGAATCTGATTTATCCCCTATAGCTTAAGAATCTTTATTCCTTTTATCTTTCTGCTAATAAATCCACTGTATCACCAAGTCTGAAACAACAATCACTTCTTTACAACTCAGCATCATGTTCAGCCTTCTTCCATTGGGGGAATGTGGTTCCATCAAAGAAGGAGGGGAGATGGGGTTTGAGACAAACTTCACCTTCACTGTTTGAACCTGGGTGGAGTTCCATAGATTAAGAAGAATAGAAGTTGAGACAGTTAACATTGAATGTCCACCAATTCCTGGCTTGAACAGCTCAAAGACCGAAGGAATGCAATGTTTCTCAACGTGGGGTCTACAGACTGTCACATCAGAGCCACGGTCCCACCTATATCTCTCATATCCTGGTTTATTTCATGGCCCCACTCTCATTTTCTTTTTGCTCCCATTTATATTTAACTCTTACTTATACATTTGAAGTATTTTACAAAGTCACTTTAAGTCCTTTGTTGAACGCTGGCAGAGTATGAATGAAAAAATTGTCTAGGAACATAAATGTAGTTGGATGTTAGCTGTGTTCATCTGGTCCCTTAAGACCTAGATGATCTTGGTTCCTATCCTCTTGGCCATGAGAAGCCTTCTTGAATTCCTAAATACTTTGCCTAGAAATCTACTTAACTAGATCACTGAGTTTGTTAGGAGTATTTTCTATTTTCCACATTAGTGCAGGTGAGAGTTTTAAGAAATCTTCCACCACTGCATAACAAGGGCCTCTTATCCTCCAGCTTCCACTAATATTTTTCTCACTTTCCCATAAGCCTCACTGACAGTTCCTTGGGGAGCTTTAGACTTTCATCCACTGCTTTTTCCCAAGCCAATGCCACATGTTTTATGTCCTTGTTATAATAACATCTCCCTTTAAAATCTGTTCTAGTTATACTATTGTGAAAAAAACCACCCCAAAATGTGGTAATTTAAAACAAAAAAATCATTTACTTTGCTCATTCATCTGCAGTTTTGGTAGAGCTCAGTGGGCATGGCTATTCCCTGCTCTATGTAGCAACACTGGTGCGGCTGGACTGGGGCTGGAGGATCTTCTTCCAATATGGCTCCCAATCTACCTCCAATATGGTGCACTACATTCCAGGTTGGCTGGTGGTGGCCCGTGTCTCAAGGCCTGGTCCTGGAAACCAGCACAGCATCAGTATTGCCATTTTCCATTTAATCAAGCAGTCACAAATCCCAGGTTCAAGGAAAGGGGACATAGACCTTCTCTGTGAGACAAGTGTCAAAGAATTCTGGGGGCATGTTTGCAATTACCATACTACCTTTAAAAGATTGGCTATTTTTACTAATTTGGCTCCTGCCTCTGGCCCCAGTGGCCTGGAGATTTGTCTCTTTCCTGTTTGGCTGCTTTCAGAAACTCTAAGAAGAGTCTTCCCATTTTATAATACAGAGCATTATAATTTATAAATCTGTATTTATAATGCAGAGCTCCCTCCAGCCTTGTATACAAATGCTTGGAGTCTAACTTATTTAGTCAAGGTCACTAATGTGCCTGAGTAACCCAAGGGCCTGAGTTATTGGAAGTTTCTGGCTTTCTCTTTTCCTTCTCACATAAATCTCTGCAAGGGGAAGAGGCAAATGAGGAGGTTTACTTCCCTTCAATATAAATTATGTCATTGCACCTAGAAACAACTTTGGTCGATTTTGGTCGGTGGACTTTTCTGCCCTCTTTCCTTTGCATAAACACAGTCCCTTGTCTTCTGTAGCCTCCTTGGAGCTGGTCCCATTCCTCCTCCCTGGGCTGCTCCTTCCCCTGGTCCTCCAGGCCTTAAATCCTTCTCCTCAATCCCCTGCCACCACAGTCCCTTAAATGTGGAGAAGCTTCTTGGAGATTGTGAAAGGAGACAAAATATTTGTGGCCTTGTTTTCAGTGGTCACAAATACTTGCACTTCTCTTTGTCCCTCTCTGGGGGAGAGGGAAAGTGAGTCAGTTCACTTTCTCTTCTGAGGCCTGGGAGCCACCGTGGGAATCCCGTCAGGGCCTAGTAGAACACAGATGTTTTACCTTAGGGTTAGGTTGAGTGTTAGGTTTAGGGTTAGGGTTACCCATGCTCTGCAGCAGGAACAGGAGGCCAGTAGGTGGAGGTAGTGAGCGAATAGCAGATGAGTCTTTATCTCCCTTCCTTTATCATCTTTGTCAAATCGTGCATTCATATGTATTTATTTATACCCAGTCTCGTTCCAGAACTTCTTTGAATTGGGTCATAAAACAAATTATACTATTGTCATGTATAAAAACGTGAGCAATGAGAAATCAGGTAAAAAGTGGCGGGGTGAAATACTATGTATGCAGACTTATTAACTTGCAAATGTTACCAGGTGTGACAGAACAATTTGAACCTTGAAGACCCTTTTGTTTTCAGGTTTACTGAGGTATAATTGACAAATAAAAATTGTATATATTTAAGGTGTGCAGTGTGATGTTTTGATATACACATACTTGTGAAATGATCGCCACAATCAAGCTGGATAATATATCCATCACCCCACATAGTTACCTTTTTTTCCTGTGGTGAGGACACCTAAGATCTACCCTCTTAGCAAATATCGAGTATACAAATACAGTATTGTTAATCATGGTATCATGCTGCACATTAGATTCCTAGAACTTATTCATCCTGCATAACTGAAACTTTGTACCCTTTGACTAATATCACCCCCACTCTCCCACCTTCTCCCCTTCCCCCACTGCCAAACCTCTGGCAACCACCATTCTACTCTACAAAGTTCAACTATTTTAGATTCCACTTATAAGTGAGATCATACATTTTTTGCCTTTTTACTTCTGGATTTTTTTCACTTAAGCATAATGCCCTCCAAGTTCCTCCATGTTGCCACAAATTGCAGGATTTCCTTCTTTCCTAAGGCTCAATAATATTCCTTTGTTTTTATATATATACACCACATCTTGTTTTAATCATTATTGTTCCACATTTTTTTTCCTGAAGTCCCTTTCATTGGCTTTGCTTCATGGGCTGGTGTTTCCTCATGGCATCTAAATCCTCTCAGTTCCCTCACCCCTCCTTTGTTATATCTAAAGAGACAGAGAATGTCCATTTCTTAGAGGGCAGGCTGAAACAAAATGGATATCTTGCTGGAATCAGACTTATATTTTAACTTTAGATAGTGTGCCTGGGACCCAGTGATTACTCCTGATAAAACTCCGTCTTCGTGTCTCTGAGCCTTCCTCATTATTCTTTATTTTTCTTTGGTGTACTTCTCTCCACCAGACATATTAGATCTTTACTTGTTTATTACTTCTCTCCTTGCAGTAGAAGATGAGTTCTATGGCAACATGGACTTGTTCCATTTCATTCACTGCTGTATTCTCAGCATCAAATTTAAGATTCTGCTGTGGTGTTCTGGACTCCTCAATCACACTGAGAATGTGAGACAAAAGACCCCTAAGTTGTCATAAGGTATGGAGCAAAGAACTCTCTTATCTTGCTGGAGGGAGTGTAAAATGGTACAGCCATTTTGGAAAAAGATTTGGTGGTTTCCTATAATTTTAAATATATACTCATTCTATGACCTAGCAAATTACACTCCTAGGTATTTACTCAAGATAAACAAAACTTATGTTCACAAAAAGACTTGTACAAGGATGTTCACAGCAGCTTTATTCATGGTGCCACAAGTTGGAAACAACCCAAATATTCATCAGTGGGTGAATGGATAAAAAAATTGTTATGTGCATACAAGGGAAACTACTCAGCAATTCAAGGAAATGTACTACTGACACATACAACCTCATGGATGGATCTTAAACACATTGTGCTGCATGAAAGGAGAGAGAAAAAATAAATACATACTGTGTGATTTTCATTTATAGAACATTTTAGAGCAGACAAAGCAAATCTATGGTGGAAAAAAATCCGAAGAGCAGTTGCTTCACAGATTGGCATGATGATTGATTGGAAGGGGCAAGAAGGAACTTTCTGGGTTGATGGTAATGTTCTATATCTCGATAGAATTTGGGTTATATGAGTGTACGCATCTGTCAAAACATGAGAAATGATATACTTATGATTTATGCATTTAATTTTATTCATATTTACCTTAAAAAGTACCACAAATACATATTGAACTGTAGTTAATGACATGCATGCTAAAGTGCTTAGGAGTAGAGTGTGTTGACTGTGGCTTACTTTGAAATGCATAAGAAAAGATCCTGAGATAAATTGACAGAGGGATGGGTTGATGGATAGCTGTGTGATAAAGCAATTATAGTGGAATATTAATTGTAAAATCTGGATGGTATTCACTGTATTCTTTTTTTTTTTACTTTTTATTTCAGTAGAGTTGATTTACAATGTTGTGTGAGTTTCAGGTGTACGGCAAAGTGAATCAGTTATACATATACATGTATCAACTCTTTTTTAGATTGTTTTCCCATATAGGCCATTACATTGAGTAGAGTTCCCTGTGCTCTACAGTAGGTCCTTATTAGTTATCTATTTTATATATTATAATTTTTCAGTGCTTCTATTTTTTCCTGAGTGTTTAAACATTTTCATAATAAATTGTTGGAAGAAATCATGCTAAATGTAGGTCCAGTTTGTAGAGACCTGGATGACTGGCTGGGTCGTCCACATAAGAAGAAGTCCAGGAGAATGGGAGTTCCTGCCCACCACCGCCAAATCTCAGCAGAGGCAGGAAGAACTTCCAGGGCTGGTCATTTTCAGACGCTCTCAGATTAAGTTGGGAGGTAGGGGGCAGCAACGACAGAAGTGGGACATGCCCCTGACTGGGAGCACTGATCCTTTAGCACAGGACATTTAATCGGGTCTCAGAAACCAGAGCAGTGCCCAAGTTTTTGTTGACTGTTTATTTTTATTATTGAGCTATGTCGTGTATACAGTTACATTCACTAATGTAGTGTACAATCCACTGCATAGTTGCATATGAATATACTTGGTAAACCACCATCCAGATGAAGACAGAGTATACTTCCACACCCTAGTTAGGCTCCCTTACCCCCTGTCTGAGTCAAAACCATCCCCCACCAGGTAACCACTATTCTGACCTCTATCACCATAGATCAGTTTTGCTTATTCTTGAGTTTCATATAAATGGAATTATATGGTATGTACTTTTTGTGGCTGGCTTTTTAATCACTCAACATAAATTCTCAGTTTAGTTTCACTGTTGTGAGGTATTTCATGGAACAAATATGCTATAATTTATTTATCCAGTCTACTGCTGATGGATATTTGGGTTGTTTGAGATATTTGCCTATTATGAATGAAGTTGCTATGAACAGTCTTGAACAAGTATTTTAGAGAATATAGATATTCATGTATCTTGGAGCATAATTGCTGGGTCATATGGTAGCTTTAGTAGACATTGTCAGTTTTTCAAAATGAGGGACCAATTTTCACTCCCAAGAGCAATGTATGAGTGTTCCAATCATTAGACTCTTCTCAATATTTGATGTTGTTAGTTTTTTTAAAAAAATATCTTAGTCATTTTATTGGATGTATTAATGTTTATCATTGAGGTTTTACTTTGCATTTCACTGATAAGTAATGTTTTTGAGCAGGTTTTCAAATGTTATTAGTTATTTGGAAATCCTCTTTCATGAAATGACTATTTTGCCTACTTTTTAAAATAAGGGATTATTTGTATTATTCTTACTAATTACTAGTTATTCTTTATGTATGTTCTAGATATGAATTTCCTGTTGCATACAGGTGGTGTTGTAAATATCTTCACACCCTCAGTGACCTTTCTTTTCTCTCCCTTAATAGTGTCTTGATGATCAAAAGTTCTTAATTTTAAGTAAAGTCTAATTTATCAATGACTTCTTTCACAGTGTTTTGGAATCTCATACGAGAAATCTTTGACATCTTCAAGTCAAAAAGATATTGTTCCATATTCTAGAAACTTTATTGTTTTGTCTTTCGTATTTAGGTCTAGAAATTAATTTTTATGTGAGGTAGGATATTCAGTTGCTCCACCACCATCTAGTGAAAAGACCATCCTTTGCCCACTGAAATCAACAGTCTTTGTTGCAAATCCAGTGACTATGCATCTGTGTGTCTGTTTCTGCATTAATCTATTGATCTATATGGCTATCTTTGTGTCCATATTAGTTGTTTTAATTACTATAACTTTATAGCAAGTTATTCTATGGCATTATTAGTCTATTTTCAAGATTGTCTTGGCTAAGCTTGGCATTTTGCATTTCCATTTATATTTTAGAATCAGTTTGTCAACTTCCTCAAAAATCCTACTTGAATTCTTTTGGAAACCACATTTTATTAAGCTCTCTCCACCCCTCAGAAATCTATTCCAGCAGATTTTCTCTTTGCCGTGGGCATCACAGACTGGGAGGTGAGACCAGCACTCCCCCGATGCCCACCATGTGACCAATCCACGAGAGGAAGGCTCCTTCTCAAGGACAGGCCACCGCAGAGTTGGCTGAGGTCAGGAGGAGAGCAGGCCCAGCGATGCCTCGGCTCGCAGGGTTAACCAGTAAAGACCCCAGAGGTATAATGAATTCATTTCTCTTAAAAAAACCAAGAAAAAACTAGTGTGACGCCTCAGTAGTGTCCCAGCGCTCGGAGTTTAAAAATTAAAAAGTGATCAGAAAACAGTTAAAAAGACAACAAAACCAACAGGGGCACCTCCAGGGTGGTGGTCGAGGGGGAGGGACCAGCCCCGCCCATACGGTGACAGGGAGCAGTTGTCCGTGGAGGAGGTGGAGCCCCCAATTGAGCATCGGCACCTATAGCAGCACCATGGACTGCACCAGAACCCACCGTGGTTGGGGGACACCCTCTTCCTGAAGGTCAGGAAGCTCCAGAACCTTATGTTCTCCCTGAAGTTAGTGAGACCACCCATAAAGCTTCTAAACACACTCCTAAAGCCTATCTGGTTGTAGATAAAAGCCAAGCTGTGCTTGGCCATCCCTGCAGCTTGGCAATTGTGGGGCAGCGTCCATCTCAATTCCACCATGTCGGGGTTGTTACTGTTGGGGAAGGACCCACAATCAACGTACTCTGTGAGATCCATCATGCCGGGAACCTCTCCAGCTTCCAGGACACACTCATACAGGAAGGTGTCCAAAAAAAGGTCCTGCTTGAGACATTTCTGTCACATCGGTGGTGGTGGTGGTGGCAGTGGCAGTGTTGGTGGCAGCAGCATCTGCAGCACTGGAGCTGGGAGGTGTATTGTCTGCCCCTACTGAAATTATATTGGATCTATGGGTAAATTGGAGAGGATTTACATCTTAACAATATTTAGTTTTTAATCCATAAACATGGTATACCTTTCCATTTATTTTGGATTTCTTCAGCTTCAGCACGTTTTGAGATTTTCAGTGTAATGTTCTTCTTTGTTAGGTTTATTTTTTAAATTTGTTTTCCTCACCTTATTGCATTGGCTAGGAGTTCCAGTAAATGTAAATAGAAATGGTGACAGTGGACATCTTTGTCTTGTTCTCAGATTGAGTGGGAATATACTGATTATTTCACCTTTAAGTAAGATGTTAGGAATAGTTTTTTTAAAAAATATATACACCTTATAAGATCAAGGAAGTTACTTTATAATCATAGCTTTCTGAGAGTTTAAAAAAATGAACAGATGTGGAATTTTATCAAGTGCCTTTCTGGATCTATTAAGATTATTATATGGTTTTCTCCTTTATTTTGTCAATGTGGTGATATACATTCCTTGATTTTTAAATGTTAAAGAATTCTTGCATTTCTAGAATAAATCCTACTTAGTCATCATGTATGGTTCTTTTTATCTGTTGCTGGATTTGATTTGGTAATGTTCTGTAGGAATTTTTCTATCTATGTCAATGCAAGACATTGACCTGTACTTTCCATTTTTGTAATGTCTTTGTCAGGTTTTTGTATCAGGAGTCTGCTGTCGTGCTATAGCAAGTTGGGGTGTATTTCTTTTTCTTCTTTATTCACTGAAAGAATTTATGTAAGATTGGTAATATTCTTCCTTAAGTGTATGTTTCGAAGAATTCACAAATGAAGTCATCTGGGCCTAGATTTTTGTTTGTTTGCTTTGTTTCTTCTCTTTCTTCCTCCTCCTCCTCTCCTCCTCCTCCTTCTTCTTCTCCTTCCTCTTCTTCTTTTTCTTTGTTTGCGGGGTGCAGTGGGAAGGGCATCTTGAAATCTTGATGTTTATTTTCTTACTGTATTTTTTTCCCTTAGGATGTTTTCAGTCCAGAGCAAGGAGAAGATTTTCCATGATATCTTTTTGAATCACTTCAAGGAAAATAAAGTGGAGATAGCAAGTGCAATAACAAAGCCATTTCCTTTCCTTGAGAGCCTCAGAGATGGGTCCTTTATCACTGAAAACATCTATAATGTAAGTGAAGTTTATTATATCTCCCCAAGGTAACCCAGCCCCACATTAATTTATGTTTGACATCCTGAATTCAAAACTCAGTGTATCACTAACTGGCTGAGAGTTCTTTCATGCTTTTTATGGGAAGACCCTTTTAAGTTAGTTAATCATCCTATAAGGTCAAGGGTGACAGGGCAAGCACACATCACTTCTAACCTAATTGAAGCCCTCTCTTCTTGGCACATGTTGGAGTGGGGGTGGATTGTAGTGGTGATATTGCTGAATTGAAATTAATATGCTCTGCAAGATGTCTAGCAATTTATACAATATAACAAAATAAAACAAAATTAAAGTAATTAAGAGAATTGGGGCAGTATTCCATTACAATAGCCACTTATGTCAAATTAAATCCCCAGGGAATTTGTGCGATTTTTAAATCAAATTTCTGCCTTGTTTTTTTCTCCTCCAAAGTGTTTAAATTTTGTTAGGTGGTTCTGGAGTCTTGGAATTCAGGTAAATTTGATCAGTGGACCCTTCCGGGGAAATAGAGGAAGAAGCCATCTCTCCACTGTATGATTGTGCAGTTCCCTTTGTGCTCTTTTTTTTTTTTTTTTTTTTTTTTTCAGTATGCGGGCCTCTCATTGTTGTGGCCTCTCCCGTTGCGGAGCACAGGCTCCGGACGCGCAGGCTCAGCGGCCATGGCTCACGGGCCCAGCCGCTCCGCGGCATGCGGGATCTTACCGGACCGGGGCACGAACCCGTGTCCCCTGCGTCGGCAGGCGGACTCTCAACCACTGCGCCACCAGGGAAACCCTCCCTCTGTGCTCTTTACAGCAAGGGCAGGACCATCTCCATACTTCCTGGAGCCCGTTCAGGGCTTCTCACATCGGAGCGGGGTGGGCATTGGTTGTTGTGAAATCAAGAGAATTGGTGTAAGAGCCATTCTTGACACAGCCTAGGAAGGATGAATTGTTCAAAAAGTCAAGAGGAAGGGTTCATTTGTTATTTTAAGCAGTTGATCAAGTATTTAAGAATTTCTAAAATATTACATGAAAAATAGTAGTCTGCCTATACTGAGAAAGTGGAACGAGTATTCCATGCAATTCCTTCCTGGATGTCTGTTTAAGTTTGAAACTATTATTTTACATTCTTTTTCCATTGCACTTTTTTAAAGGAGTCTCAGGAAGCCTGTAGAAACTTGGTCCCTGTAGGGAAAGTGGTATATCATGTTCTCTGCCACCTTGAGAAGACGTTTGACAAATCACTTCTACAAGCCGTCTTCAGCAGGGTCCATCTGAAGGAGTATCCTGACTTAATTCAGGTTTATCGAAGCTTCGAAAATGGTAATCAATTTTCTCCCTTCCCTTTTGGCGTCCAGGTCTACTTTTCATTCATTCATTTTCTCAGTCTCTCATTTAACAACTATTCGTGAGCTGCTTCCCATGTCCCAGGCCCCATGCTAAGCAGTGTGATGTAGGTAACTGTGAACTGTGACATTCTTCAAAGGGGACCAGATTCTACAGTAAGTCCCCTACATACAAACCTTCAAGTTGCGAACTTTCAAAGATGTGAACATGTGTTCGCATGTCTAATCACGTAAGTTAGTTCACGTGTCTGGCATACATTGTCATGTGCGTGTATCCTCTACAAATGGTTGTGCTTTTGTGTACTTTACTGTACAGCACTGTATAGAGTACCATAGTTCAATATCTTTATTTCAAGCCCGGGAAGTCTGGAAGCAAGCGTGAAAGCAGCGGTGATGTAGCTGGTACTGCTAAGAAGTGCCAAGCGGTAACGATGGAAACGAAAGTGACAATAATTGAAAAAGTGGAGCGAGGCGAAAAGATGGTAGATGTCACTCATTCTTATAACATGAATCGTTCAACCATCGGCACGATTCTTAAGAAGATCACAAGATGTTGGAACGTGTGAAGTCTGCTGTGCCGATGATGTTGACAATAGTATTGAAGAAGCGTAGAAAAGTGGTGGAGGAAATGGAGAAACTTCTCAGTGTGTGGATGCAGGATCAGCAGCAGTGTCAAGTCCCACTCAGCTTGATGCTGATTCAAGAGAAAGCTTAAAGCCTTTATGAAGACTTGAAGAAACACTGCAAAGAATCCGAGGGCACATCTTTTAATGCCAGCCATGGCTGGTTTCATCCGTTCAAGGCTAGAGCCAACCTTCACAACGTAAAAGTTAGTGGCGAGGCAGCGAGTACAGATATGGTAGCTGCCCGGGAACTTCCTGAAATGCTTTGAGAAATTATTGATACAGGTATGTATTTATCTAAGCAGATTTTTCATATGGATGAGACAGGACTGTACTGGAAGAGGATGCCAGACTGAAGTTACATCAGTAAGGAGGAAGAGTTGATGCCAGGCCATAAGGCAGCAAAGGATAGTCTAACTCTGTTGTTTGGTGGCAGTGCTTTCAGTGAAATGAAGCTGAAGTCTCTCTTAGTTTATTAACCTCATCCAGAGAACCCAAGAGCCCTTAAAAACATAGGCAAGGGCTCTCTTCCTGTTGTATGGAAGAGTAACCCCAAAGCTCGGGTTATGCAGGCCATTTTCCGGGACTGGTTTTTCCACCACTTTATCCCGGAGGTAGGGAAATGTTGCTTGGAGAAGGAGGTCCCATTCAACATTCTTTTGCTGCTTGACAATGCTCTGGGCCCATTCATGGACAACTATTTTCATCCCAACGTCAAAGTAGTGCATCTGCCACCAAATACTACATAGCTCATCCAACCTAGGGACCAGGGAGTTACAGCGACTTTCAAGAAATATTATTCATGTCACACTTTTCGTCAGGCAGTAAAGGTGAGTGATGAACCAGGAACAACCTTGCGACAATTTTGGAAGGACTATAACATCTACAAGGCCATAAAAAACATTGACTTTGCTTGGTGTGAGGTTATGGCCATTACCATGAATGGTGTTTGGAAGAACCTTTGCCTGCAGTTTGTTCACGATTTTTGTGGATTTGAGAAGGTGGATGAGGAGTCCAAAGAGGTCTTCAGCAACTTAGTGACCCTCAGCAAGAAGCTGGAGCTAGATCTGCAAGAGGACGATTTCATTGAACTCCTTGCTGTGCAACACGAGGAGCTTACGAATGAAGACCTGATGGAATTGGAGGCCCAGAGAAAGGACGAAGAGAGACAAGAGGAAGAAGTAACTGAAGAACTGAAGAGATTCACGATGCAGGAAATCGCAAGGAGTTTTTCTTTATTTGAGGAGGCACTGTTAGTTTTTGAGGCACAGGACCCGAATATAGAACCGTACGTGAAGGTTGCAGCAGCCGTTCAGAATGTAATCCAGTGCAACCGTGTCATCTCTGATGAGAAAAAAAGAGATGCTACCCAGACATCATTGGATCGTTTTCTCAAGAGGGTAGATAGAATTGAATCCAGCAAGGGACCAGCACCTGTGCCTTCAACGTCAGGCATGAGTGAAATTGCAGCTGGCCCTCTGTCTCCTATTGCTGATGACCCTTCAGCTCTACCATCTCCTACCTCCTCTCCTCCTCCAGTCAGTAACTCTTCTCGCCTGTTCACTCGATGCCAGCCCCTGTAGGCCAGCTGTTGTACTGTACTACTGTACTTTTCAAGGTACTGTACTGTAAGCTTAAAAATGTTTTCTTTACTTTTTGTGTTTGTTTTTTATGTATTATTTGTATGAAAAATTATAAACCTATTACAGTACAGTACTGTATAGCCAATTGTTTTATTTGGGTACCTAGCCTTTCTTGGACTTAACGAACACACTCTCAGAATGGAACTCATTCCTACGTAGGGGACTTACTGTATTTGATTTCCACAGAAAACTTTATCAAAGGCAAAGAATTAGCTCTCCAGATAAAGAATGGAGAAGTCACTAGAGCCCACCCAGTCCAGAAGGAGAGCCAGCATGTGGAAAAGCATGGGAGTGAGGAGAGGATTCCAGGGAAGCTGGGCTGATTCTGCACATGCAGACTATGCAGTGTCTGACATCCTAAACCTGCAGAATTGAAGTTTAATTTTTGTAGTAACAGGGAAGTAACACCAGTTCTTAAGCAAGGAAAAAAAATAAAAATAAGCTAATATAAAGTATGAAGTGCATTGATCTGTGAAAATAGTACACTGATGAAAATAAGAGCAATCTAATTTCTATACTGATACCTGAGTTAGAGAAAGGAATAGAGGAAATCAAACAGCTAGGCAAAAATTTCAAGTCACTAATCTTTAAAAAATTTATTATTATTTTTTGGCTGCGTTGGGGCTTTGCCGCTGCGTGTGGGCCTGCCCCAGCTGCGGCGAATGGGAGCTACTCTTTGTCGCGGCGCGCGGGCTTCTCATTCAAGTGGCTTCTCTTGTTGCGGAACACGGGCTCTAGGCACA
>NC_041215.1:130406602-130433655 GCF_002837175.3 Physeter macrocephalus | reverse complement strand
ATAGTTTTCTTTTTTTTTTTTTTTTTTACGGTACGCGGACCTCTCACTGTTGTGGCCTCTCCCGTTGCGGAGCACAGGCTCCGGACGTGCAGGCTCAGCGGCCATGGCTCACGGGCCCAGCCACTCCAAGGAACGCGGGATCTTCCTGGACCGGGGCACGAACCCGTGTCCCCTGCATCGGCAGGCAGACTCCCAACCACTGTGCCACCAGGGAAGCCCTAGTTTTCCTTTTCTGTTTAACTTTGTCCAGTGCAATTTTTGCTTTGACAAATCCCAAGGATATTTTTTTGTAACTCAGATATGTTTTTACTTTATCATTTTCATAGATTTCATATATTTGGCAGAGATTCATGGAAAAACGTACTATACTCTCTTTTCCAAAAGTTCTCAATTTTTCGTTAGAGACTACAAATTTTAAGGCATATTGTTAAAACTCAGATAAGTTACATACTTTTTTTACTTTATTTATTAAGGAAATATTTCAAATTCAACTTCTTTAGGAGATATTTCTTCAAGAGCACAACACAAATCATCAAATGTGAGACAGCTCAGAATAAAATGAATTGTTGTGAATAGGCCTCTGCAATGGAAATGAAGTTTGATAGTTGGCTAACAGTTTCTCATGAGATCTATGAGTCATCCAAAGCTCTCAATTTGTTTGCATGGAAGGAAAACTGGTGTTAAAATAAAGATCATTAGTCATCCACCCTCACTGAAAAAAAAAAAAAAATTATTGTATTCCATTTCCCCTGGGATAGGAAATAGACTAATCAATGAATCAGAGATTCTTTTACTCCACAGTATGAAATTAGTGACATATCTTTTCCAAAAGACATTGTTTTTCTTTCCAAAAGACATTTGTTTTTCAAACATTTTACTAACAGTATCATGAATTTTTTATTAATGGTAGGATTACAACAGATTTCCTAAGTTATCTTGACACAGTTCATAACACAGTGAGAGGAAATGTTAGCTTTTTGTGTTCCTGGGAGTCTCTTATCTCAAATATTGTCATCTGAAGACAGAAAAGAGATTAACAGGATGTTTATCTTGAGATGTGTGTTCAGTTCTCTTCAACTCATCCTAATTTTCAAATCAATAGACTAATTGCAACAGTGTTTGTTCTTGAGATAATTTTAAACATTTTGCATTGAAATCAACATGGATAAGAATTCAAAATTCACATTAAATTTAAACATAGTACAGCAGGATTTTGTTGAATCTTGAGTTTAGGATGGGTATTCTTCAGCAAATTTCCCAAATTTACCCTGGGGAAAAGGTGCCAAGAAAGCATTTGAGCAGATACATGCTACCTGGGGCTGTTCTGTCTACCTGTTTAAGATTGAAGAAGGGTGGGTAAGCATTTTAATATGTTCTCTTAATATTGATTTGCCAATTTTAAAAAAATATACAACCAAACTTTAATATGAGATATTTAAAAACCTAGCTAAGTAGTGCAAAAGGCACAAAACATAATTGATTGTCAGTAAATGATGTCTTGTTTCTCAGAAGACATCAAGGAAATACTGATTGTTAACCAGAACTATCTTATGGATTTTAGTGAATTTTTAACTATCATTTAATTATATAAATGAAGATATATTCATTTGCCAAATGGGACTAAGCAGTAGATATTTACATAATTTCTTGATTAAGTGCTCTTCTTCACGAACAAAATAGATGTACTTGTCCATGTCCTTTGAAATGTAAAAAGAATTATGTGGTGAGAATATGAACTTGGGTTTCAGGACTAGCTGGGTTTGAGTCCATGCCTGACACTTGGGAGATGTAGACCTTGTGCAAGTCCCTCATTCCGCTGATCTTCAAAGTCTAAAGTTGGTAAAGCGGGAATAATATCTCCTTACAATATCTCATCATAGAAGACATGATCTAATCAGTGCAGTCAGCCTAGCACAGGGCTTGGCCCATAGTAGAATTTCATAAAAGTTAGCCTGATTTTTCTTATTTCTGGATAATTTACTCTATGGGAGAAGAATAAATATACTTTTGTATTTCACACTGTTACCGAACACAAATTCATGTGCCTGACACAGAGTGGGGCCAAACAAACCAAAACATTGGAGTTGGAGCAGGGAAAGGTTTATTGCATGGCCATGCCAGGAGATGGGTGGCTTGTGCCCCAAACGCCTGAATTCCCAAAGGTTTTCGGCAAAGCATTTTTAAAAGCAAGATGAGAGAGGGTCATGGTGGTTTGTTGCAAACTTCTTGGTGCAAGTGTCCTTTGTTTTTGCATCTTTCCAGGTAGTTGAGGTCACAATGTTCCTGTAATCCTCCAACAGGACAAATGTTATTCTCTTTTCTTCAATGTTTTACCTCTATATGAATGGAAAAGCATTATATCCTTAAAGGTTAGAGCCTTGAGAATGGGTTATCCTGTATATTTCAAGCTATAGGCAACATTCTTAACTTGTAGCAAAAGCAATACAGTAAGTCCCCTACATACAAATCTTCAAGTTACGAACTTTCAAAGATGGTAACATGAGTTCGCATGTCCAATCCAATAAGTTAGTTCATGTGTCTGGCATATATTGTCATGTGTGTGCATCCTCTACAAGTGGTTGTGCTTTTGTGTACTTTACTATATAGCTCTGTATAGAGGACAGTAGTACAGTGTCTTTATTTCAAACCCAGGAAGTCCAGAAGCAAGCATAAAAGCACCAGTGATGGAGCTGGTACTGCTAAGAAGTGCCAAGCGGTAACGATGGAAACGAAAGTGACAATAATTGAAAAAGTGGAGCGAGGCGAAAAGATGGTAGATGTCACTCATTCTTATAACATGAATCGTTCAACCATCGGCACGATTCTTAAGAAGATCACAAGATGTTGGAACGTGTGAAGTCTGCTGTGCCGATGATGTTGACAATAGTATTGAAGAAGCGTAGAAAAGTGGTGGAGGAAATGGAGAAACTTCTCAGTGTGTGGATGCAGGATCAGCAGCAGTGTCAAGTCCCACTCAGCTTGATGCTGATTCAAGAGAAAGCTTAAAGCCTTTATGAAGACTTGAAGAAACACTGCAAAGAATCCGAGGGCACATCTTTTAATGCCAGCCATGGCTGGTTTCATCCGTTCAAGGCTAGAGCCAACCTTCACAACGTAAAAGTTAGTGGCGAGGCAGCGAGTACAGATATGGTAGCTGCCCGGGAACTTCCTGAAATGCTTTGAGAAATTATTGATACAGGTATGTATTTATCTAAGCAGATTTTTCATATGGATGAGACAGGACTGTACTGGAAGAGGATGCCAGACTGAAGTTACATCAGTAAGGAGGAAGAGTTGATGCCAGGCCATAAGGCAGCAAAGGATAGTCTAACTCTGTTGTTTGGTGGCAGTGCTTTCAGTGAAATGAAGCTGAAGTCTCTCTTAGTTTATTAACCTCATCCAGAGAACCCAAGAGCCCTTAAAAACATAGGCAAGGGCTCTCTTCCTGTTGTATGGAAGAGTAACCCCAAAGCTCGGGTTATGCAGGCCATTTTCCGGGACTGGTTTTTCCACCACTTTATCCCGGAGGTAGGGAAATGTTGCTTGGAGAAGGAGGTCCCATTCAACATTCTTTTGCTGCTTGACAATGCTCTGGGCCCATTCATGGACAACTATTTTCATCCCAACGTCAAAGTAGTGCATCTGCCACCAAATACTACATAGCTCATCCAACCTAGGGACCAGGGAGTTACAGCGACTTTCAAGAAATATTATTCATGTCACACTTTTCGTCAGGCAGTAAAGGTGAGTGATGAACCAGGAACAACCTTGCGACAATTTTGGAAGGACTATAACATCTACAAGGCCATAAAAAACATTGACTTTGCTTGGTGTGAGGTTATGGCCATTACCATGAATGGTGTTTGGAAGAACCTTTGCCTGCAGTTTGTTCACGATTTTTGTGGATTTGAGAAGGTGGATGAGGAGTCCAAAGAGGTCTTCAGCAACTTAGTGACCCTCAGCAAGAAGCTGGAGCTAGATCTGCAAGAGGACGATTTCATTGAACTCCTTGCTGTGCAACACGAGGAGCTTACGAATGAAGACCTGATGGAATTGGAGGCCCAGAGAAAGGACGAAGAGAGACAAGAGGAAGAAGTAACTGAAGAACTGAAGAGATTCACGATGCAGGAAATCGCAAGGAGTTTTTCTTTATTTGAGGAGGCACTGTTAGTTTTTGAGGCACAGGACCCGAATATAGAACCGTACGTGAAGGTTGCAGCAGCCGTTCAGAATGTAATCCAGTGCAACCGTGTCATCTCTGATGAGAAAAAAAGAGATGCTACCCAGACATCATTGGATCGTTTTCTCAAGAGGGTAGATAGAATTGAATCCAGCAAGGGACCAGCACCTGTGCCTTCAACGTCAGGCATGAGTGAAATTGCAGCTGGCCCTCTGTCTCCTATTGCTGATGACCCTTCAGCTCTACCATCTCCTACCTCCTCTCCTCCTCCAGTCAGTAACTCTTCTTTCTCGCCTGTTCACTCGATGCCAGCCCCTGTAGGCCAGCTGTTGTACTGTACTACTGTACTTTTCAAGGTACTGTACTGTAAGCTTAAAAATGTTTTCTTTACTTTTTGTGTTTGTTTTTTATGTATTATTTGTATGAAAAATTATAAACCTATTACAGTACAGTACTGTATAGCCAATTGTTTTATTTGGGTACCTAGCCTTTCTTGGACTTAATGAACACACTCTCAGAATGGAACTCATTCCTACGTAGGGGACTTACTGTATTTGATTTCCACAGAAAACTTTATCAAAGGCAAAGAATTAGCTCTCCAGATAAAGAATGGAGAAGTCACTAGAGCCCACCCAGTCCAGAAGGAGAGCCAGCATGTGGAAAAGCATGGGAGTGAGGAGAGGATTCCAGGGAAGCTGGGCTGATTCTGCACATGCAGACTATGCAGTGTCTGACATCCTAAACCTGCAGAATTGAAGTTTAATTTTTGTAGTAACAGGGAAGTAACACCAGTTCTTAAGCAAGGAAAAAAAATAAAAATAAGCTAATATAAAGTATGAAGTGCATTGATCTGTGAAAATAGTACACTGATGAAAATAAGAGCAATCTAATTTCTATACTGATACCTGAGTTAGAGAAAGGAATAGAGGAAATCAAACAGCTAGGCAAAAATTTCAAGTCACTAATCTTTAAAAAATTTATTATTATTTTTTGGCTGCGTTGGGGCTTTGCCGCTGCGTGTGGGCCTGCCCCAGCTGCGGCGAATGGGAGCTACTCTTTGTCGCGGCGCGCGGGCTTCTCATTCAAGTGGCTTCTCTTGTTGCGGAACACGGGCTCTAGGCACACGGGCTTCGGTAGTTGTGGCACACGGGCTTCAGTAGTTGTGGCACACGGACTTCAGTAGTTGTGGCACACGGGCTTCAGTAGTTATGGCACGCGGGCTCAGTAGTTGTGGTGCGTGGGCTTAGTTGCTCCGCGGCATGCAGGATCTTCCCGGACCAGGGCTTGAACCCGTGTCCCCTGCCTTGGCAGGTGGATTCTTAACCACTACACCACCAGGGAAGTCCACAAGTCACTAATTTTTAAGAGCTTTATTGATATATAATTCACATACTTTGTCAATACATTTGTAAACAGGATGTCCTCAGGTCATGGGAGCAAAGGGGATGGTAGTTACCTTCCTGCCCACATCTCATGGGCTCTGGTCCTCTCAATGAACTGTGGGAACCCCCCTCCATGGGCCCAGTATCCACATCACATGTGTTAGTTTCTGGGGCTCCTGGTGCTGGGGTGACCCACACCTACACTTGCTGCCACCCACGTGCCCTGGGGCAGGTCACTGATGCCACCTCTCAAACCCTGCTGTCCATGGGAGCTGTGGGTCAGCGACCAAAGTTGAGAGGCTGGGGGCTGTGGTCCAGGGCACGACATCTCTCCTGCTGCCCAGTCCACACCTTTGTATGTTCGCAGAAGTCCCCGACCCCTCGTTGGGACACCTTCGCCTTTTCTGAGCTTTGGGCCATTGTTCTCGTACCTTCCACCCGGTTTTGCTGGGGCTTGAAGCCCTGTCCTGGGGAAGACAAAGCAGCCATGGTTTTCACAGTCTGTCCGTCTCCACTGCCTCCCCTGGTGTCTCCTCCCCAGACTCCTGGCAGGGACCCACCCCCTAGGCTCCCTGGTTTATTTCCTTCCTCCTACGCTTGCTGGGTCACCTAGCTGCAGGGGCCCTGGGCTGGTGTCCTGGCCTCTCCTCGTTGGGGCAGCCTCCTGGGTCCCTGGTCCAGGAGTCGTGGGGACGTCCTGCAGTGCTGCCACAGGCACTCCCTGCTTGCGGCTTCAGAGTGTCCTTCCTGTGTTCCTGGGATCTGGGCCCCCTGGGAGACATCTAGTTGCTCCTGTGTTCTCTGGTTTGTCTCTTTGGGATCCACTCATCCTCCCCGACTCAATTAAGCCCAACCCTCCCCTTGTCTAGTCCCTTCTTTAAATTCGGAGACATTCTATTTATAGAATTTATATTGAGATAAGCTTTCACTCCTCTCTGATCATCTTATTGGGTGATTAATTACTGTTTATTACCTCCTTCTTACTCCACCATCCTTAAAACCTGAGTAGCTTATCACCTGTAGGATTTCAGTGGACTTTGTTTTTTTTTCTCTTCTCTGTCCCAGGGAAAGGGACAAGCAATACCGAGTTAGGAGCCACTGAGATTCAGTGTGGCCCAAGGGACAGAAGTTCCCCACTGAAGTACATGGGTTCATGGGTGGTCCAGATGTATAATTATGAAGTGGTGTCCCCGATCACTTGCCTGCAGACTCTAATGATTTTTTTCCCTCTGTTCAGTGATCCAAGACAAATATTTTCCCCAGGAAAGTGATAGAGAAGAGACACCAAAAATGCCCAGCTGTGAACAAGGTAATTATGACGGGATACAACCTTTGTTTTGGGGTTACTAGAGGAAAAGGAGACAAAGGAACTGAGCTCTGGAAGGGAGACTGTGATGCTGGAGCTGGAAAACCAGAGGATCATGGGCCAGGTTGATGAGTGTTACTTTGTATCAATTCTAAAATGACCTGACTCCGTGTAGAATCCAAGACGTTAGCAAAAAGTGGCAAAGAGAGGTTTTCTGCCCAATAACCTGGAAAGGAGAATAAAAATCTAAGTGTAATTACGAGCTTCCATAGGAGACCTTCAGTGTAAAAGTGTGACGGGCTGAGGACCAGCCCGTCAGCATCAGGTCAGCATCAAAGAGGAGACCCTTGATGATGGCAGAAGAAGGGACCAATTTAAATATGGGGGATGTTGTTCCGAAGCAGGAATATTCGAGGGGAAAGGCAGTCATATAGAGACAGAGACGAGGAAGTGGTAGAGACGTGGAGGAGAGGATGTGGGTATTTGAGAGAGAGGAAGAAGGAAGGCAAATGAAAGACAGAGGAGAAAGGAGTAAAGGACGCAATGAAAGCAGCCACATTGTTAGCAGCTCCCTTGAATGAACATTTATTCTGGCAGTTGAGGGTTTAGTGCTTGGGCTGCCATTGGAGGTTAGTATTACTTATGTGCCCATTTTCCAGATAAGAAAACTGAACTCTAGAGAGGTCATGTAGGTAGTTGGCCTGGCATCACATGGACCCAACAATCTGAATCCAGAGCCTGCATTCTTTTTTTTTTAATTAAAAAAAAATTTTTTTTAATGAAGGTAAAATTCACATAACATAAAGTTAACCATTTTAAGTGTACAATTCAGTCATATTTAGTACATCGACAATGTCGTGCAACCATCCCCTCTATCTAGTTCCAAAACATTTGATCACCTCAAAAGGAAACCTTATACCCATTAAGCTGTCACTTCCTGTTCCCCTCCTCCCAGTGTCAGGATACACCGATATAACTATTTTTAGTGTATCTTTTCGTTTCTGTGGGTTGAGTGGGGAAAAACCACAGAGACAGGGAGAATGGGATTGGACCCTGATGTATAGGTGGGGGACATGTAGAGGAAGAGAGGTGGGAAGAGAAAATAGAGATTCAAGGACAGAGCTGAGCTGGAGAGCATCACTGGAGGGAAGGGAGAGACAGAAACATGTAGCCACAGGAGAGGCCAGGGAGACAGAAGCCAATGGAGACCAAGATGCAGAAGTATCTTCGTAGTGTAGAAACAGAAGCAGCAATACCTGGAGATTGGATCCTGGTGGAAAACTGAGAAGCAGAGAGAAAGAGAACGAGGTCTAACAAGATGGCAAGAGGCAGAGCAGGGCTTGGTTGGATTTCAGTAGGGTCCTTGGAGCAGGGATGTTCCTTCACAAGGAAATTTCCCACCTCAGAGCTCAGTAGGACCACACCTTAGTCTATTTCATGGCCACTGGCTCTGGTCTCTCCTTTCTTTTTCTCTCTTCAGTGCCCGGTGAATCCAAAGCTCTTGGAATAACAAAGGAGAGAAAGTCAGAAGAATTTTACAGCCTATTGCTGAACGGTAGACAAGATAACTATGACTGAATCCAACATTTTAAATCACCAGTTATCTGATTAGGTTACTATGTGGAGGGAGAAGAGGGCACACACAAGAGCCCAGCTTCTGGCTACTTTCTAAAGTATGAGGGAGGCAAGCAGGGTGAGACATGTGAGAGTCTCTGGTACAGACTTTAAAGAGACATTCACTTGCATGAACCTGACAGTAAGTGTGTCTTTAAATTTGGTGCCTTAGGCCTCTTGTTTGCCTCACTCTAGCTCTGCCCGGGAGGCAAGAGGAAGAGGAGGGCTGAAGTCAGTGGAGGAGGATGCCCTGGTGGAGAACGTAAGAAGAATGAACATAGAGAAATGAGTATAGATTGGGCCATCAAATAATAAGTTATAAGAGCAGGCCTGGTTTTACCTAAATGGACGAGATCCAGACTTTTCCAGGTTGTTGGAGGATTGACAGGGAGATAATTTTTATCCTACTTGCCAAAAGTTGTCACAGAAACATGCAAATAATGTGTGTGACTGTCAGACTGGCAAGTGAGAGAGATCACTGTAGAAGAGCTTTAGAAGGGAAGAGGCCGGGGAAGGGGCTCTGGAGGTATGGTCAAAGCCACAAGAAGAGGCCTTTAGTGATGGAGGGACACAGCCTTTGAGACAAGGGCAGTACATAGGAAGATGGGAATTGAAAGAGAAGAGGCAGGCAGAGGGTCAAGGTAAGCCCTAGAGAAACAGAGACAGAAGGGGAGGAAGTGAGAGACATAGCAGAGAGGAGATAAATAAACTGGCAACTCAAACAAGGGACATTGATAAAAAACTATATGGAGAAAGAAACATAGGAGGCAAAGTAAATATCAAGAAAAGAGAAACTGGGGGAGAGGTTCAATGAAACCATGAAGACAGAAGTGCTAAGTGAGAATGAATGAAAATTGGTAGAGGTCAGCGTGACAGAGAGAGGAGGCACATTGAGATATTTAGGATTTGAAAAGAGAGTCACTGGAAAGAAGGTTCTGATATAAGGAGTTGTCCCCATCTTCAGGGTAAAGTGAACCCATTTTTCAAAGTGACATCTGTAACCTGTTCAGATTAAAATAAGCCTCTGTTCAGACTGTCTCACCCATCTATGGCTCCATCAACACTGTAGCTGACTGATCCCTAATACTTATGACCAGACCAGATCTGTCTTCTCAGCATATTCATCTAAGAGCCTAAAAGACACCTCATTTGGATGTGTTTCAGGAACCTCAAATTTAGTGCTTCCAAAACTGAGTTCATCATTGTCTTCCATGAAACTAGATCCTCCTCTTTCTACCTTGCCAGATTTCCCTCTTTAGTAATAGTGTCATTACTGTCCCGTTTTCTCAAGAAAGAAACTCTGGAGTTCTCGTGAGTCTTCCTCTCCCTCAACCCCATCCCCCATCAGTCACCTGGCCCTGCTGACTTGACCTTGGCAGTATTTCCAGGCTGACCATTATCCTGTCGCTAATGCCATGATGCTAATCAGATTTCTGACAACTCTCCCTTGAACTTCAGCTGATGGATGTGGCAAAAGTGCAGACATACCACTCTGCTTTCCTATCTAAACCCAGTGACATTCACAACACCTGGAATTGTGGATTGACTCAATCTCCTTCGTGAGGCTTCCAAGGCCACGGGCCACAAAAACACTCCTATTTCTCCAGCCTCTATTCTCTCATTCCAAGTCTAGTCATGATGACTTTTTTTACTTGCTTGGATTGCCTTTGCTTATTTGGGTCTATTTTCTTGACCTTTTCCTTTTTCTCCCGCTCCCTAATCTGGCCACCTCCTGTTTATGTGATTCTTCCTCCAGAAAGCCATTTCTGTTTCTTGGATGGGACTAATTTCTCCGGCTATATGTTCCCCAGAACACTTCATACTGGCTGTAAGACAACACTCAGGCTTCATCGTGATAATGTGCTCTCTTGGTAGACTGTGTGATTTCAAGACAGGGACTATATCTGTCTTGCTCTTGCTGTGTCCTCTGAACCAAGCACATTGCCTGGCACATAATAAGAGCTCAATTAATATTTGTCAAGGAATGAAGGGGCTTATATTTCTGAACCCTAAAAGTTAGACACATGTTTTGGCAAACATTACGTTACTGATGTATTTATATGGACAGTTTTCAAAAATATTCTGAGAATTATATTTATGTATGTATGTTATAAGTTACCTCTGTGGCAAAGAACATAAGAATAAACACAAAATTCAGCCAAGATCATTATTAGTTAGTGAATAAGAATAGCAGGTAAAGGGAAAAGAGAAAAACGAAGAGGTAGAATTCAAGGTAAAAAGAAAAACACTTGAGAAATGAAGACAGAAAGACACAAAGCGATAAACATAGAGCGAGGCGGTAGGCAAGAGGGTGAGATTCAGCACCAAGAGTGATCCTCTCAAGTGAAGTGGGGAGAGGGGGAAAAATGAAGATTCTTCACGAATCATTATTTTTGTAGGGGCAGAGCTATCCAGATGCAAAAATCGAGTACAATCTTACGTTGTGGGTCTGATGGATATGCAGAAGACAGTTTCACCTTGTCACCCAAAAATTAACTGGCAAGCAAGGAGAGCTTGTGACCAAACACCTGAAATAATCTGTAAGGCTGGCTGAGGAATCTATGATGTGGTGACATTATGTGTGTCACTGTGGAGGTGACAGGAAGTGGCCAGCGAGCATGGGATGCATGCAGGAGAGGGAGACCCTGGTGCTCAGTGTGGGGAGCTTCTACCCACACAACAGAGGAAAGTTGGGGGAAATGCAAAAGTACCATGAGACCTAGGAGGGGAGAAATACTTAAGTGATATGCAGAGCAAGATAGCAAGAGAGGGTAGGGAGACAGAAGACACATGAAGTCAGAGGAGGCAGAAACAGAGAGAGAGACAAACATGCAGAGATTGAGAGAAGAACAAAGAGATATGAGCCAAAAGAAAGAGAAGCAGAGTCAGAGAAATGGGAAGAGATGTCTGGAAGGGGAAGAAGAAGAGTGTGAGCAGTGAGAAGTCGGAGAGCACAAAGCTGCCCACTGTGGCAGCTGTGGCCGTCTGTGGCCATCTGTCCTCACTCAGCGTCCAGTGATGTTACCGAACTCAGGTCCAGCTGCTCGCTGCTCAAAAGCCAGTACTCGAGAGAAAAGTGTTGGTAGGAAAGGAAAGGTTGCTTTATCCTGGAGGCCAGCAACTGGGGGAGAAGGCGGACTCATGTCCAAAAGTTACAGTGAGAGTCCGTCCCAGTGTCCCCTTGTTATGGGGCTTCCCACTGGCTCCTTGACCCCACACTGAGACTCCTAAGGGGTTTTGTTCTTTTGTGCAGTGATCAACAGTGAATCCAATGATGAGGATGAGCCCCCCAAAGCCTTGAGCTCAGCACCAAGTCATGGGCCAGGTGAGGAGGTTGAGGATGGCCGGCTTTGAGCTGCAGGACCTCAGGCATCTGAATTCAGAGCTCCTGTTTCCTGATGCATTTACTTTGAGTGCAATTCACAGCCAATGGTCCAGCTAATCCTGGGAACCCATTCTCGGCGTTTACCCCATGTGGCACTTTGGGAAATGTGGTAGGCAGGGCCCTATTCATTGAATATGTGTGTTCATGCATTGATGTTAGAGCAGAAACAAGCTAGCATATTTGTTATTTTTCTTTCCTTTCACATGATCATGCCTATTGTGGTAGTATAATAAAAAACTTGTATTTGGCCCTCTCTCTAGTTCCTGGAACAGAGCTCCCCAAACCCTTAAATTTTCCTGAGTGTTGGAGTGTCTTTTAAAAACCAACCATGTGATCAGAAGATTAGAACTTTTAGCTCCACTCCTTGACCTCTGGGGAAAAAACAAAGGAGGGAGATTGAGTTCATTCACCAATGGTCGATTATTTAATCAATCATGGCTACATAAAGAAATCTCAATAAGAACCCCTAAACAGGGTTCGGGGAGCCTCTGAGTTAGGGAATATATGGATGTGCTGGGAGGCTGGTGTGCTGGAGAGGGCATGGAAGGTCTACCCCTCCCCCCACACCTTACTCTGTACATCTGTTCCATTTGGATGTTTCTGAGTTGTATTCTTTATAATAAAACTGTAATCATAAGTAGAGCACTTTCCTGAGTTCTGCGGGTCATTCTAGCAAATTATTGAACCTAAGGGGGCTCGTTGGAACCCCCAAATTTGTAGTTTACCAGGCAGAAACATGGGTAGCCTGGGGACCCATTTGTGGTTGACATCTGAAGTGGGGGCCGGTATTGTGGGGCTGAGCTGGAGAGCTGATTGGTGAATTGATTGGTGTTGGAATGTTGTATTTAGTGTTGGTAAAGACACCACAGAGGTGGTGTCAGAAAAAAAAACAAACACCCCACATATCCATTCATACTGATGTCCTCAACTGATGATTGATTTCTGCCTCAACCCACCGTTATCATCAGTAGATCACAAAAAAGGTAAGTAATTTTTGACTGGTTTGCATATATATATATATATATATATGAATAACTTAGAAAGACCTAGAAACCCAAATAATAGACTTTTGGACAGATATTCTTCAGCATACCATTGGCTTGTCTACAAAATTTTTCAAAAATAATTTTGGAAATAATACCTTGTATCTTTAAAGTATCACTAAGGAGTAGGCAGAATAACTGTCATTATCCTTGTTTTATAGATGAGGAAACTTAAGCACATAACTATTTAAGAATCTTTCACAAAGTCATTTGGAGAATTAAAGGCAGAGCCAGAATGTGTATCCTAGGTGTCAGATCTCAATTCAGCAAACATCTGTTTCCTTTAGAAGGAAGAAAGGGAAAATAATAATCAAACACATCTGCAAGAGTTAGTTGTTACAGGGTTTATAACTTTTATTAAGCAGTTACAGTTTCTCTTCTATGGATTTTATGAACAAAATTAATTTGGAAATACACATTAGGTATCATAGCAAATAAGATAACTCAATGTCAAAATGTACATTTTTTTCTACAAAATACTCATTTGAATTTTTTGCTTTATTTTTCATAAGCAAAAAACTAAATTTGTATTTTACAGAGTTCCCATCATCTGTTTTGGACAAAAGTATAATGGCTTAAACACTAGAATCTATTTGTTACTCATGGAAACAATCAAAACTGATTCTGGGTTGGCAAGGGAGGTTGAGTGGGCAAGTAGGGAGGAAGGGGAGAGGGCTCTGATCCACACTCTCATTCAGGGATCCATCTTCCAATGTTGCCCTGGGCAAGAAACAGAGGCAGAGAATTGTGAAGGGATTAGTGAGAACGATAAGAAGCAGAAAAGTGATGTGTGAGAAAAGAGAGAGCAAGACGTAGCAAAACTGCCCATCTTGGGTGAATTTTCTCAGCTTCTGGTGATTGTGAGTAAAGCAACATTAACCTAGGGGGCCAGTTGAATTTGAAGAGCAGATGGGAGTGCAGGGAGTTCCATGATTTTCCCTGGTCTTCCATAGTTTTCTTATTAAGGAATTTCCTTCTATGTTGGCTTCTTGGCCACACACTGAGACTTCCAAGGGGTCTGATTGCTTTGTACAGAGAGTAGCAATGACTGGAAAGGAGGGCTGCAGAGAAAACCAGGAGCCTCTAGGTCACCGCCTAGAATTAGCAACAGGAAGAGCAAGAGCTGACTTAACAGCCTTAAGGAACAGAGAAATATACAGTTGGTAAAAAGCAATGTCCAACTAAGATTGCTAAATTAGGTACATAACTGGTTAACTTTCTACAGAGGAATAAAAGAGCCATCTATTGGGTTAATTTCTCTACCAGTCTATGAAGTCTTAGCAAAGTTTCAATTTCTACAGTTTACTGCTAACTTTATCAGGCTATTAACTTTTTGAGCCTTTATAAATTGCAAATTATTGATCAAATATATTGTAATATTCTCCAAGAGTGGCAGATTAAGGTCAATCAGGCTATTAAGAAAAATTATCCACACTTGGCAATGAGGCAAAAAGATGACTACACATCCTGATTTGTTATTTACTATTAATTAGGGCCTGACTTTGTGAAGTTACATGTTAACTTTGTGTCCAGTAGAGATGCAAATCTTTGGTAGAAAAGATAACTCCAAAGATTATGGTTTTATTGCTTTGCAGACATCAACCACTTTGGGCTCTAATTTAGGGAAATTGTTTCAGTCGGCATGCCTTTCCTGGCTAACTTTATAAACCTCTGTTCCTTGAATTGTGTTGATGGGTCACACACAGTGCAATTAATAAGGAAATTCATGCATTTATTCTGGGAACATTAGTGACAACTATTTGCAAACAAATGCAGCAAAAGAGAACCGGGGAGCTTGTAATTTGCCCCCCAAAAATTGGATCTAGCAAGGCAGGCAAGTCTTGGGTTTGAGGATTCCAGGAGTCTGAATTCAGAGCTACTTTTTCCTGAGGTTTTTTTTACCCTGAGCCCCAAATTCATGAAAACTAATCAGTGATACTAAAATCCCATTCTCTGCGTTTCCTTTGCTACATGTGCAAAGAGACAAGAAATCTTTATACATTCATATTTAACAGTATGAGCACTATTGACTGAACAGATGTGCTCATATTTTGATTTTGTAGAAACAGGCTCATAAATGAGATCTCTCTTATTACCTATTGTCACGCCTATGCATTCAACACTGAAGCCTTGAATTTATACAGTAATTTTCACCCCATATATTCCACTTCTTTATCTTTTATGGAGCACAGCAGGCTAAGTATTCCTTTCTTGGGTAATAATATTGTTATTATTTGGTCAAAAATCTGGAAAATCTCAGCAGTTCTGTTATCTGATTACTTTCAAAAAGACAGGGTTCAAATCAACCACTGGCAGATTCAAGTTTTAGATTTTGATGGATGTCTTCCAGCAAGTTGTCCTTCTCCGGTCAGTTTAAGTTTACCAGGGACAAACAAGCCTGTATAGTCCAACAGTAAGATTTATTGGCTCATTGCAACATGGAGAGGAAACACACCTCAGAAGACCCATGGGAATGCTTTGCCAAACCAAGATATAGACAGAGTTTTTATAGGTTTTGGGAGGAGGTGGAGTTTAAATAAAATTTATAGGAAGCAGTGATTTGATAGGTTCAAAGCAAGCCAGAGCTATGTGTAAAGGGGTCAAGATCAGGTCTGGATTGTGAAATTGATGCAGGGTCCTGTTACTAGGAAACAACAAAGTTAAGAAAATGTGGAATGCTGTATTCAGAAATCCCATATTGGAAGCTCCACACCTAGATTGGAAATTAAGATTCCATCTCTTTATCAAAATAACTTAGACCCTCTAAGCTTTATTCTTGTTGATATCATTTCAAACAGCAAGTTTCTGATAGTGTGAGAATTTTGACAATGGAGTTTCTCAGTGAGTAGTAATAGTCATTCAAAGAACGGCTGTTATGACACTTTACAGCAGTAGCAAGTTCTTAGGAGAAATACTGTTTCCTATTAACTCTGCAGTTGCCTTTCTCTGTATCTGTTATTCCAGCCTCATGAATGGCAGGGCAGATTTTTGCTTTTTCAGACTGAGCTAATTTCTACTTTCTCAGTGTCATTGAGTATGTAGTGATTTATCAAAGGACTTTGCCAAACAAGTCTTATTTTAACTGTACAACAGTCATGAGATGCCCTGTTTTACACATGAGGAAACCAGAGCACATAAATGTTTAAGGTTCTCTCCGCTTCTCTGTTCATCATGCCAAATAGATAATGAAAGGAAGAGCTGGAATTACCATTCTTGGTTTCTAGAACTCAGTCCCATAGCTATTTTCTTTAGAAAGGGAGGGGGAGAGAGAAATGATAACCAATACACCTCAATTCAGACTGTGAATTGTGTGAAATGTCAAGATTTACCACTTTTCAATGTACAAATTACTGTTTTTTTCTCTCATTGTTTTTAGATCCCATGGTATTAGAAACACCTCCACTTGGGACATACATGTTAGCAAAAGAGATATGTGCAAATCCAGAATTCTTAGTATACAAATGAATCTTAAAAAAAAATCTACAAAACATTAAATCCACTTGTTTGCTAGATCATTCAGAAGTAATAACGCATATATGTGGAATCTAGAAAATTGGTACAGATGAACCTGTTTGTGGGGCAGAAATAGAGACACAGATGTAGAGAACAAATGTATGGACACCAAAGGGGGAAGGGAGGGGGTGGGGTGAATTGGGAGATTGGGATTGATATATATACACTACTAGGTGTAAAATAGATAACTAATGAGAACCTGCTGTATAGCACAGGGAACTCCACTTCGCTGTCCAGTAGAAACTAACACAACATTGTAAAACAACTACACCCCAATTAAAATAAATAAATAAATAAATAAAATGTAAAGAGTCCAGATTAATCTTTTTTTATTAGTTAAGGTAGGTTATCCATTATGTGGTATAGAACCTAAACATTTGTAATTGCTAAAAAGATAAGTTGTTTCTTGCTTGTAGGAACAATCTACAGTATTCCAGGTCATGAGTGGGTGAAGGGGTGTTGGAAAGAGGATAGGGTGGCTCTGCCCCATGTAGTCATTCAGAGACCCAGGATACTGGAGGATATGCCATCTTCAACACTTGTCTTCCAAAATTATGCTGGGTTAGAGACAGTAAGAGCCAGAAGAGATGTGTAGAGACAAGTAGGAGGAGTAAGAAGCAGAATGACGGTGAGGTGTAGGAAAGTGAGACAAAGCAGAACTGTGGGTAAAATTTTCTGTCTCTGGCGGTAGTGCTGCAGCAACATTAATCTTCGTAGGTGAGATGCAGCTGAGAGTCATACCAGGGTACCCCCAGGTGGGCATGGTGCTACTCCTGAGTTGTTGGAGCTTCCCAGTTCATCCCTAGTTTTCTTGTTACGTGACTTTCTATTGCGTTGGCTCCTTGGGCATTCAATTAAGCCTTCTAAGGGATTTCATTTCTCTGTTCAGATGTCAGTAGAGACGACTCGCTGGAAGTGAGTAATAGAGAAGAGCCCCAGGAAGCCTCTAGCTTAGCACTGAAAAGTGGTCCAGGTAAGGAAGATGCCAAATGTCCATCAATAGAAGCTTGAAATCAGACACGTGCACACACACACACACACACACACACACACACACACACACAAATACAATTTGTAATTATTTGAAGTGATGGATGTGTTAACTAACCTTATTGTGGTAATAATTTTGCAATACATACAGTAAATAAGAAAAATAATCTATTGTTATCGTCACGATGGTATTCTGAGTCTCTTTTTATCATTGTCAGCTTGAACCCTCTATTAAGTAGTCCATGAATGGGCTGATAGTCCCCTTTTCCAACTGCACAGGTCCTCTGGCAAAAGGCTTCAGGTCCCTTTGCGGGGGAGATTAGGGATTATTTGTTGTATACGCTTGTGGAATGCAGAGTCTTTCAATGAATGGGCTCCAAGTCTGTGAACCAGCTTAGATATAAAACCCAGGTAATCTCAATTTCCCTTTGTGGGAGTGGAAATAAGCTTTCTTCTTAGAACACTGTGGTTGTGTTTCTACAGATCCTCATGAATCAAGGTGTCCTAATTGCCACTCTGCCTTTGCTGCCCATTATTGTAATTACATCCACCTTGCCCCTGTTGGTTGTGTAACACTGTCATTTACCTTCTGGAATCCTATCAGTCCAGTTCATACTAGGAAGCTCCATCACATGGTACCATATCCTAGTGTCAACTTCAGTTTACAGAGGACAGGCAAAAGTGTGGTTCTCAAAAATGCCAGCACTCCCACACAATGCATTTCTTATTGCTTTAACAAAGGGAATGTCCTTTGGCTCATATAGGTAACAAAATCGTATAGCGTGTTTTCTGGTCTCACACAATATACTCACTTTAATATTGCTACTTCCCTGAACCTCCTGACCCCTTTTTCAGTACTATGTCAAAATGAGATGGACATCTCCATCTCATTTATTAAATGCCATTCTTTTCTCCTGGCTTCAAGGAGCCAACATAGTCATAGAAAGGACCATCTCCAGATTCCCTTGCCAGTACCTTATATCCTGATTCAGAAGAGAGGGCTTCCATGCCAATGAAGTTTCCATTATCTGATCTTATATTCTACCCTTCCTAGTCCTACATCCCCAAAACCCACTTCTATAGGCATTTCTCTGTTGTTTCCAATACATATTAGCCAGATGTTGCTAGGTTATGCTGTGGCAATAAACAACCCTCAAGTTCCAATACTGTAGCTTACGCAACAAAGTTTACTTCTTGCTTACTCAAAGCCCACAGTGTATCTGGGAGCCTTTCTGGGGTGGTAATGAATGCATGTAGCAGGCTGTGTCAGCCTTTAGGCTCTGTCATCTCCATAATCAGTGTAGAAGGAGAGAAGGTGCATGAAGAATTCTCAGGGCTCTTCTATTCATCAGCTTGCAAACGACACATGCCACTTCTGATTATAGCCCATTGGGCATATTAGTCTTTTGGCCCTGCGTAATGCAAGGAGCTGGAACATGTAGGAGGATATATGTGATATTTGGTTAACATTACTATCTCTGCCACAAATAAAGATGGTAGGCTGGAAAAGGGCCAATTTTAGATAACGATAATGATTGAATAATGAAGCCACACCGCTAAATCCCCCTGATCCAATAAAGCTAACAAAAAGGAGTTAAAAAGAAAAGAAGGTCAAATTTTAAATAGTAAGTCTAAATGGAAAATATAACAGTTATGAGGCAAAGGATTGAAAATAGAATGTGCTATAAAAGAGAGCTTCAAAGATAAAGTACTTTGTTTCGTCTGTGATGGAATTTATTCAGTTAGTTAGATAACTGTAGTCCTAGAAATTTTATTTTCTTGCAGAATCACTGAACTTTTTACCTGTTTAGGAGACCATTCCTCTTTCAGTGATAAGATCAGCGAAGGTAGACAGAGCTTTGCACACATTTATTTATGAATTGTCCCTAAATAATTTCATCAACTGTAATAAGAAACTTTTTTGACTAGGAGCCGTGAGATCGAAACTGCATTTATTACCTTAACCTCTTCTATTACATAGGTCATCATGATGTTTCAGGCCCCCAGGATTAGCCGAGGGTCAGAGTTCAACAATCCTTTCAGGACATGGGAATTTTCCTTTTTCCAGAGCATTGTTATACCTTGGAAAATAGATATAGATATCTTTGGAAAGGATGAGGAACCATATCAATATTGGTTTTTATGGCCTCCATTTGTCTCAGTTTCTACCAACTAGCTAAGTAGATAACTAGAATTGCTCCCTTTTGCTTGAATTAACATTCTGAATAAAGAATCCCTACTATATGTAGCCACAATGATACATTCATGTGTCTCAGACATGATTTTAAATGCTTCACATTCATAAATTAATTTAATCTTCAAAGTTATCTACTGCAACAAAATTTCATTGTTGAATGGTGAAAAAGTGTATTGGACACTCAACTTTGGAACCAGCTGGAGACAATAATTCCTGAGGTTGAGATACTTCCCCGAAGGTTGTAGTGTATGCTCTGAACTAAGTACCAGTATATGGTGCTCTTTCCTATAATTGGAACATATAGGGTCTGAAGACCTGTCAAGCAAGGCTGACTTATTTGGCTTGTAAAGAAATAATGCCCCCTTTTAAGATTTAGACAATTTATAACATAGACAGCAATAGAAAGAAGAGCGAAGGTCCCAGCTCTCCATGTCCTTTTTCCCATCAGGTAGCACCGACACCAAAGGGGATGTGAATGACATATGATGAAACATGAATGATGCTACACCTTCAAGTTACAGCTAAGCAATTTTACAACTTTTTGTGCCCTAAAAAGGAGGCAGACAGCCTCATACCTCATCAGAACTTGAAACATGAGGAGAGTGTGTCATGATAACCTCTGGGAGATAAGGTGGTGAGTAGGAAATGGCCTTGTAGCAGCTGCTCAGCAGCTTCCCAGGCTCTCATGTTCTGGGAGGATCATAGGGCATTCTCAAGACTTAGATCAGCTACAGGCAAGTGTTGCCTATGTGGCCTATGTGGAAACATGCAAGGTCACCAGGATGCCGTGGCAGAGTCATTCGCCAACAGAACCAAGAATTGTCAGAGGTGAGAAATGCTCCCATCAGCTGTACCAATTATGATTGTACGAACTGAAAGTTAGAAATGCTGTGCGTCTACTATGGGCTTCCTGATGCCACTGGGTATGAGGCCAAAAAGGATGCTATCCAGTATTCAGTAAGGTAATCAGTGATCAGAATGTATGTCACTATATCTTTCTATAATAGGCAATAATCAGTAGTAAAATACATTGGGAAAAAGGTCACTTTCAAAATAACAAAAAAGTATGAAATACCTGAGAGTAAAATAAGAAATGATTAAGTCCTGTGTGGGGAGGAGAAAAGAAGAGAAAACTTTACTTAAGAACCTAAGAAAAGATTCAAGGAAATGGAAGCACATAATATGATCCTTTATAGAAAGACCTGATATTTTCTTTTGCGAGTTTCACCCCAAATTATTCAGTAAGATAATCTGAAATTTAAAATTTTTATTTAGAAAGATAAATGAGCAGGAATGTCAGTGAAAAAAACTTTGGAGCTTCCCTGGTGGCGCAGTGGTTGAGAGTCCGCCTGCCGATACAGGGGACACGGGTTCGTGCCCGAGTCTCAGAAGATCCCACATGCCGCGGAGCGGCTGGGCCCGTGGGCCATGGCCGCTGAGCCTGCGCGTCCGGAGCCTGTGCTCCGCAGCGGGAGAGGCCACGACAGTGAGAGGCCCGCGTAACGCAAAAAAAAAAAAAAGTTTGAAAAAGAAGTGTGTTATTCACACAGCAACAGGCAGCTGGTCATTGGGGCCACAGGCACAATAGCATGTAGCAGTGTAGACTCTGAAGGGGGAACTAGAAACGGGCTACATTATAAGAGATCGGCTCAAACCGATTGCTGTTTGTACTTATTTCGTGGATGCCAAAAATGTTTTTGAAATCATTCTCAAATTCGGCCTCTAGTTGAAGTCCCAGATTGATGGATTTCTTGTTCTGAAAAAGCAAAGACAAAAACAATAATAGCTATAGATTGCTAATGAGCTTAGACTCTCAATGTTTTGGTTAATCAGAGTTTTATTTTAGACTATCCCAAATGTTAAGTGAGAATTAATCCAGTTGAGGATAGTTTATGTTTCCTGATAGCTGGATCATTTCTCTTTATCTGGAGGACAGAGGAGCAAAAATGGCACTATACTGCAGTCTAATTCTTCATCAGAAATTTATTGATTAATTTAAAAAATTCTAGTTATTTGATTTTGAACACAGCCCATATTCCTTGTGACACCATGCTAGTACAGAAATGTCTAAGGCAAATTCATGGTGCCTTCCTTTATCCTTCATTCCCCACCCCTTGAGGTGATCCTTGTTAACTTTTTGGTACAACACTAGGAAATTCTAACGTAAAGAAATCCAAGGTTTTGAAATTTGAGAAATGTGATTTGGTATCTTCCTTTAGAGATGAGAAACACGAGTAGCCTTTAAAATGTGCTTCTAGCGGATGAGAGAATTGGTCTCACTTCTCTACGAGCACCAAGGCCATGAGAGTTCTGCCTGTAAGAAACTTTCCATGCTCTGCATCCGGAGTGCAGTACTGGAGCTGCTGGAAATAGGCAGATGCCCAGGTGTGGGGAGATCCCTGTCCACTCCTTCCTGAGGGCCCGGATGCCGGAGGGCAGTTACACAGCAACAAACTGCACATGGACATGCTCTGTGTCTCAGCATCCAGTCTCCCTAGGATGGTCCCCAAGTCTGGACCAAGTAAGGATCTGAGCCTGGGCCAATGGCAGGGACTTCTGAGCCACACACAGTGCTGCCAGGTCCAGTAAAAAAATAAAAAGCACTTCCATTTCCGGTGGAAAGGACTAGGTCTGCAATCCACTGTCATCTATGGGCAAACTGAGTATCTAGAAGGAGTAAATTCTAAGGTCCTAGGGTAATGTTTCCAATGATACCTCTCGTCTGTTATTATTTTCCACACCATAGTCCACAGGGCTTGGAGAATACTGCCAGAATTTTTACCTGTGTGGGCTTGCCACATGATGAGGGAAATTGTAACATTTACCTGATACAAGAAGATGAAAGGCAAAATGACTTAATTGAAAGAAAAATAGAAGCAGGGAGAACTGTTTACCTTGTAAAGCGTCCTGTAGTTCTGGAAGATGAGACGCATGTCCTGCACAAACCCCTGTACTTGGTGATATATGTTCATTGTCAGATTTTTCTTGATTTTGTTTAACCACATGGGCTCCTCCGGGCCTTGAGATGTCTTTGTATTATGTTGACAAAAGTGCCAAAGGGCATTAGCATGGTTCCAAGTCTACCTTCTACAGATTCCCACAGTTATGGACTGAGTGCTTGTGTCCCCCAAATTCATATGCTAAAATCCTCACTCCCACTGTGATGGTCTTAGGAGGTGGGACAGTTGGAAGATAATTAGGTCATGAGGGTGGAGCCCTCATGAATAGGATTAGCACCCTTATAATAAAAGGACGCCACAGACCTCTCTCCCTCCCTTTCCACCATGTGAGGACGAAAAGAGAAGTTGGCTGACTGCAACCTGGAAGAAAGCCCTCATTAGGACCTGACTGTGTTGGCACCCTGATCTCAGATTTCCAGCCTCCAGAACCGTGAGAAATAAGTTCCTGTTGTTTAAGCCACCCACTCTATGGTAGTTTGTTACAACCGCCTAAGCTTCTAAGGGCTGACTGAGCTGACTAAGATATTTCTCAACAAGGCAAAGATAATGGCAATGTGTACCCATTGGATTCATATCACAAATTCAACAAATGCCAGGTTGGGGTTTTATTGCTGTTACTTACATAATATGGTTCTGAGGCAAAAAAGGAGCTTTTTGGAGAGCAATAGACCTTTAAGAGGAGGAACTCGCATTTCTGCAAAAGATAGAGGAGATTTTAAGTGAAGAGCAGCTTGGAAAGAATGAGCTCTTACATATGCTCAGATAAATGCACAACTCTCCAACCTGCAGACCCCTGAAACAAGCACGGAATGGGAATTTTCTGTGGCATACGAATTTCGGTGTCAGGTAATGTGATCAGAGCACAGCAAGCGACAGCAGTTTGCCTTGGGCACCATTCCTCCTGCCCCCCTGCAAGATGGTTCTTCTTCTCTTGTGTAAACGAAAGGAGGAGGCTTAGGTTTACATTTCAACTCACCAACTTCTCTTCAGGCAGCATCAGCTTCTTCAGGACCTCAGATTCCTGATGACACGGCTGGCTTTCCGGGCACCTTTCCTGAAGAACCTTTATCTTGCAGAAGATGCAGCTCCATGGGTTCCTGAGAGGTCGGATATAAGGTCAGCAAAGGCAGTTTCTCTGTGTATCAACCATTGTTTCTATAGCTGTTAAAGTCCTCTGTTCAGGAATGACTGGTAGTTTCCACCTGTACCCAACTTCTCTCTGACACCCCTCTGCACTAGAACCCCACTTGGGCTCAACTGCCAAAGACAGCCCTCCACCTATAACTGTAGAAGGCTAAGTGAGGTGCCACGGTGCGTAAGAGCTCTCATTCACTTCAAAACTTAGGTTCTCATCTGAGCCACTGTGAGTTTGGTAATGAATTCTGCCTGCCCGAAACGAGAATGGGAATTAGTACCTTAAGTACCGGAGTCTTGGGCCTCAGTGAGACATCAACTCAGTAAAAATCAGGAAACCAGCCCTTCTTCTCAACTTTGCTGAATAAGCACAGAGCATAAGCCATAAGCATCCTTTTTTTCTGGCATTGTCATCTCTGTGTCTAGAATCTGTGATGTAGAAACTTCTTGGAAAGGAAATCTACCAACAAAGTGCCAGATATCTTCCATTTGCCCCTAGATCTCCACTACCAGGTTCTCTGTGCTGGGGAGCTCTCAATAATCTGAGACCTGGATACAACGATCCATCCTAGAGATGTCATTTAACCTCTCTCCTTGGCCACCCCAGTGCTTGCTCAAGGGGCAAGCATTACAGTGTCCACAGTGCAGGGGTGGGGACTCTACATGAGCTCAAAAGAACGTGAGGCTTTCTGCCTCTGCAGATTGCCCAACTGCAGAGGTTTATGCTGAATCCCGCGGTGACACATTCTCGGGGACCTACATTGGAGCAGATGAATTACACTAGACTCCTCCCATTATGGAGGGGCAATGATCTATCCTCATAGGAACAGACGTAATCCTGGTAGAGATCATCCTCCTTGGCCACAGCAATTCTACCACTCCTAGAATGCCTGATCAATCTATGCGTTATCTCACACATCATCACCTCTGACCAAAGATACACTTGACAACAAAGGAAATGCAGCAGTGAACTCATACCCACAGAATTCAGGGATCTTACCATGTACCCTGTGATTCAGGGTCAGATGACCTGATAGACTGCCATGATCACCTTCTGAAGGCTCATCACAGTCCCAGCTTTGTCAGCATTGTGATGTTCCCATAGCAGGTGGTATATATTTTAAACCAGCAGCTAATGTATGGCATCATCACCCCATCAAAGTGCATGGGTCTGGGAACCACCTGAGGGAGGTGGGGGTTACTTCTCTATTATACCTAATCACCACTTGAAGAGTTTTCTTCTCATTCATCTACTGCTGCCAGCACTGTTAAACAGCTCTGTTCTTATTTCTGGATCCTGATACTTAAGGACTCTTCTTCTGAATCAAGACACATACAACCAGAGAAAACTGCAGGCTGAGTGTGCATGGTGGGAGGAGCTGTACCACAAGAAGGAAGGGCAGGAGGGGGGCCAGGTCTCACTAACCTGTCAGCACCTTTAGGTGGGATGTGGCATTTCTCATGAAAGAACCTTGAACAAGTATTACAGGAGAACAGCGCGGTCTTTCTATGGCATACCTCGCATTCATTTGAGTTTTCTGGCTAGAAGGGGAGATAATATAGACATCACTGGGATCAATGAGACCCTAGATAGTCGACGCTTTGGTACTCTAGAACACACAGCATTTGCTTGTACCAAGGTGATACTTGTAAACCTTTCTCCTCAAAATAGTAAGGAAAAATACTGAGTGGAGATTTCAGAAGAAGACATGCTGGTTTTCAGTGAAACTCAGGAGGAAGTGGCTGTGTGCTAGACCTTTAAAGTTTTCTTTATAAAGACAGAGATTCTGACACAGGAAGGCTTGTAACAACAATGAAATAGGATCAATTAAAGATAATCTGAGAAATTTATTATTCTGCAGGCAAAACCTAACTCAGGAATACAGTGTCTTATCTAGTTGTCTACCATGCATCGTCTAAATTGCCTCATTGAAGAGTGATTTACTGACAATTTAATATGACAGAATAAACATCTGAGATATCACTGCATCCCATTTTCTTGGCCATAAGTTCTCCATGAGTTGAAGGGCCTGGGGAGGAGTTTCTGGACTATGGATTTTGTGCCTAGAGGGCCCCTGAGCCTGTGACAGTGCCTCCGGTTGGAAAGGCCATGGGCACAGATAACCCAGTGGATGCCAGGGATGACAGAGCTCTTTGGCTCTGGGAGCCTAGGGGAAGCTGTCCTATGGCTTAGCTTGGCAAGTAAGGTGTGGAGGTGCCATCTCTCAATGGCTAGGGAGTGTGGTAACGGCAACCACTGGAGTTGAAGGCCAAGACTTTACCCTAATTTTCTGAGCCCCTGGAAACCTGGTGCTTTGTCCTGTATAAGGAGGATGGAGGGGGCCACAAAATTGATTGGTGCTGGATTTTTCATCAATCTCAATGTGTGGGACCTTTAGCCAGATTTTATGTCATTTAGTGAAGTTAAAAATTTGACAGTGTTTGCATCTAAGTACTGTGGAGTAACAAACACATGTTAAAACAACAGAATTTATAGACCAAAATAAGAATTGGTCAAGGAATGAGCCCATTCATGGGCAAGGGGAATTACAGTGTCTCCTTTTCTTTTCGGTGATAATCTATGTGGCAATGACATGTGAATCCCTATATACTACAATTTCTATGTATGAGGGTCGTGTGTCTGTGCTGGAGAGATGGCCAGAGGATGGGCACCTGGCCTCTCTCCTGGGCCACCTGAGTGGAAAGAGAACCATGTGGTGGGGAAACATTTCATCCAATGGGTAGCAGCTCTTCCTCTAGATGAAGCTATCCTTTCTAGACCATGGGCTGGAAGAAGGAATTCACATCCTTGTGTGACAATCTACGTACAAAACAATGTATAGACTTGGGGACTGGCCCACCCAGTGATGGGTAGCTGGGATTTTGGTGGGTGGTGAGGAAATGGGGAGGTGGCAGGGGGCGCCATTCCACCTCTTCCTTCTAGAAACACTCTTTATACCTTGTTCCATGACACTCCATTCTCTTAGATTTTTTTCTAACACTTTGCTTCTTTTTTTCAGCTTCCTCACTTGGAATGTTGGAATTCTGCAGGGCTCTGTCCCATGTTCCCTGCTCATTTTACTCTCCTAGATGACCACGACTACTCCCGCGACCACATCTACCACATTTGTCCCTAGGCTTTAAGATCTGTGTCTCTGGGGCTTCCCTGGTGGCGCAGTGGTTGAGAGTCCGCCTGCCGATGCAGGGGACACGGGTTCGTGCCCCGGTCCGGGAAGATCCCACATGCCGCGGAGCGGCTGGGCCCGTGAGCCACGGCCGCTGAGCCTGCGCGTCCGGAGCCTGTGCTCCGCAACGGGAGAGGCCACAACAGTGAGAGGCCCGCGTACAG
>NC_041215.1:130351980-130406548 GCF_002837175.3 Physeter macrocephalus | reverse complement strand
CGCGCCCGGAGCCTGTGCCCCGCAACGGGAGAGGCCCCAACAGTGAGAGGCCCGCGTACAGAAGAAAAAAAAAAAAAAAAAAAAAAAAAAAGATCTGTGTCTCTGGTCTCTTTTTGAGTCCCCAAGCATCCAAACTCTACTTTCCATCATCTCCAATTAGATATCTGTCATCATGTCTAAAACCCATATTGCCCCCAAACCACAGTCCTTGACTTCCTGTCTTGAATCTGCTCCTCTTTTAGTGCTCCCCTCATCTCACTAAGCACCCCACCATCCACCCAGGAGCCTGGAAGTGAACACGGATTCCTCCCTTTCCTCATCCCAGACATCCAACCCATCACCAGTCCTGCTGATGTCATTTTTAAATGTCTCATCTCATTCTCAGTGCTTCTGTGAGGTCCATTGCTTACAAGAATGCAGAGCCCCTACTTATAATACAATATTATGAGCCAAAGCAAAATGTCGTGCTATTTCCAAATCATAACAGTCAGAATATCATCCCTGAGCCCAGTGAGCTGAGGTGAATTGGAACACACCTCAATTTGTAAATTCTTTTCATCTATAAATTCAATATAAGAAGAAGAGACACAAAATTCACACATGGGAGGAAATTCTAGGCTGTAAGCTGTATCTTGTCCACATGCTCCCTTTCAGTAGGAGAGCTCGAGGAATGGCCTGTTAGGGACCTCCTTGGGGACATCCCCACATAGGCTTGAGTGGCCCTAGCATGGGGCCATGTAACCGCTTTTCCTTTTTCTCATCCTCATGGATGCTGACCACTATTTTTAGGCTACTGGCCCAGAGTTTCTTATGCCATTTGGTGCTGAGAGGACACAAATGGCAGAAGCCAAGGGGCTGGGAAAGGAAGAGATGCTCTGGAGACACCCTCTGAGAACTGAGGTGGTCACACCTTAATAGCTGTAAGCCCAGAGGGAACGGAGAGAGGGCGCCTGTGATAAAGGGTGGGAGACGGCCAACTCAATTGATTAACCCAGACTGAATTACCCTTGACTCCCTAGGACTGGGCAGAAACATTTGGTCTTAATGAACAGAGCAAATAGCATCTCTTTCTTCAGAAAACCCAGTGGATGCAGAGCTTAGTTACTGAGTCTTTAGCATAAAGTCAGTTGAGCTGGTAGCCCCAGAAACCAGCTTTGTGAAGACCTCGACTTCCTGGTTTGACTGAGATGACCAAGGTCACTGCTGTCGGAGGTCAGGAAAATGGAAGTTTTTCTATTTCCTTTTTTCACCTCACACGTTCTCTCTCACGCCCAGTCTTGGAGAGGAAGACATCAACTATCTGACTGCCTTCCCTGAAATCCACACAGCATAGAAACCACTGGTCCATGAACTTCACATGCTACTTTGAAAGAGAGAGAATTTGCCTTCATAGATGGAACTGCAGTCTGCAAAGCCCCTCTGTTGGGGCCAAAGGGCCTCTACACAAAGGAAAGAACTTTCCAGGTCAGAAGCCTCTCCCACAGGGCACATCTGCTCCCCAATCACTCTATTCTCTAAAGGGTCATCGCCATAAAGGAAATAAAATTTCCCTTGAAAAAGGACTTAGCATAAGTGTGTGTGTGCATGTGAAGGAGAGGTTTTGTTTTTTTGCTTTACCAGGTGACATATGGCTATATATCCATTCCAAAGGGGGATTCTACATTAGGTCTATAATAGGTTAGCTAGAGTGACCATAAGATGTTTCCATTTTGCTCAATTCTTATTTCATTAAAGCTAGAACCCAGAAAAACCAATGAAAATAAAATCAGTGTTGCAGAAGCAATAGTCATTAAATGTACTTTTTAGTGCCTTTCAAAATCATGCTTTTCCAGCTCCAACTCCATCTTTTATGTCTAATTTTAAGACAGTATGCCCTCTGTAATGGTCTATATGGAAAAAGAATCTTAAAAAAAAGAATGGATATATGCATGTGTATAACTGATTAACTTTGCTGTACACCTGAAACTAACACAACATTGTAAACCAACTATACTCAAAAAAAAAAAAAAAAAAAACCACAACAGTACAGTAAGAGTTCCATTCCGAGAGTGCCTTTGTAAGTCCAGCAAAGTTAGCCTAGGTACCCAATATTTGTCTTTCTCTGTACACCTGAAACTAACACAACATTGTAAACCAACTATACTCAAAAAAAAAAAAAAAAAAACCACAACAGTACAGTAAGAGTTCCATTCCGAGAGTGCCTTTGTAAGTCCAGCAAAGTTAGCCTAGGTACCCAACTAACACAATCGGCTATACAGCACTGTACTGTAATAGGTTTATAATACTTTTCACACAAATAATACATAAAAAACAAACACAAAAAGTAAAGAAAACATTTTTAAGCTTACAGTACAATACCTTGAAAAGTACAGTAGTACAGTACAACAGCTGGCCTACAGGGGCTGGCATCGAGTGAACAGGCGAGAAGAGTTACTGACTGGAGGAGGGACAGGAGGGGGGTGATGGTAGAGCTGAAGGGTCGTCAGCAATAGGAGATGGAGGGCAAGCTGCAATTTCACTCACGCCTGACGCTGAAGGCACAGGTTCTGGTTCCTTGCTGGATTCAATTCTGTCTACCCTCTTGAGAAAACGATCCAGTGATGTCTGTGTCGTAGCTCTATTTTTCTCATCATAGATGACACGGTAGCACCGGATTACATTCTGAATGGCTGCTGCAACGTTCATGTACCGTTCTACATTCGGGTCCTGCGCCTCAAAAACTAACAGTGCCTCCTCAAATAAAGAAAACCCCCTTGCTATTTCCTGCATCGTGAATCTCTTTGGTTCTTCAGTTACTTCTTCTTCCTCTTGTCTCTCTCTGTCCTTCCTCTGGGCCTTCAATTCCTGGCTCTTCTTAGCAGTACCAGGTACATCACCGCTGCTTTTACACTCGCTTTCGGACATCCCGAGCTTGAAATAAAGACACTGTACTACTGTACTCTATACAGTACTGTACAGTAAAGTACACAAAAGCACAACCGCTTGTAGAGGATGCACGCACATGACAATGTACACCAGACGTGGGAACTAACTTACGTGACTGGACATGCGAACGCACGTTCGCATTTTTGAAAGGTCGCAACTTGAAGGTTCGTATGTTGGGGACTTACTGTATGCCATTCACATATTTTTCTAAAACAAATGTACAAGGTCAGTTCTGCCTCATTATCTATTTTTAAGGATTACCCCTGCACCTCTATCTCAAATATTTTAATGCTCAAAGAAGTCCTGGCCTCACACACTGAAATGTTTGGAAGTAGCAAGTGTAAAAGCACCACATTATAAAATCAAGTTTCAACATAATTGGTTAATTTAGAAACTATAAAATAAAGCCAGAGAGATGGAAAATCAACGATATGGTAGATGAGACATGGCCAGAAGTTCATGTGATAATTACCTTTTTTCTTTTTCTTGATGGGTTTGGTAGAAATTTTCTCTGAAAGAAAAATGAGATTCATGCTGTGATGGGTCCCTGTTTCTACTTTGTGAGATCAGTACTTCCACTGCCTTCCACTCATGTCCCATTGTCAACACAAACTCAAGAGGTCTTCATGGAAAATAACCTCCCTCTCCAAGTCTGTAACATGGTGCTCTCTGTTATCCAGACTCAGCTTTAAAGTCAGCCTTAAAAACTGCATCCTCTCTCTTGCTCTCCTTATAAAGTTTTGCCAGATCTTCCTTTACAACCACTTCTACACCCACCACTTCCTTTCCATTCTCCCAGTACCCCTCTAGCTTTTCTCTTTACACCTTGCATATTATAGCTCCAGGGGCACACACCTGGTGAGTGACTGACAGCTGGCAGACCCCATCAGTGGCCTTGGACACACAAAGGTATCCAGGACTTTGGGGAGACAAGTGGGAAAACCTGGCATATAGTGGGGTAAGGATGATAAAAGTGTAAACTGTGCTCTCATGGAGTATTTTGGGATCCAGAGATGGGTGAGTACAGTAGGCTAAATAATGCCTCCCCCCTCAGACCCATGAATGTGTCAACTTACATGGTAAAAGGAACTTTACTAATATAATTAAAGGAAGGAGCTTGCAATGGAAGATGATTCTGATTATCTGGGTAGGGCCAATGTAATCGCAAGGGTCCATACAAGAGGGGGTAGGAGGATCGGAGTGAGTAGCAGGAGAGGTGGTGACAGAAGAAGAAGTCGGAGTGATGTGAGGAAGGGGCCACGAGCCAGGAAATGAAGGCTGCTTCCAGAAGCTGAACACATTCTCCCTGGGAGGCTCCAGAAGGAACCAGCCCTGCCGACACCTTGACTTGAGTCCAGTGAAACTGATTGCATACTTCTGATCTCTAGAACTGGAAGATAATAGATTTACATTGTTTCAAGGCACTAAGTGTGCGGGAATTTGTTATAGCAATAGGAAACATACTCAGTGAATTTTAAAGGACTTCAGCAGGGAGCGCGCTGTTTGAGCTGGGCCTTGCAGGTTGAGTGGGGTGGATCAGGCAGAAAGGTGGTGAAGGTCGTTTGAGGTCTCCGTGGGTTAAAGCACTCTACCCTCTAAACCATCTTGCATCCCTTGATCAGATTCATACCTCTAAAACACTCTTTCAACTTTGTCAGTCCCTAACCCAAACCTCCCACAATTCCTCCATGATTAAATGAAGGGTTCAGCCTCTTTTCTGGGGCCGCAGGACCTCCACAATCAGCCCAGCTCATATACTGAGACTTATAACCCACAACTTCTTGAAAATCATGGGGAGGATTTTCCTGCCATCCTTTCTATGTAGAATTCCTCATTACGATATTTTTGCTTGTCAGAACTATTCTTCTTTTAAGACCCAGCTCAGTGCAAACTGTTCCATGAAACTGTCCTCAACCTCGAAGACAGAAATGAACTTCCCTCCCCTGAGCTGCTGCATCTCTTCCTGACAGAGAATCTCATTATGGCATCTATGAGCTGTGCAATCCTGTGTTTATAAATGTGCAGCCTTCCTCCTGGTTAGGGGCTGGGGGCCACACCTTACAGTCCCTGTTGCTTTAGACGTATTCAGTAAATATTTGCTCATCATTAGAGTGGCACAAGGTAGGACCGTCTGGGGCATGTGATAGAAAGAGTCAGAAGGCATGGGTTCATCTGTGACAGAGACCTGGCCCGTTTTGTCCACATCAGGGGGCCGAGATGAGGACCAAAGAGATATTTTAAAATTCATTTAAAAATATTATTTTTCAAGAATGAATTTCAGATGGCTATCCAGAAAACACTCATTCTGATGTATTATTTTCAGATACATAGTTCTATTCTTGTTACTTTCAACATTGGCCCCGCCCAAAAGTCTAAGACCCTGCCCCGCCAAATTTAGTTTACTTTCCTGTGACCAAGTTACACGGTGGCAATTATTAGTGGCAGTGCCAAGGCCACAATTTACTGTCCTACCTTCAACGATGTAAGAGTTTGAATACTATTCAGCCATAAAAAAGAACAAAATTTTGTCATTTGCAGCAACATGGATGGACTTGGAGGGCATTACATTAAGTGAAATCAGTCAGATGGAGAAAGACAAATATTGTATGATATCACTTATATATGGAATCTAAAAAATATAACAAACTAGTGAATATAACATAAAAGAAGCTGACTCATAGGGAACAAACTAGTGGTTACCAGTGGGGAGGTGGGGAGAGGCAACACAGAGGTGGGGGAGTGGGAGGTATAAACTATTGGGTGTAGGATAGGCTCAAGGATGTATTGTACAACATACAGCCAATATTTTGTAATAACTGTAAGTGGAAAGTAGCCTTTAAAAATTGTATAAAAATTAAAAAAAATTTTAAAGTGTAAGAGTTTATGCATTTAGAGGATTAAGCCGTAACGTAAGCCAGCAAATATAACACCCACATGGAATGTTAGTGATAATATACGCATTGCGACCCAGGCAAGGGGCGTCACGATGGTTTTCTGGAATTCTGCTAAAGCTTGAAGTTGATGACTTGTGGCACTAAATCCTTGACTGTAGCACTTTGTCACTAGAATACCTGAATCAAGGTTTTCAGGGGCCACCCACAGCAGCGCACACTCAGCTTCCAGTTCTTGGATGCTTCATGGTTTCCTTCAATTTCAAATTCCCTGAGGGTGAACCACTTTCCATATGCATTCTGTATACACTTCTCCGAGGTGCCTGTGAGACCAAGACAAGCTGAGCTCTCTTTGTGGCCAGGGTGTGCCCCCAACTGTGAAAACCCCCGAAATTGACCTCCTGCCACGTGAATCTGGGCTACTCGTTTTGGGTTCATAATCTGCAGCAGGATAGCTGAGTCCCCTCTCTGGGGCTCCACAGCAGTCCGAAAGGCGAGGGCAGGCGCAGACTTCCTGCCCTGTGTGCATACTCTGACCCTCATGCAATGAGAAGGACAGTAATTACTACCAGCGTTTACTTTAAAAAAATATTTCACTATATTCAAAAGAGAAAAAAATGGATGACTCTAAAGAATAGGCAAGATTCTTTCCCTTCCCTTCTCTGAGACCCGGGATAGAGCCAGGCTGAGTTTCTGAGGCAGCAGATGAGGTCACACAGGGGGCCATGTGGCAACTGTCACCACAGCCATGTCTGCCTTGTCCTGTACAAAAGTTGATCAGCCAGTGAATGGCAATCAATTATTGCTCATATTTTGGACTCATAGCTATTTTATGTTAAAAGCAATCGTAGAAATGTTATCAAGTGGGAAAAGTTAAATTATATATATGCTATATAATCATTGGAAAAACATTTATACTTCCTGGCACCTAAAGAACCATATTTCAGGAGGGGGGAATCAATTATGGTAGATGAACATTTGTACTGTACTTTAACATTTGTAATTTGCAAACTTTTCTATCTGTTACCTTGTTTTTTTCTCATAATAATATGGTGAGGAAAGTTTTATTATTATTTCCATTTTGTAGAGGATGGTTCAGGATGAGAGAGACTTAGTAACTTGGCCCATACAAAATAGACACTCTTGGTACAGCTGAAACTCGAATCCAGGTCTTCTGAGTCTAAATCTTGTGCTTCTCCCATTTAGCACAAGGCCATACAGATGTTAGAGGGAATGTGGCTGTGAAGGCTGCTGTTGGATTTCTCAAATGTGTACATCTTCCATCCTGTTATTGAAGCACTTGCCCCTGTGCTGGGTGCTGGATGGGCACCTGTGGACCTTTTCCAGGGGGGAAAGTGGAGATGGCCTGGTAGGCTAATGTTTATTAATTTTAAAAGAGTGGGAATGCCATCTTTCCTCCAGCCTATCTGGGATGCTGTGTGGAAAAGAGCTAACAGAGCAGAACTGAGGCTGCTTTCTTTAGAAAGTCTGCTTGCAAGGTTGGCACTTGGCTGGTATCTGGGAACTTGGATTTGGGGAGGGGTCTCACCACTCCCAGAACTTAAGAGTAGCTCACTGTGCCTTAACTGTTTATACAAACAGTATGGTTTATGTGAACACCTGTCTTCCGTCTGGGAGTTTGGAATTTTGGCATGTGCTAGGCAGAGGGTACTTATGTAACTAACCCCTGATAAAAACCCTGGACTCTCAGGCTCAGGGAAGCTTCCCTGGAAGACAACATTTCACATGTGTTGTTACAATTCATTGCTGGTGAGTTAAGTGTGTCCTGGTGACCCGACTGGCAGAGAACTCTTGGAAACTGACACCTGTACCATGTGCCTTTTCCCTTTGCTGATTTTGCTTTGTATCCTTTAAATTTAATAAATCACAGCCATGAGTTCAATTATATGCTGAGTCCTTTCAGTCCTCCTAGTGAGTCACCAAACCTGGAGACCCCCAATACAAGTGTCTACCCCCTGTACAATATATTATTCACATGGGAGTTTTCCAGTTGAAAAGTGTAGAAGACCACGAAGCCCACCTTTGTTCATTTTCTCCTTGTATAAAATCCCCTTCGCCTCACCACAAGTCACAGGAAGTTCAGGAAGCTGAAAATCCATATTGGTTTCTTTGGGAATTCTTGGACCTGCAAGGAAGCATTGGTTTCTTCATTCCATCTTGCTCTAAAACTGTGTACCATCTCTCCTCACCCATCTGGAGATCCTTCTTTATAACTTAAAATGTAATGGAAGGATTTCCCCCATGAACTGGGTACATTTCTAGGCGGGTCAGGTACATAAAGATAACGTCACCCTCCACCACCATCCTCTAAAATCCTACATACAAACCTCTTGTGGAAGGATTTGATTCTCAAGCTTGCTGGTCCCAACTACCTATTGCATGATAATTTTCCTCCTGCTGTTTTGAAGGAAGATTTATAGCCATATTATTGCTTTGAGGTTATGCAGATGGAGAAAAAACGCTCAACTTTTAATTTTTTCTCCCCATTTGAGGGCTCACCTGGGGAAAAAAGCAGGATTGCAATGGGACCCCCAGCAGAGGCAGTGTCTGTCTTCCCACCTTGCTCTCTGTTTCACTTCTCTTTCATGTGAGCTTTCTCTGTGGCTAGAAGGTAATTTGCTCTAGAAGAAACTGCAAATTGCTCAGGGAGAGGGTTTCTGTACATCCTTGGGTGAGGGGGCTGGCATCTAATTCCTCTGAAGCAGGTGTTGAAAGTCGTAGAAAGAATGTCAGTAGCAGGAGCTCCTTCTCTTGCCCTTCTGGCCAACATTGAGGAGGATCCTTTAAAGACAGGTCTGGGGGCTACTCTCTGGATGGGGAGGGTAGGCTGTCAACAGTCCTTTCAGAGTCAGTTCTTTTAGAGCTGGGGTGGGTGTAGGGGGCCATTCAGTCTAATTCTCCTGCCACCCACCAATTTACAGAGGAGGAAATTGATGCAAGAAAGAACAGTTGACAAGCCAAAGTTACACAGTCAAAGGAATTTTTAGGAATTAGGACATAGGTCTTGTGTTACCACCCAGAGTCCCCCTTGGTGGGGAGCCTATGGCTCTCTATACGGGCAAGAGAAGGGTGAGAGAAATATCATGTGAGTCATACCTTTTATATATTTTTCTTTATATTTCCCTCCTCAAAAGTTATCAGTGCAGTGAGAGGAGCCCTGCACAGGCCCAAGGAGGCCTGGGGGTCTCTCACAGATCGACTGACTAATCAGTGGAGTGGGTGTTATCACCATCCTGTCATGTGGTCGAAATTGACCAAGACCAAGGCCTATCCTAATGTTTGCTATCGGCTCTGTAAGCCAATTAAGAAAATTTATTGATCACTGAAAACATGGATTATAATATAAAAGTTTAGATATTTAATTATTAAAACTGCATTAATCACTTATTTTTACCTCTTTTTCTGCCTCTTTTCAAAGGCCCGGTGTTGACTGTTTTTCTCCCTGAGGAAGTAGAAAAATAACATAAATGTCTCTTTTTATAACATTGCATTGCAAATAGTAGTGTTTTGCAAAAAATACCATTCCAATGTCACTTTTTAGGAGTTTACCTAGTACTTCAAGAAAAATATCAAATGCTTAGATCAGGAGTTAGGAACTTTTTCTGTAAAGGGCCAGATAGTAAATATTTAAGGTATTGTGGACCACAATCTCCTCTGTGACTACTCAACTCTGCTGTTTTATTGTAAAAGCATCCATAGACAATTCATAAATGGAAAGATGTGACTGTGCTCTGATAAAAATTTATTTACAAAACAATTCATGGGTTGAATTTTCCCTGTGGGCCATAGTTTGCGGAACCCTGGTCTAGACTTAGTTAGTTACAAAGATGATGTTTAACTGAGATATATCCTATATTTATTTTACTCCAAGTCATTCCAAATAAAACTGAAACTGTGTTTTATGTGTTTCCCAAGCAACAGAGCAGCAAGGTGAGAAGAGAGAGTAACGAAGTTGTACATCTTTTGAGTCCTTGTTGTGTGCCAGGAACTATCCTTAGACCTTGCCTCTATTAATTTACTTTATCCTTAGAGCAAATTTAGTCAAATTAGGGACTTAGTCAAATAGGGACTAATACTATCCTTATCTTACAGGTGAGGAAATTGATATGCACAGATATAGCAAATTAACTAAAAGCATTGAAGATTTACTTTGATAAAGAGGCAGAGATAAAAGGTAGTAATATTGGGTCTCAAGGGGGACTTCACGCTCAACTCTATAGGTCAGATAGCTGCCGCAAACCTAAACTTGAAAGATTTTTGTATCAAAAGTGGTCACAAAAATGAGCAAGGACTTAAAAACTAGCCCAATGGCTCAATGAAGGGGAGCTTATAAAATTGATGCCCAAGTTCCAAAAGTTGTAGGGTTAGAGATGGCACAAAAGGTTGACTTAAGAGATGTTTCAGAAAAATGTAGTATCTGATTTAATTGTTGATTTTGTCCAAAAAGATTAATCATGTCCATGTTCATGTTCAGGTCTGCCATCATTCAAATGTGTCTGTATGTTGAAGTCAGGGATGCTTTCTTGCTAAAGGCCTGTGCCCATCATTCTGTTCCCATGGCTGGAATCCTGGGTTGCTCATTTGGGTAATGCAGGTCCCAGGAGAAAATCCCCTCCAGAAAGTCCATCATGACTGATCTTTCCTTTAAGCAGATTATGACCAGATGAGGCTGGAAAGGAATATTTCCTTCAACCAAACACAAAAAGCCTTCAGGTTGATGATGTTATCTCATATTCTGGGACTTTGCCATAACAATTACTCAAGTTAAAAAAAAAAATCTCACCAAAATAAAAATGGCCCCATGATATATTTATTAATGATTTTCATCCCAAGAGAAATCATACCCCAAGATAAACATGTTCTACCTTACAAAATGTTATCCTTAGGAAGTTTATCAAGGTATTAGGGAGGTACACTGAGGAGAGATTACTAAACCTGTATAAGAGAATCATAAGCATGGCTATGGTCTTGAAGACTTAAGAGGAACAAGTGAATGGGGAAAAATGTAGACCTGAAAGTAGGTGAAGCTTTCTTTAAAAATTGCTCTAGATGGATTGGTTTCAAAGAACATTACGGTACCAAATATGGTAGTTAGTAGTTGCCAGGTATTAACGGTTATCCACACAGGTGTGGGTCTTGGGGAAACAGTCCTCTCCTGTCACTAATGATGCTGAAGTGGGAAAAGGCCAGTTCTGATTCTCTCTCTCTCTTTTCCTGCAAGAACCAAGGCCCACTGTCCCACAAGAAGACACTTGTGTTCTCTTGGCTTTCTCCTTGCTCTCCTCTCCCATGCCGCGATGAAATTGAAACCCCAGGTCTAACTATAACTTGAGTCTGTCCAACAGTAGCCCTTATTGGCAAACATGCATTCTCTTGCTCTCAGTTTCTCTCTGTTTAAATATTTCTGAGGCTAGTTGGTGAGTTAGACTTCTATTTCATTAAAGCCTGTTGAGGACAAACAGCTTCATGGCAAACAAACAGAAACTCATTGTACTCCAGCTCAGTTCTCAGAAATTTGGTCTGGAGACCAGATCATATGAACAAAGTGCTGCTAAACTTTACAGGGGTTATTTGTGTGTTAGTGAGCTCCAGCACTTTATTATCTTAGATCCAGAAAGTAAAATGCCTGGACAAAGTAGGATTTAATTATTCTTGGGTCTAGCATCTTAATAAACAACTACTAATGCTATACTAAAACCCTACATTAACTCTTACAAATAATAATGTGGTCAGAAAAATTAAAACTCATTTAAAAATAATTTTCTTAATAGTTAGAACTAACCTTTATGGGCAAAAAAGTATATCAGGATGTTTAGGTGATCTTTTGGTTGCCTCAGAGTATCAGAGGGTCCTCAGTGTTTAAGAACAATAGAATAGGAGCCCAGTATGCCTAGATCCTAAAGCAAGTGCTAGTCTAGCCCTGTTGCACAGACCATGGTAAGGGATAGTGAGGCTGGTTCTGCCGGAACAGGCCTTCCCCACCTCCAGGTCTTGTGAAAGAGGCTACATTTCTTTCAAGAGAATCATCAGACACCTCCCCTCAAGCCAAGGCAAAATATATTAAAGGATCAACACAGGAGATGGACCTCAGTCCTTGGGACATCAGGGAAGGAGAGATTATCAGACTCATCCTTACCAGTATAAAGGTGAACGTCATGGCTAGAGTGTTCTGTGGTGGGAGAAGGGCTGAGCCAGGAGCCAGCAAGGGAATCAATGAAGAAGCATGATTCCCTTGGCCTGGTGGGGGGTCCTGTAGATGGCAGTTGAACTGGGTATTTTTGAGAGATACTCTTCCCAAAAGAACCACATAGGGCACCGAGGTAGCTGCTGCAAGGGTGCTAACCTTCCAGAAGGACCATCCAATGTCTTCATTCCCAAGCAAGTTGGCCACCACTCGCTACTGAGAGGCGGTAAAATATATTGCTTCTGCTGTTCTAGTGGGAAATTTCTAGCCAAAATTTTTTTTCCAGACAAAGAGTTTTAGATTGTAATTTGTCTATAATTTGACAAATTTGTAGGTATGATTCAGGGACTAGCTGAGCCGTGAGCAGGATCACAGTGGGGCAGCCTAGCAGGAGATGGGGTCTGTCTTATTTGTTTGCCTCACTACTCCTTCACAGCCGCTTTCTCCTGGCTGGAAGGGAAGCTCAGGGGAGTTCTACTGTCTGCTGAAAATTGCTCAGGGCGGAAGGAGGGTCTACCTCTACATGAGAGGGTGTGGTGGTGGGGGGCGGAGAACTGAGAGTCTGACTCCACAGAAAGGAGTCTTAAGATGAACTTCAGAATGATTAGCTGCTGTTCCTGCCCTTCCAGCCAGCGATGTTAGGAATCCATTAAAGATTTGGGGAATCCATTAAAGACACTCCTTGGGCTCCCTGTTCTTGATGCCGATGAGAGAACTACCCATGGTCCTTACCTAGTCCAGTGGTAGATCTACAGAATGTGAAGTTGTATATGAAGCTGGGATGGGCCTTGGTGGGCAGTCAGTCTCTTTATTATCATTTCACTTTACAGAGGAGTAAACTGAGGCAGAAGAGGCGAAGTGACAGACCCAAGTCCACAGGACTACCTCAGGGTGGTGGGACATCAGGCCGGACATCTTTGTCACTTGTGAGTTACACAGTATTTTATGGCTACAACTATTTCCAGCCTCAAAAGTTACCAGTTCATGAGAGGCAGCACTTCAGTGGCCCTTGGGTCCTGGGTTTTGGTTGCAGATTCATCAGCATGTTGCTTGTTTGAGATATCATATTTCTCTCCCTGTCATGTTTTAGAAGTTGACTAAATCTGATATATTTCTCAATGGTTAGTAGCTACAGAAAGTAATTAGAGAAACAGTTCTCTTAACAAAAGCATAGAATAAAGTATGAGAATTTAGATGTTTAGTTAGTAGAATTTATTTATGTATTTATTTCTTCTTGGTTTGCCTCTTTTCTTTGGGGCTCTGTTACTCAGAATTTCGATTCTATGTCTGCCCCTCTTTCTGAGAAAATAGAAAAATATAAAACAGATGCTGCTGAAAAAGTTTCATGGTATATAATAGTGCTTTTTAAAAATTCCATTTTACTTTAAATTTTCAAAAGTTTACTGCATAAAGAAAAAATATATAACCCATAGCCTTGCACCTACTAAGCCTTTGATGGTTAACCTGGGTTCATCCTAGATTTCATTTTATTTGCCCTCACATTAACAAAAATTCATTTACATCCACATTAATAAAAAAGAATTTAAGACAGAGTTTTATTCCTTATATCTCAAGGAACACTGTGAGAATAATAATAATGAGAGCTAACAGTTGTTAAGTGCTTATTATATGCTAGACATGAACATAAGACCCTTACTTCTACTACTTTATTTTAGGGATTCTTACCATCCCCATTACCAATGAAGAAACTGAAGCATCCTGAAATTTAAAAATTAAGTGAAGCAATGCAGATTTCCTTTGGTTGAGGGGCAGAATCAATGACAGTAACACAAGACTGGATTGTCTAGGGAGATGTGATGGTGAGCTACACAGATAAAACATAAGCCATCATCTTAGCCCTGAATGAAGGCTTTTAGACTGAAAATATCATGAAAGTGACCAAAGACCTTGTTCACATGGGTTTGGACAAAAAAATAGGATTTAAAGAACTAACCAAGAAAATATTGCCCAAGGGGAATTTGTAGAAATAGAACTTCAAGTCCTAGAAAACCTTAGGGTTAGAGATATCAAAAAAGGGTTGATTGAAACCCTATGTCAGGGGAATATGCTCTCAGATTTAGGAGGGGTGGGTGGAAAGATGGTGGGGTTTGTGCACGTGAATCTCCTGAGTGCCACGTTCAAACGTGTTGATCTCCAAAGCAGGGCCATAAAGTGCACACATTTCCTTTCCCCTTTCTTTTCCTTTCCTTTCCTCTCTTCTCCTCTTCTTTGTTTTTCTTTCTTTCCTTCCTTCCTCCCCCTTTTCTCCCTTTCTTCTTTCTTTCTTCTTTCCTTCTTTCCTTCTTTCTTTCTTTCTTCCTTCCTTCCTTCCTTCCTTCCTTCCTTCCTTTCTTTCTTTCTTTCTTTCTTTCTTTCTTTCTTTCTTTCTTTCTTTCTTGTCTTTCTTTCTGTCTTTCTCTTTCTTTCAATGCCTGGACTACAATTTGGGCCTGTTCAACCATAGACATCTTAGACAAATAAAAAATATATTCTTTCCCTCTCTATCTTTCTCTGGCACTGTTTGATTCACCTTTCGTCAAGCCTGTTGAGGCCAAATAAATTAAAGATACAAAAGTAGTCTAGTTCGGCTTACCAGAGTTCTCCTTACTGGGAGATATGGGGTTTAAGACCTGCTAATTATTGTTCTTTGTGAATTTTCTTACTCAAATACCCCACAGGAAGTAGAGTGGCTGTTCTTGGGTTTCCTATCTAAATACTATTTATTGACACCAGAGGCTTGCTATAGAAGTTAAGTGTTCCCCTCCCCTCAAGGCAAGTGAGAAGGCTTCAGTCTCAAGGTGATTAATCTGTGTCTCTAAGAGCTTGAGGGAGGCAGAGATGTTTAAAGACTCAAGTTTGGAAAGTCTAGAGAGGGTGACTGCATTGGGAGCCAACCCCACATCCACTGGTCGTAGGACCATGAAGAGGCATGGTTCTCACGAGCCTCCCTGGGGAAGGGAGGGGCTCAGTTAGTTCTTGAGAGATACTGTATCCAGGAGGATCATTTGGAGGAAAGAGGTGACCCCAGGAGGGCTGTGGACCTCCTAGAAGCTGGGACACTAAGAAGGAAGTGGTAAGCCATCAGTTAGATTTCCTGCATCAGGGCAACTTCAGTTGAGAAAGTCTCCCTAAAGAGAGTGAATATCTGAAGAACCCACAAAAGTGGCTCATGCATCTGCCATTTCTGGGAGACATGAAGGATCTATTGTAAGAGGGCCATTCCTGCTCCTTACCACTTCCTTCTTTCCTTCCTCCTCAATTTGAATTAGCTATAAGCAACACATACTGAATGGAAGTGTGGATGAAAGAAGAGGCTGGCCTTATCCAACTTGGTCGCTACAAATTTTACAGTTTTAATATTATATCAGCTCAGTCTTTTAAATACTGAATGAGAATATCACTGCTGCTGAAAAGGATTAGCACAACTCTGGGGCTTATCTAAGACTTCATCCTGGGGCACGGAAAGAACTATTTGACAGAACAGGTTTGACAAGAAAGTAAGTAGGAGAAAGAACAAACTGTGTTTAGACTACCCATGCCAACTATTATAATAAATCAAGTATGGCAGTGATATGTCACAAAAACTCAGAGAACTAAACTCTTAGACTTGGGTAAATATAACCTGGGAAATAAACAAGATGATAAAGATAAGAATGGAGAAAAAAATGATAGAGATGCTAAAAATATAAGTATATATTTATTTACACTTATTTACATTTATATTCTAAACTATATTTAACATATAATAATAATATATTTAAATATATATATGGTGTTAGAAATAATCAGAAGAAATGGAAACAAAATATATCTGAATATGTTTCAACTCCAGAAGATAAATCTTGCCACCTCTACAGTGCTGTATAAACCCAACAGCAGTATTTTATATGATGTGATGTAAAAGAATGAACAAAAGAAATAAAGTATACAAGAAAAACATTAGTAGAATGGGAGAGGGGTGGGAAAAAGAAGAGAGATGAAGAAGAGGAAGAAAACAAAGAATGAGATAGAAATGAAAATTACAGAACTTAATTCAAAGAATGGAGGGTCACTTATCTCTACTGCACCAACACGGTGTGGTATGTGCTATTAGTTTGGTTTAAATAACTGTGTTTAGATCTGATGTGATACCAGGAGTCTGGCTTCTGCTTAACTGATTAAGTTCTCTCTTGTCTGTTTACCCTCCCTTGGTTGAGAGCTGTGTTTATCAGCTACAACAAACTTTTCTAACGCTTTCTCTCTTATTTCTCACTCAGGGCTGGCTTGTCTCTGGCCACAAAGCTCTGTGTTGCATCCAGGTTCCAGCTCCTTTTATTGCCAAAGGGCCTCAGGTGACAACAAGGCTGGGTTTGAACCAATGGAGAGTGAATTTTCCTCTTTATTTGAGGAAATCAGTGACTTTGGATGAAAACATGGAGAACAAGTAAGCAGATTGCTATTTGTCACCCATAATCATCCTTTCTTTTCTTCCATAGGGATAGAGTTACAGCCAGACCCTTGGCTGCCTGTCTAGAGATTATATTTCTTAGCCTCACCTCGCAGCTAGCTCTGGCCATGTGACTAAGGGTTCTCCAATAGGATATGAGCAGAAAACTCTGGATCTTTCCTTTAAAAGAAATATGTGGGTGATATCCCTGTCAAGAAAAGGCAGTAAACAAATCATTTGGATTCTTGAAGAAGAAAACCAAAATAACAGAAGAAATAATTGAAGATAAGTTCAAGAAAAAGTTTTCTGAAATTATTTTAAAAATGAATATACCTATCATAAGTACATGTATTTTCACTCTGTAGCAGAGAAAATTGACTCCAGTCAACCCTGAAAAATATTCCAGCAAACTTACCGTACTTTAAAGAATTGAATGGGCAGCCTGGGCAAAACAATGAAGTCATTTTCAAGGGAGAGGGATCTCGTAGGCTATAGAATTTTCCATAACAACATTTAATGCCACAGAAAAAAAGTACAAGAAGTACAATATACTTCTAGAAGTAAAGAGTGAGCAAATTATTTTCAGGTATAAATAATAAAAACAAATACTTTTGAATAGGGAAATTCTGGAAATACTATTCCTATGAGTAATTGTTCCTTTGAGAAGACTACTAGAGGATCCACTTCAGCAAACCAAGACAGGACTGGAAAAATTTCAGCAAAAGGATTAAAATAAAAATGGAGATGAGGTGACAGACCAGGGCATAAATGTATATGCCCTTACAATATAGAAATGATATAATATTTTAAACAATTGGGAGGAAGGGAGAAATATGGGTGGTAGGGCAAGGTCATAGTTTGTTCTACAGCTAGGAGTCAAAGGGTATTATTTGGATAAATAAAGGATAAATATAAAACACATTTAATAGCTAAGAGGTAAAAATAAAGGGAACATCATGGCCTAAATTGGGTGAGAGGGGAAAGAGAAATAGGACATACACTAATTTTATAAATCTCCTGGGTGGGAAATTAATGGGTTCTGTCTAAAGAGAGGACCAAAGGTATCATATAAAGGTAATTCTAAGAGTAATCACTATAACAAAGGTACAAACCTTTGTAAATATCAGAAGTATATACTCCTAACCAATGGAAATATGGGAAATGAGCAGGGGCTCAAGCATTCATTTCTTTTAAGGGAAAGACCCAAAAGAGGCTCACATTTTTTCTACTCAGATGCCATAGTCGCTTGGCAGGGCAGGGAAAGCTGGGAGGGTTAGTCTCAGCTAAGCAGTCATATGCCCAGCTGTAACCACTACCACAAAAATGCAAACCTTCCTAAGTATCACAAGTACATACATGCACATAAATGCATTGAAGACAGAATGCAGAGTGTTGACATTTTTAATATCTAAGACACTAGAACAAGATGAATCAACAATATAAATTAATATGATAGGAACAAGTTCAAACACTTTGGTCCTAAAAATAAAAATGGATGGACTTAACTCACTTTTTTAAATAAAATATTTTGAGATTAAATTACAAAGTAAACCCCAACTTTTAACCATATACAAAAGACTCAAGTAAAAACATATTTTTAAATGTTGAAAATAAATGTATAGACAAAGGTATATTCAGCATACATCAACAAAAAGAAACCAGAGAGTCATGATCTGAATTTCAAAGGAAGTGAAATTCAGGCCAAAAAGTTTTAAGCAAGTAGAAAATACAGGAAATACCATGAGAGGTAAAAACACTCTACTAGTAGACAATTTTATTGTTATGTCCCTCAGTCCACAGGTGATCAAGTGGACAAAATGAGGAGGCTATGAAAGACCCAAATAATATGTTTAACAGGGTTGATATTATTGATACATATTCAACTCCATACCCAGAAAATAGAAATAGAGAATGTACATTTTCTCCCACCCTCTCTTAAGTAACTCTTGGGTCAAAGAGTAAATATAAATCCAAATTGCAGGCTATCTGGCAAACAACAATAATAAAATGTTGCCTATGAGAACAGATCTATTATTTAATTTAAAAACTAATTCTAGAAAGAATGAAAATATGTATACATACAGCCAATTTTCATTATTCACAGATTCCATATTTGTGAAGTCACCCGCTCCCTAAAGTTTATTTGCAACCCCCAAATCAGTACTCAGGGCACTTTCATGGTCATTCATGGTGATGTGCAGAGCAGGGAAAAATCTGAGTTGCCGGCCGCCCTGTTCCCAGATGAGGTCGAACAAGGCAATGCTCTGTCTCCTTGTTTCAGCTTATTCTGTAAACAAGTGTCCTTTTGCCGACTATTTAGTTCCATGTTTTTCTCATTTTTGTGTTTCCTGTTGGTGATTTTGCTGCTTAAAATGGCCCCCAAGCCTAGTGCTGAAGTGCTGTCTAGTGTTCCTAAGACTGTGATGTGCCTTATGGAGAAAATCTGTGTGTTAGATAAGCTCCGATCAGGCATGAGTTATAGTGCTGTCGGCTGTGAGTTCAACATTCATGAATCAACATATATATTAAATTAGGTGTCTTTAAACAGAAACACTCAGAAAACAAAGATATATATTTATTGGTGTACAAAAATGTGACCAGAGGCTCACAGGAACCAAACCCTGTATTTCTCCTGGGAGCAAAGGTACAAGATTAGCTATTTTTGTGTTTGGGGTGATTCATGAAACCTATATACCATGAAAAATGAGAACTGGCTGTATATGTATACACGCACACACACAATTATTTTTAGAGTTCACCCACTTTTTTCATTGTTTTTTATTTCAGTTATTATACTTTTCAATCTCAGAATTTCTATTTGGTTCTTTTTTAAAAAAAATATATACATGGTTTTGAAACTTGATGAATGAATGTGGGGTGGGGGTTAGGAAAAAGGGAGGAATCAAACACATCTTCTACACTTTTGGCTCAAGCAACTGAGTAGAATTAGTGCCATTTACTGAGACAAGGGTGAGTGGTGGTGGATGACAGGTTTGGGAGTGAAATAAAGGAATCTGTTTCATGTGTCAAATTTGAGACTCCAAGTGGAAGTTTGGAGTAAGAAGTTGAACTTATGACTTGGCAGTTCAATAGAGGGATCAAAGGAGGTGAAGTATAATCGGCAGTCATTAACATATTGATGGAATTTATAGCTACCAGACTGGATGAAATCCCTAGGGATGCAATCTCGGGTACATGCCAACATGTAGATATCAGGAAGCCATGAAGGGACCATCACCACTGATAGAACCACCACTATCGACACTATCATCAACATCACCAACAAAGGACCAGGAGGGAGCTATTAGCAAGTAGGAGACCGTGATGCTCCAGAAGACAAGAGAGTGCATCAAGTTCCCCCAGCTTACTCACCTGATCACAGTGATGCCAAGGCTTGCCAGGTGTTAGGAGGCAAGAGGCAGCCAATGACGTCCCAGTCAGAAAGACCATGATCAGGACACCCTCTGATAAGCTGCACCAGCTTCATCCTCTTGACTGGAGAAACCAGCTTGTTAGGGACAGATCCCTTCGGGTCTAATGCCCAGGCTCCTGGGAAGATGTTTGCCTCCCCATGCACACTGCTCTCCACAGCTGCTGCCTACCCCTGCCTCAGCCATGAGGTCAGCAGGGCCGCTCATCTATGGTTAATCTGTATAGTCCTCTTGGGAGCCTGTGGTGTAGAGGCAGCCTCACCCTCACAATGAGATCTACAGAGACTCCTCATTAGCCAACAGCATTGATTACTACATCACTATCCACGACAAAGAACTAACTACGAAAAATTACCAACCTTCTAATCGTAGTTTGCTGACATTTCTTTATCCCTCCCTTTATTTTAATGTCTTTTTTTGGCTTTAAGTATACAGTCATATATTTGGATTAAACTTTTCACAAACTGATAGAATTAATTTATTCATTTAAGTTACTATCCAACACATTCTTGGATGCATCAGTATGCAGAAGCTTAACTATTTCTAAAGCAGAGTCTCTTCTTACCTGCCACACAGCAGGAGGAAGGAATTCCTTTGATGCTAGGAACTTTAACCTGGGGCAAGGACAGACGGAGGAGGAAATCATTCCAAGTGTTTGGGGTATGACACTGGTCTAAACTTGCGGAATTAGTACTTTTCTGTTTCATCATGGTGGAAAAATACGGAGGTTCCCCCGTTGCATTTAGCACCTAAGGTTGCTAGATTGTGGGGCTGTGTCAACAAGTATATGTGTCACTGGGAACCATTGTTGTGACCAGACCCTGGGCTATGTTGCAAATGAGACCCTAGACTCTTTGCCTCTGGGTGAAACTCAGAGTTTTTAAGAAAGGGAAGCTCTGGGTTCACTTCTTTCTCCTCTGGAAGTAGGGGTCACTGTGAATTATCCTGCCACATTATAGGACGAGCTATGGGAACCTCATCTGCAGCCAACAGAATTCCACCCAGTCTTTAGCATGAGCACAAGCTTGGCCAAAGTCTTTCAAAATCTTGGCCTCTCTGCTGAAGCCTTCTATACCTCTGGTTTGGGGGATATCCCAAATCTGGTTTTTCCTTCCATTATGCCAAATTCCCATGCTACACCAGTAATGATGCTCAGGTTTGAAGTCTGTTTGTATATCTTCACCCAAAATGGGTACCATGAAGGAAGAAAGGGTTTTAGCAGTCATTAGTATAGATGTGGTCTGATTTTCCAGGAAACAGAAGTCGTAGAAGTGTTGAGAGTGTGAAATGGGTAAATCGAGCCGTGAAAACTGAAGTGGGATGAGGCCCATAAGGATGAGGTCTGGTATACAGAACGTGTATCAAGAAGAGTCCTCAGTATTTGGAGATCAAAGAAAAACTGCAGAAAGTACTTTAATGATACTGGGAATAATAATCAGTCTATAAGTAGTAATGCTTATTAAATATAAGATATAGTTTTAAAAAAGATATCGTAAACATCCTCACGTAAATACTGAACAAATCATTTACATTATGTATTTAGGTGAAGGCAAGAAAGGAAATTTGAAAAAAAATGATAAAGATCACAAGCTGATTCAGATTTAGCAACAAGATGGGAGGCTGAGGTAGAAAAATGTATATACATCTTATTTCACTGTTTTTAAAATACTTTCCAGGTCCTTTTTTCTCTATTTCCGCCAACACAATCCAACTCTATGGGCCTGTTTTTCTTACAAGGCTAACTCATCAAATTCCAGAGACCAGATTTTTTAAATGTAAGTCTTCATAACTAACAGAATTACAGAAAGAGGAGGGAAAGTGCCCTCAAACTCCCCTTCATAGCTGTAGAAGGAGAGAGAGCAGTCTGTACCACAAAACTGACATGAAGAATTGATCTGACAGTATTAAATTGAGAAATTTCATAAGAAGATAAGTCTTGTAAAATATGGAGATGTGTCTGTTTGTAACCATTACCAATTTGTTCTGTTCTCTGTAATATAAACTTGTCCTTGAAAGAGTTATTTGAAGGGGTCTTGTAATAACCCCCTCATCTGCAATTATTGCCACTTCTTATGAAGACAATTTCTTCAGAAACTTAATTCTGATTGATTGTCTTGACCATTTGGGGGCCTGGCCATAATATTTTAAGTGACATTTGGATCCTTAAACTATATAGATGCTTGTAAGATTTTATACTGAATCAGAAGAAGATCCTTGGCATTGATTTCCTCATATGCAAATGGATAATAAAATGACCATAGATTTCCTGTTTAAATACAGATTTTGAGAGTCTTGTCTCACTTAAATTTATTCCAGCTATTTTGTAATGGGAAAAAAAGATATTCACAGAGAGAAACAAATGGCTTCGGCATATAAATTTTTTTAAGGTGTATGAAAATTCTTAGTAGAAGAACATTAAATAAGATGTGAATAAATGGGTAGAAGTCTTTGTTCTCCCCAAATTAATCTGCAACTTCAATGCATTTCTTTTTTTTTCTTTTTCTTTTTTTAAATTAATTAATTAATTAATTTATTTAGGGCTGTGTTAGGTCTTTGTTTCTGTGCGAGGGCTTTCTCTAGCTGTGGCAAGCGGGGGCCACTCTTCATCGCGGTGCGCGGGCCTCTCACTATTGCGGCCTCTCTGTTGCGGAGCACAGGCTCCAGACGCGCAGGCTCAGCGGCCATGGCTCGCGGGCCCAGTTGCTCCGCGGCATGTGGGATCTTCCCAGACCAGGGCTCGAACTCATGTCCCCTGCATTGGCAGGCAGACTCTCAACCACTGCGCCACCAGGGAAGCCCTCAATGCATTTCTAATTAGAGCTTCCAATGAACTTGGGAAGGAAATGGGGGAATCTTCTTGAGTTAATTTTAAAATTCACCCCCAGTGAATCATCAGTCTGGTGCTACTTCTGAGCTCTCCTTTATCTTCTGCAATTTTCTTGTAAAAGAAAAACTAATATATAGACAAGCAAAGACACTGTGTGATCAAAGTGGTGATTGAAATCACAATGTAATAGAGTAAGGAATATTTTTAAAATTCTCACCTCACATATACACAAATAGGCAAAACCCACAGGGTTTTGGATGTAAATATTAAAAATGATAAGGTACTTCAAATATTCTAGAATCCAATATAGAACAATGTTTTAAAATCTTCAGCTAGAAGCTGTTGTAAATATGATAGGAAACCAAAGAACTAGAGAGAAAAAAGGTAACAAATTTGATTCCTAAAAATGTATAACTTCTCTAGGACAAAATATTCCATTAACAAACCTAAAAGAAAAACAACAAATGGGACAAAATGTTACCAACATATAGAATCAAGATTTAATGTACATGTATATCATATAAAGATTTCTGTATTCATTCAGCATGGTAAGAAAAATACAAACACCACAACATGACTGAGCATTCTATGACAAAGAGTTCTATGAAGAAGAAAAACAAATGACAAATAACAAATGGAAAATACTCAACCACACTAAAAATGAAAATAGTACATGTTAAAGCACCCCTTAAAAAAGACTTTTTGTAGTTCAATTTAAAATGTTAAATATTTTAATTTTCTAGGTATGATATAATAATTTTAAGAGAGAGTGTACGCATAGAATTATCCTATTTAGATAAATAAAACTACATTGCAAAATGTGTTAACACATGCATAGAAAAATTCTGGGAAGATATATAACAGTGTTTATAAGAAACATATTTTAAAATCATCATAAAAAGCAATGTGAAGATATGAGCATTTTGAAAAAATAGTTACTTTAAAAGGCATAATTTTTTTGTCTTATTAAAGGTATAGAAAATAATAATAAACTTTAGCATTAAAAAATAGTTGGTTTGTAACATGAAAATCGAGTAAATTCTTATGCACTCTTACTTCTTTTCTCACTGTGTTTTCCCAAAGTAGAATCGCTTCCAATATCCGTGGTATCTAGAAAGTAACAGGTGGTGGTCAGAAAATGTAAAAATTTTGAAACTGTAAAAAACTGTAAAACTTTGAAAACTCTCTTCACTACTTATGTGCATCAGTTTCTTCATTTATGAAACAGGAATAACAACAGTCATGCTGTTCAGGTTTTAAATTTCTTATGAAGATTCAATAAGATCTTAGTTGCAAAAGCTAATGAGAAATCACTGTGTAAATCAGTAACATGCTAGAGAGCATCCTTCAAAACTATATGGTGCGTTTATGAATAGTTGTCTGAGGTCTTTTATTCCTGTCAGGGCAAAGGACCATTTATTTGTCTTTTGAGGCCTTTCCAAGGTTGTGACAAAGTGACACTATTATCTACCAGCAGAAGAGCACTTTTATTTCTTTGCCCCATGATATTGCCATTTTTACCAGTGTATTTCAACGACATCATCCATGTATAATCAACAGGACCCATTCTGTTAAACAGAAATCTTTTCTCCCTGCAGTTCCCCAGTGGGTCAGTTCAAGCAAATGAAGAGGGGAATGGGATTCTGACATGGACTGGATGTACTCCTTGTCAAAGTATGCTTAGAGTCAAGTGCATCAGGAACTGGAGCTCTGATTTCAGACTCCTGACATCCTGCAGCACAGGCCCTGTGACCTTCACCTTCCATAACTGGCCCGCCCCCTGTTGTGAGCTGGTAGGAGTTCTTGAACCTACCACACCTCCCGCAGGGTCTGTGGTGTCTGCTGAACCACCTCTACCCTGACCTTGGGTGTCCTTACCCATCATGTCAATGCTTGGCTACTTTCAGTCCTTGCTTCTTGGCTTCTAGACACACTTTTTGAAAAACACATGACACGGGAACACTTCTCAGGTCCCTGGAGCTCTGTTCCTAAGTTATGATTTGTAAAGAATTTTCATTTGCACCCCTCCCCTCACTTCTGAGCAGCCACCTTCGGCGGACTCCTACATCACAGGGTGACTCTGCCTCTGAGGTCGCTTCCTCTTGCTGCTGGCCCTCGCTGCCCTTGTCCCTTCCTTGTTATCTGCCTTTTCTCTTTTTCTCTTTGCCCAAAATATGTATCTTTGTTTACCTATTTTTTCTTTATATGCTTTTCCCATCCATCCATTAATGACGTTTATATATACATTTGTACTTACTTTTATGCGACATTATTCTTTTCCAGAAATATTATTTATTACATTTATATGTATATGTATATACATAATTCAATTATTAAAATAATTTTTATAGCTATTCTCATATAAATACTATAAGAAACTAATTTTTACCGGACAAATTCCAAATGTTGGAATACAGAAAGTGGTCTTTTTTTCTATTCACTCAACAAGTTTGCTGAGCATCTTTCATGTACCAGGTGCCGAGGTGAGTGATGATGCACGAAGAGTGAATGCTTGTCAATCTTCTGAGCAACCAGGGAACTGACACTTAATGAGTGAATACCTTGAAACATGGAGAATGTTAGGATACAGCTTGTACAGGATACTCTGGGCATGCAGAAGGCGGGAGGAACTCGCAGAGTTTGAGATGAGGGACCTCTTCTGGAGGAGGCATCATGGAAGGAGTAGTCAACCAGATTAGGGAGAAAGGTGACTAAGATGATAGTCCCGAATGGATGGAGAAGCATGTGCAAAGGTCTGGAAGTAACCGAAAGGAGTTTAGTATGTCTGAACAGAGAGTGAGAGAATGAGAGGGAACGGTGAGAATGGAGAAAGAAGCAGGAGCCTCAGGTATGGAGCTTTGGAGACCACATGAAGAAGAATTAACTTATTCCTAAAGAAAATCAAATGATATTTGGCTATTATGTAGGAAAGCAGCATGAACATAATTGCATTTTTGAAAGATCAGTTTAGCTAAATCACTTAGAATGTGTTTGGTGGGCACGATACGAGGAGGACAAATAGGAGCCTGTAGACCTAGTTCCGGTGAGAAGTGATATAGATATGGATGAGAGTGCTGGCACGGAGATGGAAATAAATGGACAGGGTGGAGACATATAAAAGGAATAATTGAGAGAGTTAGGTGACAGACGGGGTACATCGATTGAGGACATGGCTGTGTCACGGATGACTCTGAGAATTTCAACTTGAAAGAATGAGTCCGTTAATAAGTGGTTTAGAGATCGCAAACACTGGAGGAGCAGAGGCTTTCTTTAGGGGGCAAGATGATGTGCTCAGTTTTAAACGTGTTGAGTTTGAGAGACATCTAAGTGGAGAAGTCTAGAACCTTCCGGACCTTAGCAAGAGGCCTTTCTGACACTTGGATAATTGAGTTTGGAAGCTTAGAGGGCAGAACTGGGCTGGAAATGTGTGTTTAGGAACGATTCGATTGTAGATGGTGACTGAAACCATAAGAGTACATGAAACCCCTTTGGTGAGGGGTACCTTGTAATCTGGGTGAGTTACAGGAGCCACTTTGATACCTGGGGACACCTTACCCTGAAAACTCACTGCTAGTGTGAACCACCCCTTGTGCCAATGTTGCTTTTGTCCCTTGGTCATCTCAGATTCCACAATTTCTCCATCTCTCTCCTTTCTTTCTTTTACACTGCCCCTCGCTCTCGCTACCATTTTTCTCTCATCTTTTAACCCTTTATCTATGCAGTTATCTCCGTGCCTCATCTTTATTCCTCTCCATTGATTGCTTCCTGTATGTACCTCATTTCATCTAGTTTTTTAATGCTTCTGTCTCTGGATCTAGTTTTACTGTTGAAGTAATCCTCTTTATATTGTCACATCACTTTCTGTTTTCTCTTTGCTTCAGTTTGTTTCTCTTAATCTTATCTTGATCTTTTGGCTTTTAAAAAATTACAATCTTTGTGTTTATCTCTATTTTCTTCAACCATCTTTGGCTTCGTCTCACAGTTTACCACTTTCATTGTCACCATCTGCCTGCTTTTTTGACACTGACCACGCTATTGACTATTATTAGCTCTCTGTGAGCTTTCTACATCACAGGATTGTCCGTCAGTCACAGACTTTATTATCATGTTTCTGGTCCACTTCCTAAAGGTATCTTGAAAATTATCCATCTTCCTCTACAAAACTTCTCAATCTCGTGATATTTGGATCTCATGTCCACTTAGAAAAACTTGACACTTACTCAGATATCTTTTAATTTGAAGAAACTTACTCAGAAAATCTTTTCAGCCTAATTTTTCAATTATTTCTCCTTGCATTATCCACTTAGCATCACCTCCCGCCACCCAGAAGCTGAGCTCTTCTTTCTCTTTTGGCTCCTTCAAACCTGCTGAAAACAGTCCAAATCTGTGCACAGGCCTGTCTGTATATGAGTATGTGTATTGGTGTGTGCACGTATGGCAATGTTTTGGGGGAGAGACAGGTAAAGAAGGAAGAGCTTTTCCTCTGTGCAGACAGTAAAACAAAGATAACTGAGAACTAGTATCACAATTGGCTTTTCTATCACTTGCTAATAGATTGGCATCTCTTCTGAGTCTCTTCCTCTATTTATTTTTAGAGCTTTGAATCCACAGGACATTGAAGGGAAATAAGGAAACAGCAGACTGTAGATGGCAATCAGGAAACAGACTTTGATGTGGTCATGCTGATCTATGTTCGAAGCTCAGATGGGCTGAAGAAAAATACACCTGCTCCGATGACTACACCTCATATCCAACAGAGATTTTCTCTGTCTCTTTCAATCTAGCCACACCTCCTCCTCCTCCTTTTCTTCAATTTTCTGCCCATCTGTGAACTTCGCTGTCCCTGATTTCTCTTATCTTCTGTGTTGATTTCTCTCATTTCATCAGTTATACTCTTAATATCTGTTCCTTTTTATTTCTCTGTTCATCCTTTTAGGCATTATCCTTCTAGGTGTTCTGTATATCATACAACTGGTTCCATTCCTACCCTCTCTGTTTCTTTATGGTTTTTGCTTTTTCCCTCTCAATCTGAATATATATTTCAAAATCCACACCAATACTGGTGGTTACATACCCACCAATATATATACATATATATGTATATATGTGTGTATATGTATACACACACACACACACACATATATATATATACACATATACATATGTATTTATTATTGTTGCTAAAAACGTTTTCTTGCATCAGGCACTGATACATTCCCCTGTGAATATGCCAGGTCCCTCGTATCTCCTCTTTGGACTCTGATCATGGGACACAGCTCTTATCTTCCTGCCCGTTACATAAAATAGTCACCCTTTTTTACCCTTATACATTTGTACATCTATTTCCTCATCCTAAAATGGGGAAGCAGGAGTTAGCCTTCCTAAGTCTTAAAGATTTTGTGATAACAGAGTAAGATATTATTTGCCAAAGGAATTTAAAATATGGTACAATCCAATTACAATGTGATGAATATCTGTCACAAACTATACTAAAGTTTGAGAATGGTTGATCTGAAGCTTTTATTTCTGTCTATCCTTACACAGCAGGACCAGTTGTCTTTTGAGGCTTACAAATGACATTAGTGTCAACCAGTATATCACTATAGATATCTAGGATCTTAGTGCTAGCAGGCATGACAGTAAGTGTTTAAAAAGAGACCATCATCGTGGTGATTATTTCTGCTAAAATAGGAATATAAAGTTACATACATTTAGTGAATATGAGTCATACTATGAAACATGAATTTATAATAATTTCCTGCCTCTTTCCTTTTTCTAAAATCCGAAAAGTAGCTCCCAGGATTAACTGGATACAAGGTAGTCAAGGTCTCAGAATAAAATGCACCAGGAAACAGTGTCTTTTCATTCCTGACATTCTGCAGGCCAAGGCTTGGCATCCTAATCTTCTTTACCTGACCCATTTCTTAGGACTGAGCTAGACGTTTCCTGAGGCTCATCTTCGTTACTCAATTCTGAGGTGTCACCACTGCTGATCCCTGCAGAAAGAAATAAAATTCCTTTACAGTCTCAGCCTGTGTCCTAGGACCTATACAGCATGGAGTTCTTTAAAAGGAAATCTGGAAAGGGGAAGCTTATGTAGAAGAGGTAGGAATATTCCTACCACTAGGCCCCCTACGGCTCCACCTGACCTCCTGGTCAAGGTTGCTCCGGGGACCGCCCCCAAGGCCGGGACTGGACACAACTTTGCCATGGAAGGCACTTGCTCTCGTCGCTATTCTTTACCCTTTCCTCTTGTCTGCACATACTTCTGCTTCCACTTTGTTTCTTATCCAGGGGGACCGTGGAAGCAACATTTTCAAGATGTCAGAGCCTCCATCAGCTGGGCCCTCGGTGAGCACCCCTCCACCCTGGGAACCGCTTTATCCTTTCATGTGAGTGAAGAATAAACTTGTACCGCACTTGTGACACTGAACTTCTCGAGGCCTACAAGTAACATCAATTGGCCCCGCTCACCAAATTCAAAACGTATAATGCGAATCATCTAAAATGCCAACAAATTTATCGTTTTATTTTAAAGGATATAACCAAAAATTTGAATGAAGCTTTTGTAGCAAAGAAAGATATTTGTCACAGCAAGAGTTTTGATTGTTCTTACGTCTTTTCCTACTGCTTATGCTGCAAATTGATGTGTTGTCAATATCCCAAGGATCTAGGAAGGAAAGGAAAATACAACCAGTCATCTATATGTAAAAGAGTAGTAAATCTTATGACTACTCACATTGTAGACAGGATTTGGACTATAAAGACACAATGATGATCATTTCTGTCTCTTCCTGTCTAAAGGGAAGTGATCACTACCGAATGGAGCAAAGACCCCCACCCCCAATCCTTTAGCCCGAATTGCAAAGTCAAAGAAGTTTTGAAAACCGATATTTCTTCATAGGTTTGTACTAACTAGTTTGGCAATGAATCTGCACTTCAGCTGCCATGAGTCCAATAAAATATTTATCACAGTTGTTGTGAATTCACACAATTTGCTGCAGGAACACTAATACAGTATATTTGAGAATGAGATTCTGTCCCAGACCCTACTGGAGTGTTTTATAACAAGTAGGATGTACACCACACCGTCTTTCTAAAATAATAAAACATTATTATCCTACATCTGGCTTTAAAGATTTTGAATAAACGATTATAAATATTTGCTAAGAGTCCAGGTTGTTAGTTCTGACTCTTCCAATAATTGTCCCTATGTGATGTGTAAAGACCCTTAAATGTTTATATGCTGGAGTTTCCTCACCTGTGAAATGAGGGAACAACAGTTTTCTGACCTACCTTTTAGGTTGTTGTAAACACAAAATGATACCTTATTTGTGAAGATGTTTCCAAATATCACTATACAGGCCAATGTCATGTTGCAGGTAATGCTGTGTTCCTACCCGGCTCTGTCTTTTACTCTCCATGTGAATTCATGAAAGACCCTCAAACATTACCAACTCCTGTTTCCTCATCTATAAACCTGGGATAACCTGGTTACCCTAACTCCCTGTTAAGGTTTTTGTAACAACAAAGGGAAGCTTTGTTTTTCTGGCCCCAACAGGGCCAGAAAAGTTAAATGTGAAAAATGATATCCTAGAAGGAATCAAATCGAGGCATGTGGAGAATGCTCCGAATAAGATTCATCAGGAAAACAGAGCTCTGGATTTACACTCGGGATAGTTGCTGTCCACGGCTGCAATCCTTATATTCCTACAGGAGCCAATTGCAATCGTGAGCAGGTGGCTTCTTTGGCCCCTCCTCCCTCACTGGATTCTAAAGAGTCAAGGTTATTGGTCACCGCACAAAGGAACAGGATTCTTAGGGGTTTGGGCATGTGACCAAGGAACCCATTCAGCAGGAAATTCCCTCATAAGAGAACTTGCAAAAGTCTTGAAAAGCCATGCGAGGCATGGCCTGCACCCAGGCCACTCCGGGCAGCCCTTCTAAGTCATCTGCTGTGTAAGTTAGTGACGCTCCATTCCCTGTTCCCAGAGCAGAGACAATTCAAATGCAAGGGGCAACTTTGCTCTGCTTGAGCCTTACGGTCCTTCCCTTCTGTCTCTTCTACCTCTGACCCCTTCTCTTGTCTTTTCAAACTTCCTTTGTTTCTCAGGTAGGGCGCCTTGGAAACCTTGTGTTCAAGACCTTGTGTGAGTCTCCTCTCCTCACCTCCTCCCACCCCCTGCCAACCTGGTACCCTCCTGAACTATTCGCAAGCCTGGGAAGTAATCTTCTCATGTGTCTGAGCCGTAGATGTGTTTTAGGACTATCTTCTGGAGCAGTCTTCCTACTAGTACTAAGACAAAAGTGTTCCCTAAAAACTGAAACAAATCTACATTTTACTTTGATAGATCTAGTGAGCAATTAGGTTGAGTGTATTATTTAAAATATTGCTCTTTTGTGGCACCGAGATCAGGTAACATTTTATTTCTTCTTAGGACTGTCCCTAGTGTGTTTCCATAAATAGGAAGGTTTCTGATATTGTCTAGGTCTAAAAAGTAGAAAGGGACAAAAATTCACCAATTTGTACACTACAGAGACACAGATCTTATGGCAACTCAGGCTACCCATAGGATTGAGGAAATAACATTTTGCGGTACGCGGGCCTCTCACTGTTGTGGCCTCTCCCGTTGCGGAGCACAGGCTCCGGACGCGCAGGCCCAGCTGCCATGGCTCACGGGCCCAGCCGCTCCGCGGCATGTGGGATCCTCCCGGACCGGGGCGCGAACCCGTGTCCCCTGCATCGGCAGGCGGACCCTCAACCACTGCGCCACCAGGGAAGCCCGGAAATAACATTTTGATAATCATTTCGAGCTTCAATTTTACAAGAAAGTCATCCAGTATCCAGGACGCTAGCCTTGTTATTCCCTTAAGTCTCCCATGAGACTTTGTAGAGACCTTGAAACATTTACGTGATTGTGTTTCCTCATCTAGAAGCAAGGGTTACAATGTCCATCCTGCTTAGCCCTTAAGGCTGTTGTAAGATACTGTTTGCAAAGGTCCTTTGAAAAATCACTGTATATGCCATGACTTGTTGAAGAATTCTGTCAAAAACAATCCTTTGGGTTTCAGAATGCCTTATATGAAGTCTTTATTTCTGCTAACACTAGGTAGCTGGACAAGTTATAACATGATTCAAGTTTGTGATCAGATGATAATAAGACCTTCCAATAAAGGAATACAGCCCACCCTTGAACAATATGAACTGCACAGGTCCACTTAAACTCAGATTTTTTTCCATACTAAATACTACAGCAGGACTTCCCTGGTGACGCAGTGGTGGAGAATCCGCCTGCCGATGCAGGGGACAAGGGTTCGATCCCTGGTCTGGGAAGATCCCACATGCTGCAGAGCAACTAAGCCCGTGTGCCACAACTACTGAACCTGCTCTCTAGAGCCCACGAGCCACAACTACTGAGCCCACGGGCCACAACTAGTGAAGCCCACACGCCTAGAGCCCGTGCTCCGCAACTAGAGAAAGCCCCTGCTCAGCAACGAAGACCCAACACAGCCAAAAAAAAAAAAAAAAAAAAAAAGAAAGAAAGAAAGAAAAAGAAATTAAATACTACAGCACTAAACGATCCAAAGTTGGTGGAACTCATGGATGCGAACTGTGTGTATGGAGGGCTGACTCTTAAGTTATAGGCAGATTTTTGACTGCACTGGAGGTTGGTGCCCTTAAACCACGCATTGCCAACCGTATTTAGCTTTCTGTTCTTTGTAGAAATCACTGCATAAATCCACCACTTCATAGGCATAGCAGCTAGTAGTTTTTTTTTTTTTTTTTGGCTGCGTGCAGGCTTTCTCTAGTTGCGGCGAGCGGGGGCTACTCTTTGTTGCGGAGCACGGGCTCTAGGCACACGGGCTCAGTAGTTGTGGCACGTGGGCTCAGTAGTTGTGGTGTGTGGGCTCTAGAGTGCAGGCTCAGCAGCTGTGGCTCACGGGCTTAGTTACTCCGCGGCATGTGGGATCTTCCTGGACCAGGGCTCGAACCTGTGTCCCCTGAATTGGCAGGCGGATTCGTAACCACTGCGCCACCAGGGAAGCCCGCAGCTAGTGGTTTTAAACACACTCATTACTTTGCTGGCCTATTTCTACTATATAATCAATATAGGGTACATATATTGATTAATGGGACCCAATAGTTAATAGGCCTCATCCTCAGATATAGATTTCACATCTCTCTGCATTTCCCATAAAAGTCCAGTAAAATAAAGACAGAGAATGGGATTCCAGAGTAAACTGGAACCATGCTACAGAAGGGGCTCAGAATAAGATTCTCAGGAAACAGTAGCTCTAGTTCAGATTCGTGCAGCCTAGGCCTTGCTCTCCCACATCCTTACCGGACGCCTTTCTCGGTGCTGACGTGGAGGGTTCTGGGGACTCGTCTCCGTCACTGGATTCTGCAGAGTCCTCACTGCTGATCACTGCACAGGGGAACAAAACCCCTTAGGATCTCAGGGTGGAGCCCACGCAGCAGGAAACCCCAGAATGAGAGCACTGGGAAGATCTAGAAGCTAAGTTAACTCAGGGCGCCGTGGCCTGTGCTTGAATGTGTGTGACCTGCAGGTTTCTCCAGGTCCTGCACAAAAGGTGATGATATTCACAGAGGGCAGCTTTGCCCATCTGCCAGCACTCTTCTTCCCTCACCCTCATTCTACCTCTTACCACCACCCTCAGTCTACCTCTGACCCTCTACTTCATTCTACCTCTTTCTTTCATTCTTATTTTACTTCTTCACCTGCCTCTTGGCTTGGCCCATTTTCCCTACTGGCATAAGCCTCTCTTTCTGGGGATGGTACCTCTTTATACCTTGCTTTGTCTTCATGTGTTTCTTTTCTGTCTCCTCTCTTGAATACCCTGGGTCTCTGATTTTTTCCCTTTTCTTTATCTTCTACCCCCACACTTTCCTCTCTTGCTTTAGAAATTGTCTCTTGGACATCAATACTTATTATCTACCCCTTCTGTCTTTTGATATTTTTCCAATTCCTGGGGAATCTCTTCTGCTAAACTCACTGCACAGGGCACTGGTTCCCTCCCCTTCCTGCCTCTGTCCACGGCCACCTGGACTGGCTGGATGTGCCCTGATGACCTGCCCCAGCCTCTCGCCCTGTTCCTGTGACTCCTGCTCCACACTGTGTCAGCCTTACCTATTACATCAGATGCCTGGTTACAGTCGGTCCTTGCTTGGGTTTGCCGTTCAACTTCGGGGTTGAAACATGGCTTCTCCTTCTTTATATCCACCAGAAGGACAGAACAGGAATTGATTTGAAGTCCATGGTTGGGTAGCTTGGCTTCTGGATCAAATTGTAATGAATGAAGAATTTTCATTTGTCACTCCAAAAGGGAGTAAGCACCGTTCATTAGCATTTACAGCCTTCTCCTTGTAATTCCACTGCAGGAGGGAGGCTTCACCCCGACCCTTCTCCTTCCTGCTGTTCAACTCTGTCCCTTTCTTTGTGTCTCTCTCAACTCTCAGGTTTTTATTTTATCTTTACTTTCTTTTCACTTACTTTTCTCATCTTTTGATGACTTTTTTTTTGCTTTTCAAAAATAAAAATCATAATTGCAGTATAAACCATAGATAAAAATGCATAAATCATAAATTTTGAATTATCACAGAACAAGCATATCTGGGTAACCATCACTTTGGTCAAGTAATAGGAGATTACTAACACTTCAGAAACCTCTTAGTGATGCCCCCTCTAACTGTCCAGATGTATCTTGCTCAAGTTAACCACCACTTTGACACTTTTAATACCATAGATGATTGATTTTGCTAGTTCAAAATTTATATAAATTTATATAAGTGGAATCATTCACTCTTGCTCTCTCCCTCTGTCTCTCTGACTCCTCAGGGGCAGGGGTGGATTTGGTTTCTTTAGTCAACATGTGTGTGATAGTCATCTGTATCCATTTCGTATATTTATCTTCACCACTATATAATATTCCTTTATAGAAATTATCCATTAAAAAATAAAACCATAAAATATCCACTTTTGCTGGCTCAAGCTTTAGACTACTATGAATAACGCTATGATGAACATTCTTTTGTATGTGTTTTGATGAAGATAATATGCATTTCTGTTGATCTGTTGAAGAATGTAACTGCTGAGTCACAGGCTATGTGTAAAGTTCGGATTGACGGAAGTGACAAAACCATGGTTGGCTTAATCCACTAAGTGTGGGGGCTATTTTTTTATACAGCAATAGAGAACTGATACAGCTTCCAAACAGAGATGTCCATCAGATCTTCGAATACAGATCTTCAAGCACTTGGAGGAATAAGTCTAGAGACCAGGTCTGGCTGGAGATGTACATCTAGGAATCAAGAGATGATGATGGTACTGAAACCATGGGGAGGGTGAGATGCCTGAGGGGAGGCCTATTTTTATCTGCGGGGGTTACAGGGCTATTTTGATCACTGCAGATACCTTACCCTTCTCAATGGTATTAGGAACAGCCCCTTGTGTCTTCTTTTTTGAAGACTGTCTCCTCAAGTGGGGCAATGTCTTGATTTGTCTCCTCTCTCTGTTTGGCCCACTCTCTACCGATTTTTAATTCATTGTCTTTTAAGTTATTCTCTTTGTGCCTCTCCTACCCCCATTTTTCTATTTATTGGTATTCTTTTTCATCTGTATCTTTCTCTCTTCATCTCTTTTCCTCTACATTTGTAATCACTGTCCCCAGGGTCCAGCAGGGTCTAGGACCAGGCAAAGGAGGTGCCTAGGGCACAAGAAGGTGCCAAGAGTAAGATAATCCTTATATGTGCCCCAGGGTCTCACTCTAGACCTGACCCTGCTGTCCCGTACCTGCTTTTTCAATGTATCCATTCTCTGTTACGTTTCCTACTTTCTCCTACTCTATCCATCCCTGTTCCTTAATTATTATTATGACCTGCGTATGTCTCCTCTATATCAATTTTGTCTTTCTATATATTTTCCTCATTTAAGCATTCAAATCATCACCAAAGTTCTCCCTGTGTGTGCCATTGTCCAGCACACCACTTCCCTCTACCTGCCACTTCCTTCTAAAAGGCCCTTCACCTGGGCTTCCTTACTTGCAAATCTGACCTGCAACATCTTACATGATTTACATGTTTCTGTTATAACCTCTGAAAAGGAAGTTGCAACTTATTTCTTTTCATCAACTCCACAACATGGCATTATTTTGATTCCATGTCAATTTATCTAAAATCTATCTCACTCTTGTACTTTGTTATTTGGTGCTCCACAGTCCACCTTTTCCTATTCTTCCTCTTGCATTCTCTTCCCAGGGACACCCCATCCACGAAAGAGCTCAGCTCTCCTTCTCCCTTGCAACTTACACCTGCTAAAATCAGCCAGAGGTTGTGGAGAAGGCTGTGTGTCTTGGACAGTGTTAGGATTGGGAAGGGGTGTATTAGTATGGGAGATCAAAGGAGAGCTTTTACTCTCATAGAAAAACAAAGATGTAATTAGAAAATTGGTTCTTCCTCATAAGGCAACGGGCTGGGTGTCTCGTTTCTTGCATCACCGTTATTTGATTGGATAGGTACTTGTTCGCAGGACTCTGAAGATAAAAAAGACAACAGAGACTTGCTTTGCCCTGTTTCCATTTTCTTGCATTTCATCTGACTTTTCTTTCCTTCTTATGTTTCTACTTATAGCCTGTCTGCATATATTGCCACCTTCACCCCGTGAAAGTGCTGTGCTTCACTGATTCTGGAGCCGATCTCTCCCTGACTTGTTCGACTTTTGTTTCTGTCTCTTTTCCCCGGTGGGGCTCTGCAACTCTTCACCTTCTGTCTCTTAGTTTTTCCTTTCTCACTTTCTTCCTCCAGATCTCTCCCATCAATATATCAGGCCCCATTCCTGCCCTCTGTGTGTCTGTGTGATTTTCCCCTTCTTTGTTAATAGGTGTCTCCTTTAGTGGTGCATTACTTCCTTCTCTGCCACTAGTCAGGACCTCTTGGCCATTCCACACTCACGCAAACCCAGCCAGTCTTACCTGCTGGTTCAGACTCTTGGGCAAATTGTTCATTTGCTTGTTGGCTTTCTAGTGCATCGTTTTGGTCGCTGGTTGTATCTTTCCTCTTTGCATTTATCTCTTCTGTTTCACAGAGGTGATCCAAGAGTCCATTTTCAGGTGAGGTCGTACCTAAATCATGTTTTGATTCATCAATACTTTGTTTTCCTCCGGCATCAATCAGCGTCCAACAGGTAAATACAAACCACTTTAAGCTTTTAAAGCAGAGGGAATTTAATCCAAGGATTGGTTACACGGTGGATGGAAGAGCAGAGAAGATCAAGCGGAGGAATGCAGCAACCTGAAGCACAGTCAACAGGAAGCTATGGGAGGGACGGAGGGTGGGCTCATGGGCTGAGGTCACTGGGTAGGCGGAAGCTGGACCGTGGCTGGCCTGCCTGGTGGAAGGTGGAGTCAAGGCTGAGATGCAGCCACTCCTAGAATTGCTACTGGAGATAGTGATGGGGCAACACCTGGCTTCTCCCTTATTCCAACTCTCTTGCTAGTGTCTCCCATGTTAGGAACCCAGCGGGGAGCCAGCAGCAAGGGGAGCTGGCAAGCAAGTCCACAGGGGGCCAGTGGCCAGAGACAGAGGGCAGAGCAGAGCAGGGGAGGGTAAGGAATGAGTCCCTGGGTAAACCACCCAGGACCGGCACACACACCCTTCCCCCATGGCAAACCTTCTCTGCTCATTATTGATTCCACCGACCCATCCCACTCTGTTCCCACCGGCTCCAATAATGTATGAATACATAGACATATTTTTCAGTGCGGTGTGGATTTTTCTCATTTAGTGCTTTTCTAAAAGTAATTTACGTAAAGCATGATTTCAAATTATTTCCCAAGGTTTTAATATAGAACGTGGGCCCTGGTGCATGCTTTGGGCCACATCCTGGTGGGCATGAGACACAGCCCTTCCTGTCCCTGTGCATGTCACAGACAGCCGTACTTGTTGGGTCACACTCTTGGACACACTTATTGGTGGCCTGTTGTGTATCATTTGGGTCCTAGGTTAAAGTTTCTCTCTTTATATTCATTGCTCGCCATCACTGAGATGCTCTGGGATTCCACTTCCCGGCAGGGTTGCCCCCAGACCACACTGTGAGTTTTAAAGAATTTCATTGCCTCCTCCCTCCACCCCTCCCACCCACCCCCTCCCCCCCGCCACACACACACACACGTAGAATCCCTTCTCTCTGCTCCTTACTCATCTCAGTTCCACCCACTCACCCCTTCCTGTTCCCACCAGCTGTACTAATAGATGAATGGCTAATATGTATTCATACATTCTGGGGTATTTTAAAATGTTAACTTTCTGAATAAGTAAGATTTGGTAAAAGTATAACTGTGTTTTCAGAAATCACTCTGAAAGTTTTTTCTTTTCTAAAAATGTATTACTAATTTAGAACATTCTTTCTTAAATAACGCATCCTGACTGGAAGCTACATAATAAGAGCCTTTCATATTGTGGGAAGTTCCCTGAGACTCTTCTATGTTCCTTAATTCCTAAGGAGAGTCATGGAATAAAGATTTATAATTTATTATAGACTAGTGTGCTCTAAGCATGGGGAAACTATGACCCTCAATTTATCTTCCTGGGCCAGAAGTTGGTATTGCTTTTTTCACTGTTTTTCCAGCCTGGGGAATCAGTAAATCCAAAGGACATCTGTGAGAGAAGAAAATCCCAAAGTTTACCATAATGGTTAAAAGCTTAGACTCTGGCACCAGATACAAATAATGATGATAATTAAATGTATTAATAATAACAAATGCATGGAACACTGATGAACCCCCAGGCATGATTGTGAATGCTTTACATGATATGACTTGTTTAAAATCCAGCACCTTCTGAAGTAGGTACTATTATCATGTCCTTTTTAGAGATGTTGAAACTGAGGGACGAAAGGGGGTAGTCACTTCCCTAAGATCGCGAGGCAGAATTTGAAGCTAGGCCATGGGCACCTGAATTCCTGCTGTGCCACTATTCACAGCAGAGTTCATTCCCAATTCTCAGCTGGGTGAACTTGTGCAAATAACCAAACTCCCTAAGCTGATTCTTTTTCCTCTGAAAAACAAGGGTAATATATACCTCATTATCAGGTTTGGGGGAAGATTAAATAAACTATTAGCTGCATCAACATACAGTATACTGTGATCAGAAAAATCAAATCATTATGATTAATGTTTTAGATTAACAATATATTTTTTGTACCAGTATTTTTTACTCAGGGTCGAACACGTGCTGAATACCTAGTATCAGTCATTCTGTGTAATGCATTCTCATCATGGTTCCATTTCATGGCCTCATGACAACCTGCCAGATAGGTACGATGATCCCTAATATTACAAATGAGAACACTGAGACTCAGGGAAATAATATTTTAAATAATAACACTATTAAGAGTGTTATGGGCCAATGGAGGTCAAGCGTTGTAAGCAGTGGTTATTGGTTGCTAAAGTACCAAAGATTTCTTTCGAACGCCTGCCTGGTGTTTGGAGGGCAGCTCCTGGCCTCTGCTCCAGGGATGGAGGGAGAGGGTTTGCACGGGAGGCAACTGGTGTCCATGGCCCTGGGTGAGGGACCTGGCAGGGGAGGTACCCTGTCCCCTGAGGAACGCTCATCACCTGCTCCCCCACCACTGTGGCTGCAGCACTGGCCACTGCTGCACATGACGTCAAAGCACTGAGGTCGCTGCCTGATCAAGCAGGACAGAGCAGAAAACTGTGAAGCCAGGCGCATGGGCAAAAGGTCCAGGCCCAGAGCCTTCAGGGACTGGCAGCAAGTGCGTTTAAGGAGCATGGAAGGAGCAACTCTCCCAGGCAACTCAGAGTACAAAGACTGTTATCTAAATCCTCAGAGAAATTGCAGATGCAAAGACTGACAATTTTTTGATACAAAGCAGCAGCCACTCCGCCCCCCAGCACAGGCCAGAATGGGACACAAGCAGCAAAGGATCATAGAACAGAGTCAAGAACAGACCGTCGTAAGATGAGGACTCTCTCCGGCCTTGACATGAGTTTTCCCAAGTTCCTAGGGGGGAAAATTAAAAGTTTATCTCAGATATTGAAGTATGGGCTGTGCCAACCTCCCCTAATCACTTTTTTATAGATAAGAATTTTAAGACCCCCTGCAGATACCGATACAGAGACCATCTGGACCTGGTGGATCTCATCCAACTCTTGTAGTCAAACTCCGGCCCATAGACTGGAAGACAGGTCAGCGGCACCCTGGCTGAGAGCGCCTCGGCCAGGCCATCTCACTGGGTGACCTCCACCAGCCATTCAGTAACTAGTGATGGCTTACCTTGACTCCCATGGTCATAGTGAACTTGCCTTTGTCCCCAGAGCTGCCCCTGACTGGTGGCCTTCCCTTACTTCCTGCAAAGTCCTGCTGCCTCTTCCCCACTCCCTCCCCGTGCAGGTCTTGTTGGCCTTTCCATGAGGATTCAGTGTCTGATTCTCCTCCACTTTCTCCAGCCCTTGGGATTCTTTTTCAGTATCTTTCCCTCTTTATATGTTTCCCTGTTTTTTTTTCATGGTTCTGTCTTTTCCATTAGGTTACCAGGTAGTATCCAGGGTTGCAAACACAGGCTCTGGGTTCAGAATGCCTGGGTTCATCCTTGCTCATTGACCCCAGGACAACTATTTACATGGTCTCTCTAGATTTCAGCTTCCTTATCTGCAAAATGGGCACATAAGTGATGACATCATCCAAGTGGCACTAATCCCACAACTGCCAGAATAAATGTTCAACCAAGTGAGCTGTTAATAACTTGGTCGTTTTTGTCGTGTCCCTGACCCCTTTCTCCTTTCATTTCTTCTTTTTCTTCCTCTCTGTCTCTCAAATACCCACATCCTCTCCTCCACGTCTCTACCACTTCCTCGCTTCTGTCTCTATATGACTGCCTTTCTCCTTGAATATTCCTGCTCTTGAACAATATCCCCCACGTTTAAATCGGTCCCTTCTTCTGCCATCATCAAGGGTCTCCTCTTTGACGTTGACCTTGGGCCCACAATCTTCAGCCCATCACACCTTTACACTGATCTTCTCCTACAGGAGTCTTTCTAAATCACAATTACTTCCAGGTCATTCTCTTTCAATCTGGTTACTGACACCCTGGGTTCCTCTTCCTTTGTCTTGGTATTTGGGCCAACAATCTCTTGTCACAGCTACTTCTCCAGGACTCAGCCTCTGGTTAGATGCTCATACAGCCACCCCTCGCCACCTTCTCCGTGGGCCTTCAACATTTCTTTCCTGATTCTCAGTGTTTGCTCAGGACTCGGGCTCCCACCTCCCCTTCTCCTTTTCCTCTTAGCAGATGGGAATCGCTTTTGTATTTGTCTCAATCACCTTGCTCAAGGCTTAGTGGGAGAGTAGGCCTCTCCTCCCTCTCTTCTCCATTGCTTTCTTCATGATGAATTTTCTCCTGGATTACTGAAGAGAGGGACACAGAAGAAGACAATTAGAGATCTCCACCAGAGACCAGGAACATCATCTCAAAATTACAAATTTAGGAATTCCTAGCCCTCGGGTCACTCAGAGCTCAGTGGGTCCCAATCTTCACGGTAAAGTTCCCCCATCATCCTTGGACAGAAGAGAAGCCCCAGCAAGGGAACTGTTATGTTCCTCACACAGAACTGAGCCACTTGTATGTAAGGATAAAGGAGTCGTGGAAACATTCTGATCCTGTCAGTTATGTAAAATAAACCTCACATCGTTGGGAAAGCACATGTCAAGATAAATAAGGAAAGTGAAATGCGTTTACTGAACTGTTCAAACTGTAAGGAAGAAACGGAGAGATTTCCTCTGGAGAAGGGGTAGGATCCTAGAGACATCCGTGTGTATAAAAGGGAAAGCCCAAGAGCTATAAAGTTGGGACTAGGGACTTCCCTGGTGGTCCAGTGGTTAAGACTCCGAGCTCCCAGTGCAGGGGGCCAGGGTTCCCATCCCCGGTCAGAGAACTAGATCCGCATGCTGCAACTAGGAGCCTGCATTCTGCAACTAAAAGAGCCCGCGTGCCACCTCGAAGATCCAGCGTGCCGCAACTAAGATCTGGTGCAGCCAAATAAATAAATAAATATTAAAAAGAAATAAAATAAAGGTGGGACTAGATAAGACCAGGGTTGGGCTTAATTGTGTTGGGGAGGATGAGCTGTTCCAAAAGAGACCACGCAGGGGGGTGACGCGTGTGGTGGGGTTACTAGACAGGGTTCCCATAGTGGCCCAGATCCCACAAAGAAGGACACTCTGAAGCCACAAGCAGGGAGTGCCTATGGCAGCACTGCAGGACGTCCCCACGACTCCCGGACCAGGGACCCAGGAGGCTGCCCCAACGAGGAGAGGCCAGGACACCAGCCCAGGGCCCCTGCAGCTAGGTGACCCAGCAAGCGTAGGAGGAAGGAAATAAACCAGGGAGCCTAGGGGGTGGGTCCCTGCCAGGAGTCCGGGGAGGAGACACCAGGGGAGGCAGTGGAGCCCAGGCTGCCCCAGAGCTGATGGCAGGAGCACCTCCTGGGACAGTGCCCTCTAGGGGGTGAGATGGACAGGATTGTGAGAGCCATGGCTGCTTTGTCTTCCCCAGGACACGGCTTCAAGCCGCAGCAAAACCAGGTGAAAGGTGCGAGGAGAACAATGGCCCAAAGCCCAGAAGAGTTGAAGAAGGCCTGTGGGCAGGCATTGGGGGCTTCAGCACATGAGACGGAGGTGGGGACCTGGCAAGAGGAGAGATGTCACGCCCTGGTCACAGTGCCCAGCCTCTAACTTTGGCCGCTGACCGGAGCTCTCGGGGACAGCAGAGTCCAGGAGGCGGCAGCAGCAACCTCCCCCAGGGGCAGGTGGATGGCAGCAAGTGTAGGTGTGAGTCGCCCCAGCATTTAAAAAGTATAAATTATGCCTTCTCAGGAAGAAGTCAAGGTTTAGTTCTGTATAGCACCAAAAATAGTCCCTGGAAGAGAAGAGCTTTTGTGATTATTTGAGGAGAAAAAGTTAAAAACCATTTTTCCTTTAAGGGCAGGTTTGATATTGAGTTAGCTTTCTTGCTCATTACTCTGGAAATCTGATGAAAGTGGCCTTTCTTCTGTGTTACTAAGCCAACCCTGGGTTTAGGGCTTAAAATGACCCGTGACTGGTAAATTACATGTGGATTGGGATCTATGGACTATTCTTGGGTCTTCCTTCAATGTGGTGATTCTTGTAACTCGGCTTGTCCCTCTAGGGGTCCCTGAAAGTTATGATTCTAGAGTTGTTGGGACACTGCCTCCCACTGATCTGGTGTTGCCAAGCCAGGATAGATGCTGCACCCACAGCTAAGCTTGAGATGGGTAGTAGTGAACTCAGTGGACTGCTGTGTAGACCACCGCTGCCCTGTCATTTGTCCTTCTATCTAAATTGGATGCCATTGTGGCTCTGGTTGTCCTGTGAGTCTAAATGCCTAGTTAAGCAGAGCTCCAGGTTGGTGTTGTACTGCAGCCATTATAACATGTGCTTCGATAAGGCTCATGGTACGTGTTTTGTTAACTGTTATATCTCCACTACCCAGCACCACGTATGGCTCGTGGTACAAGCTCAATATATACCTGCTGAACAAAATTGGCCTTGAACATCAAAAGGTAGATAATAAGCTAATTACCCTTTCTGAAGCTTTCATAAATGTGATTTAAATCAGGATATTCCTGCCGGTTGACCTCGCTGAACAAAGCGTCCAGAAGCGACATGTCAAATGTCTTCTCCAGCTCATTGAGAACATTGTAAACCACTCTCGATACAGGGACCAGGTTTCTACAAGAATCTTGACAGTCCTAAAAAATATTGAACGGAGAAAATATAAATGCAGACTTCCACGTTACAGAAGAGCCCTAGAAAGAGATTTTATGGTTAATGTACTCCAATTTTCATACATACGTATCTTTTCACATAGAGGTTTAGAATTTCTGTGTATTTGTATGGCTACTAAGTGGAACAGTAAATCCTTTGTCCTTAGAAATCCCCATTTGTGAATCTGATCTCCTCACCCTCATTTATATTAGATGTAAGAAGGAGCAATTCTGAAGAATAAAATTGGGTTCAAAGTTAATGGATATGTAGGCTTCTAAGAGCTCGGTCAAATGTTTTAGGAATACACTTGGCAGGGGATGAGCAGCTATTCTGTTGACTGGACAATTCCTGCCCCTTCACCAAGACTGACTTGGCCTGGAAGGGCTCAAGGAAGGCAGGTGACAGTTTCCCCTTTTGTGAACTTGACCACGGGGAAAGCATATTTGTAGGGCAAGGAGAAGACTTGCATCTCTGTAGCTCCAACAACACCTATTGCTAAAATTAACCCAAATTCCAAGACTCCAGAAAGAACATAAATAAAATAAGTAAATAAGTAAATAACTGGAAAAAAAAGACCCCCCCCGAAAACCACTGGAGAAAGGATAGCAAGCATATACCCCCAAACTGGTCCTAACAGGACATCAATTCCCTGTGGGTTTTAATGTTCTCAGATCTAACTATTTAAATTGAAGTTCATTGAAAAGAAATGCTGTGTCAATTATTATTTCATTAAATCATCTCATTTAAATTATTCATCAATTCATTAAAATTCTTTTAATTCTTAGTTTATGCTCTACTCTATGCATTCCTACAAGGAATTAAACATCTGTGGAGCACACCTGCTTCAGATGCAGCCTGTCTCCGGTGCTACTCACCTTGATACCAGTGGCCACCATGAGCACCATCCTTTCAGTTAGAAGCAGGACTGCCTCCAGTGATGCCTGCTTCTACTCTCCCCCTCCTTTTTTACCTTATCACAATACTTGAACAATTGCAAAAATACTTGAAAAGGTCTTCTTCTCATAGGACACCCCTCAGTTAGCTACTTGTGCCCTTACTTCTGTGTTCAGGTTCTCCAAGCATAACTTAGTATGGGGCTAGTTTACCAGATTGTGACATAATAAACCTCACTTACTTCATACATTCTGTTGGTGATGAGTTCACGGTCACGAAGACCCTCAAGGAAAGGAAATGTCTTTTTTATTGCAGTTGAAATCTCCACTTTATGTCTTTTGAAGTGCCTGAATACAGTTTCAAAGATAAGCGTGTCATCTGTGTTCTGATTTTCTGTGGCTAACCTAGGGAGGAAGAATACCATGTGAAAATGGTCATCAATATTCCAAGATGCTTGTGGAGGCTGTAACATTTTATATATAAAGGATAGGTTGTGAAGAACCAACATATATAAAATAAGTGGTTTCAGTAGAGACCAGAATAAATGGAATTGAAACAACAAACAATGGTATAATTGAAGAAAGTGAGGAGGTTAAGAAAGACTGAAGCACAGGACTGAAAAAGTCCATTCCAGTCTGTCCCAATCAAAACCATTGTAAAGATATCTCCCCTTATCTGGTACATTTTTTAATTAAAAAAATTTAAAATTTGTACAACATCAAGGTGGAATAAACAGAGGAATGAAAACAATGGAATAAAAAAATCTAACCTTGAAAAATGTTTCTTAATTAATAACTAAGAGAAAATAAAACAAGATGTCCCCTCCTCTGATCTATAACTGTTAAGAGAAATACCATCTTGTATTATAAAACTAGTTTATAAATGATAAGATGTGGTTAAGAATATGATATGGATAAACTGAGAAATTCACAAGACTATCAGTCATTTCTTCTGGGACTTCTACTTTGTGTTAATATAAATCTTTCTGTGTTATTGTTTTATATAGCGAATCTTTCTAGACATCTGAATTTCAGAAATTGCTCCTATTTTCTGCGATAGTAATTTTAAACCTGAGCCTTTAATTCAGGTTCTTAGGTGATTATTTTATTGCTCTGATAATGTTTTAATCAACATTTTGTATTCAAAAAAGTTATGAAGACAGTAGGATTCTTTGTCAAACCAGAAGAAAATTATTGTCACTTACCAGTACCCAAAACCATCAAAGAAATGTCACATTATTTTGCTGAATTCTGCATAGAGAAGTTTCTGATTAAAGACTGCAGATTGAAAAGAATCATTTGTCTTCTCTTTTATTATCTCCCCTCCCCCGCAATAAATGCTAATGAAGGGATTGTATTCACAATGACGACGAGAATGTCAGGGGGCAATGAGCAGATGAGAGATTACTACCGAAATCTATAAGACAAAAACTGGTCAGAGGATCGCTAATTACTATTGTAGGTGGAGGATGCTCCCAGAGGTCAGAGAAGCAACCAGTGTGCCCTGCAGCACCTGGAGAAGCAGTGGAGATCACAAGGGACACATGGTGCTGAAAACTGTTGTGTTATTTGAAAAATGAAGAACAGAACAACACACCCGCCACCCCTCAACTTGTGTCCTGACCACTTGTGCCCAGGCAGCCTCTCGGAGGGAAATTGCTGTCCTTTCTGTCACCATATGTTAATTTTGCCTATTCCTGGATTCCATATACATGAAAATAATACAACACATGTGCTTTGTGTCTGACTTCTTTTGCTCATCATCCATATTGTTGGATGAACAGAAATTTGTTCTTTTTTATTGTTGAAGGTATTCCACTGTGTGGACCTACCACAATCCGTTTATGGGTGGATTCTAGTTTGGGACTAGTTTGAATAAAGCTGTTGTTCTTGTACAAGTTTTTTAGTGGCAAGATGTTTTAATTTCTCTGTGTAAATAACTAGGAGTGGAATTGTTGGGTCATTGTGTAGGAATATGTTTAATGGTTTTAGAACCTGTCAAACTGTATTTCAAAGTCTATGTTTGACTGTTTGGACTATTTTCAAAGTCTATGTTTGTATTTCTTTAATGACTGATAATATTGAGCACACCTCTGTATGCTTATTAGCAATTCATAATCTCCTTTTGTGAAGTGTCTTTTCAAGTCTTTGGCCCATTTATATTATTAGATTGTCATTTATTATTTATTGATGTGTAGGAGTTTGCATATATTATGGAAAGAAGTGTTTTGTTTAATATACGTATTATGAATATTTTTTCCATTCTGTGGTTTGCCTTTCATTTTCTTAACCTTGTCTTTTGACGTGGTTAAGCTATCATTTTTTTCTTCTGTAGCTAATAACTTCAGTGTACTATTTAAGAAATCTTTGCCTTCCCCAAATTAATGAAAATATTCAAAAAATAATTTACAGGATAAGCATGGATCTATTTCTGGATTTTCTATGCTGTACTATTTATCTGTTTGTCTAGCCTTGTGCCAATAGTATATTGATTTGAATACTACAACTTATAGTAAGTTTTGAAGTCAATTAGGAAAATATTGTCTTGGGTTTTCTAGGTCTTTTGTTTTTTCACATATCTTTTAAACTGGATTTGTCAATTTCTACAAGAAAAGCATTTTAGAGTTTTATAAGGTTTGCATTGAACTTGTTGATAAATTTGGTGAAAAGTGACATCTTAACAATATTGAGCTCTAATCCATTTATTTATTTTTCCTTAATCTTGTCAGAAGTGTTTACAGCTTTCAGTATAGAAGTCATACACTTCTTTCGTTAAAATTATTCTAAGTTATTTTATTCTTTGAGGGGGCTACTTTAAATGATATTGCTTTTTAAATTATTTCTAACAATTGTATGAACATAGAATTGTTTTTCAGAAACATTAACTATGCATTCATGACCTTCTTAAATTCATGTATTCTAGTAATATATTTGTAGATTTCCTTTGGATTTTATAGAAAAAAACAATCATGTCATCAGCAAATAAAACTCCTTTACTTCTTCCTTTCCAAAAATTGTTTCTTTTTTCTTTCCTGTTGCACTGGTTAGGAGTTTAAATACAATGTTGAGGAGAAATGGTGAGAATGGAATCCCTTGCCTTGTTTTCAATGTTAGAGAAAATGCATTTAGTATCACCATCACGTATGATGTCATACACACACACACACACACACACACACACACACACAAAACTGAGGAAGTTTCTGTTTATTGCTAGTTTGCTGAGAGTTTTTTCATGGACAAACGTTAAATATTATCAAATGCATCTATTGAGCTATTCATATCGTTTTCCTTCTTTATTCTTTAATTTGGTGAGTAATGTTGATTGATTTCCAGAACCTCCTCTTAAGTAGAAGCAGATAACCACAGGTCAGCAGACATTTGAATAAGGTCTGCAATATCAGAAACAAAGACCAACATTAAAAAAGAGAAAAAGTTGCCCCAGGAGAAACAGAGATATTGTCGGAAACAGGAGAAACTTCCAAAACCTCTAATATTTCTAGAGAGATTTGAGAATACATATTGCACCCCTGGTTACAAAGAAAAAGGAATTAACAGAGAAAGAGATAGTGGCATTAGATATTTTTTTAAATTGATTTTTGGAAATTTACTAAGATTTACTAAAATGGTTGTAAAATAAAGTTAGGGAAATTTCCCACAAAATTAAATAAAGAGATTAAAAGAACAAAAAAGAATAAATTTGAAAGACAACATAGGAGAGTAAGATTAATTTAGGGGTCTAATAGCAACCTAATTAGAGTCAAGAAAGACGTGCAAGGAAATGCAGAGGAGGACCACATCAAGAGAATTATTTAAAGAGATATGTACCATGGAGTAGAAGGACATGGATTTTTTTAAAAGGACTTAGAGAAATGAATTTTAAAAGAACCAAACCAAGGCATATCACTATGAAATGCCAACATCTAAAAAACAGAGAAGAGCTTAAAATATTCCAGAAAGAATTAAGAAACTGGTCACTTATGGAGGAATGATGGCAAGAATAGCTTGAGACATCTCATCAGTAACAGATCTAGCCCTTCAAAATGCAGAGTGAATCAGGACAACTTCAGACATGTAGGGCTGAGAAATTTTACTTTACAAACATCCATTTTGAGTGTTTTCCTAAAATTTTCTTTATTTCCCTTATGCATATGTAAATACGTATATTTAAGGTTTAAAAATACAGTTTATACGTGCTCTAAAATTTTTATGCAATCATTATTTTCCTTTCCATCCACATCACTGTGCCCACTCCTCCTGCAAAATCCATTTTAATCATCTTGCATGTATTCTTTCCTACATTCTCCATAAGCATATAAATCCATCTACCTATTTCTATAACCTACCCATATCTTGCAGGGGTTTTATTCATCATATTACATTGTAATATTATATAATTTTCTTTGAATTACAAACTGTCTTCTGCATCAAATTTGTCTTCACATTAATACCTTGCAAAATATTCTCTAAGTCATCTAGTGTGGTTCTAGCTTGTTTATTTATTTATTTTGTCAATATATAATATTGAACAGCACACACCCACTCTTAGGAAAATACAATATGATGGATTTTGGAAAAACAGGGAAGTAATCCAGTAATGAGGAAGATGTGAAAATTAGAAACCAGTGGATCCAGTAATGGATCCAAGTTGGCAGTCCAGTAACAGATGGAGAACATGAACATCTCAGACTGGAACAGGTGATGATTAAAGCATATAAATAAGTGTAATGAATGACAACAATGTCATAAGGGAAGTGGGAAAACTCTGCTATAAAGTACCTGTGCTACAGGGGAAGTGGTATAAAATGTGTATTGCAATCTCTAGACAACCGCCAAAAACATTTAAAAAGAAGTATAATTGATATGTTAATAGAAGACTAAGATGGGCTCATATAAAATGCTCAATTAAAGCTAGAGAAGGCAGAAAAAGAGGGGGGAAAAAGAGACAAAGAACAAATACAATGAATAAAGAACAGTTACAAACGTGGTAATATAATCCAGTATATCAATAATTACTTTCCGTGTGAATGGCCTGAATACTCCAATTAAAAACAGAGATTGTCAAAGTGACTGAGAAAACAAGACCCAACCTTATATTGTCAATAAGAAAAAAACAAATATGAAGACGTGGGTTAAGAATGAAGAAGGAGATACCATGTCAACACTAATCAAAAGAAAAACAGAGTAGCTATATTATTTCCAGAGAAAAAAGACTCAGGACAAGAAAAAATATTAATTAAGAGAAAGAGAGAATTACATATGATAAAGGGGTCACTTTTCCAAGGAGACATAACAATCCTTAATGTGGTATTTACACATGATAAACACACAGCATCAAATTGTGTAAGGGAAAAATTGATATAACAGTAATAGAAATAGACAAATCCAGTATTCCAGTTGGATACATGAACAGCCCTCTTTTAGTCATTTATAGATCAAGCAGGTAGAGAAGCCATAAGAATATAGTTGACCTGAACATCACTGCCAATCAACTTGATCTGTTTGACATTTTTAGAATACTCCATCCGACCACAGCAGAATACACATACTCCTCAAGAACACATGGAATAATCACCCTTACGAAGATAGAATACACTCTGGGCCATAAAACACATCTTAAATTTAAAAGACTAGAAATCATAAAAAGTGTGTTCTCAGAAAAAAAGAATTAAACTACAAATAAATAACAGAAAGGGGTGGGAAATTCCCCCCAATACTTGGAGATTTAAAAATACACTCTTAAATAACACATGGGTCAAGAAAAAGTCTTAAGAGAAATTTTAAAATATTTTGAACTGAACGAAAATAAACTAAACTACAACTTATTGAAATTTGTGGGGTGCTGAAAAAGCAGTGACTACAAAGAAATGGATTCCATTGAATGTGTATATATTATTATGTATATATTAGAAAAGAAAAAAGATGTAAAACCAATAATATAAGTTTCTCCCATTGGAAAGTGGGAAAAAAAGGGCAACTTAAGCTTAAAGCAGTAGAAGAAATGAAATAAAAGAGCAAAAAGCAATGAAAGAGAAAATTCCACAAAACCTAAAACTTGTTCTTGGAAGAGATCAATAAAATTGATAAACTTCTACCCAGGCTAACTAGAAAAAAAGAGAAAGAAGTCACAAATTACCAATATCAGAAGTGAAAGTAGGATCATCACAACTGATTTTATGAATATTAAAAGGATAACAAAGGAATACTATGAATAAATCTGTTCCCCCAAATTTGATAACTTAAATAAAACTGACCAAATCCTAGAGAGATACAAACTATCAAAACTCACACAAGGAGAAATTGATAGTTTGAATAGGCCTATATTCATTACAAAATTGAATTAGTAATTAATAACTTTGAAAAAAATAAGTGCTACGCCCAGGGGATTCCACTGGTTAATCCTACCAAACATTTAAGGAAGAAATGATACCCATTCTCCACATTCTTATCCAGAAAATAGAAGCAGAGAGAACACTTCTTAATTCCTTCTATGAGCCCAGCACTAATGCAATACCCAAAGCAGGTAAAGACAAACTACAGATCAATATCTCTCAAGAATATAGATGTAAAAATCTTCAAGAAAATATTAGCAAATTGCATCCAAAAGTGTAAAAAAATATATAGCATGACCAAGTGTAACTTATTCCAGATATGCAAGCCTGGTTCAATATTTGAAATCAATCAGTGTAATCCACCATATCAACAGGTAAAAGAAGAAAATTTGGATGATCATATCAATTGACGTGGAAAAGTCATTTAACAAATTCCATCACTTTTTCATGTAAAAACCCCTAGAAAACTAGAAATAGAGAGGAACATCTTCAAAATGAGAAAGAATATCTATTAAAACATCTATAGCTAGTATCATACTTACTGTTGAAAACCTGCACACTTTCCTCCTAGGATCAGAAACAAGGCAAAGATGTCCTCTTTCACTATTCCTATTCAACACTGTACTAGAAGGCACAGCTAGTGCGAAAAAAGGAAATTTAATGTACAGAGTTTGGGAAGGAATAAAACTATCTTTGTTTGCAGATAACATGACTGTTTATGTAGAAAATCCCAAAGAATTCACATGCACACAAAATCTGGAACTAATAGTTAAGTATAGAGAGCATGCTGGACACTAGGTTAACATACAAAGATCAATTGCTTTTGTATATACCAGCACTGAAAACTCGGAATTTGAAATGCAATAAGACAATAACATTTACAATAGCACCAAAAGTATTAAATACTTAGGTATGAATCTAACAAAATATATACAGAATCTATATGCAGAAAATTACTCTAGAAAGAGAAGAATTTTATTTTTCAAAATAATATAATAGTAACTACTTTGATGTAAAATTTCAAATTATATAAACAGTGTTGAGCTTAGTGGTAAAGCAAAATTCTTATTAAATTAGTTCTTTTTTTTTTGCGGTACGCAGGCCTCTCACTGTTGTGGCCTCTCCCGTTGCAGAGCACAGGCTCCGGACGCACAGGCTCAGCAGCCATGGCTCATGGGCCTAGCCGCTCCGCGGCATGTGGGATCTTCCCGGACTGGGGCATGAACCCGTGTCCCTTGCATCGGCAGGTGGACTCTCAACCACTGCGCCACCAGGGAAGCCCTAAATTATTTCTTTTAAACATGAAATTTGAACAATATGGTTTCAAATTCACCACTAAAAAATACAGAAACATAGATTAAAAATTTTTTTGAAAAGTTGAAAATAACCACTGGTTGAGTGAAATCAGACTCTAATAAAACCTTATGAAACACTAAAAAATAATATAAAAAGGAAATATAGCTTGCATTTTTAGAGAGTAAAAAATCAAGGAAACTAATAGGAATTTAATAACTAACAGAAAAAAAGTATGAAAAATACATTATTAAAAACACTAAATGTAAATGAAAAAATAATGGTATTGAAAGGTGCAGGATTAAAAATAGAATCCAATAAGAGACACAAGAAAGACAAAGTGACAAAAAATTTGTTAAAATCAAAGATAGGCAAGTTATGGTATTCAGATATAAACAAAATAAAAAATAAGGTTATTTATATTCATCTCAAAGCAAACTTCAAAGAACAAATAATGGGGCAAATGTTTTATGAATATTGAGAAACAATTCACCTCTAGTGTTTGACTTTTCACATATTCAAAAAATGATCAAAATATACAGGCTCTGGATAAATTAGCAAGAAAGATTTATTATTTAATCTTGTGACCTAAAAACACAGAAAATTTTCTCTCAATGTCCTTTAAATGCATATCAATACAGATCATAATCTTGACCATAAATGAAGTCTCAATAAGTTATAATCAGTAGATGCTAAATAGGCTGCATGTTAAAGAAAATAAACCACACAGAGTTTTATAAAACGAAACAAGGACTAAGATAAAAACCACAAGCCTCAAGGGTCAGTAAGTGGAGAGAGCACCAGAATCACAACTAACTGCTGAACAATCACCAACAGGAAGATACTGGAACTCACCAAAAAAGATACCCCACATCCAAAGACAAAGGAGAAACCACAATGAGACAGTACGAGGGGTGCAATCACAGTAAAATCAAATCCCATAACTGCTGGGTGGGTGACTCACAGACTGGAGAACACTTATACCACAGAAGTCCACCCACTGGACTGAGGGTTCTGAGCCCCACGTCAGGCTTTCCAACCTGGGGGTCTGGCAATGGGAGGAGGAATTCCTAGAGAATCAGACTTTGAATGATAGTGGGATTTGATTACAGGACGTTGACAGGACTGGGGGGAAGAGAGACTCCACTCTTGGAGGGCACACACAAGGTAATGTGCACATCAGGACCCAGGGGAAGGAGCAGTGACCCCATAGGAGACTGAATCATACCTACCTGCTAGTGTTGGAGGGTCTCCTGCAGAGGCAGGGGGTGGTTGTGTCTCACCGTGAGGACAAGGACACTGGCAGGAGAAGTTCTGGGAAGTACTCCTTGGTGTGAGCCCTCCCAGAGTCCGCCATTAGCCCCACCAAAGAGCCCCTGTAGGCTCCAGTGTTGAGTCACCTCAGGCCAAACAACCAACAGGGAGGGAACCCAGCCCCACCCATCAGCAGACAAGCGGATTAAAGTTTTACTGAGTTCTGTCCAGCAGAGCAACAGGTAGCTCTACCCACCACCAGTCCCTCCCATCAGGAAACTTGCACAAGCCTCTTAGACTGCCTGATCCACCAGAGGTCAGACAGCAGAAGCAAAAAGAACAACCCTGCAGCCTGTGGAACAAAAACCACATTCACAGAAAGATAGACACGATGAAAAGGCAGAGGGCTATGAACCAGATGAAGGAACAAGATAAAACCCCAGAAAAACAAGTAAATGAAGTGGAGATAGGCAACCTTCCAGAAAAAGAATTCAGAATAATGATAGTGAAGATGATCCAGGACATAGGAAAAAGAATGGAGGCAAAGATCGAGAAGGTGCAAGAAATGTTTAACAAAGACCTAGAAGAATTAAAGAAAAAAATAGAGTTGAACAATACAATAACTGAAATGAAAAATACACTAGAAGGAATGCATAGCAAAAAAACTGAGGCAGAAGAACAGATAAGTAACCTGGAAGACAGAATGGTGGAATTCACTGCTGTGGAACAGAATAAAGAAAAAAGAATGAAAAGAAATGAAGACAGCCTAAGAGACCTCTGGGACAACATTAAACGGAACAACATTTGCATTATAAGGGTTCCAGAAGGAGAAGAGAGAGAGAAAGGACCAGAGAAAATATTTGAAGAGATTATAGTCAAAAACTTCCCTAACATGGGAAAGGAAATAGCCACCCAAGTCCAGGAAGCCCAGAGAGTCCATAACAGGATAAACCCAAGGAGAAACACGCTGAGACATATAGTAATCAAATTGGCAAAAAAAAAAAGACCACAAAAAATTATTGAAATCAGCAGGGGAAAAATTACAAATAACGTACAAGGGAAATCCCATAAGGTTAACAGCTGATTTCTCAGCAGAAACTCTACAAGCCAGAAGGGAGTGGCATGACATATTTAAAGTGATGAAAGGGAAGAACCTACAAACAAGATTACTCTACCCAGCAAGGATCTCATTCAGATCTGATGGAGAAATCAAGAGCTTTACAGACAAGCAAAAGGTAAGAGAATTCAGCACCACCAAACCAGCTCTACA
>NC_041215.1:130350104-130351885 GCF_002837175.3 Physeter macrocephalus | reverse complement strand
CCCAAAACAATTAAGAAAATGGTAATAGGAACATACATATCAATAATTACCTTAAATGTGAATGGATTAAATGCTCCAACCAAAAGACACAGGCTCGCTGGATGGATACAAAAACAAGACCCATCTATATGCTGTCTACAAGAGACCCACTTCAGACCTAGGGACACATACAGACTGAAAGTGAGGGGATGGAAAAAGATATTCCATGAAAATGGAAATCAAAAGAAAGCTGGAGTAGAAATACTCATATCAGATAAAATAGACTTTAAAATAAGGAATGATACAGAGACAAGGAAGGACACTACATAATGATCAGGGATCAATTAAAGAAGATATAACAATTATAAATATATATACACCCAACATAGAAGCACCACAATACATAAGGCAACTGCTAACTCCCATAAAAGAGGAAGTCAACAGTAACACAATAATAGTGGGGGACTTTAACACCTCACTTACACCAATGGACACATCATCCAAACTGAAAATTAATAAGGAAACACAACCTTTAAATGACACAATAGACCAGATAGATTTAATTGATATTCATAGGCCATTCCATCCAAAAACAGCAGATTACACTTTCTTCTCAAGTGCATATGGAGCATTCTCCAGGATAAATCAAATCTTGGTTCACAAATCAAGCCTCAGTAAATTTAAGAAAATTGAAATCATATCAAGCATCTTTTCTGACCACAATGCTATGAGATTAGAAATCAATTACAGAGGAAAAAAACGTAAAAAAGACAAACACATGGAGGCTAAACAATACGTTATTAAATAACCACACGTCAGGCTTTCCAACCTGGGGGTCTGGCAATGGGAGGAGGAATTCCTAGAGAATCAGACTTTGAATGATAGTGGGATTTGATTACAGGACGTTGACAGGACTGGGGGGAAGAGAGACTCCACTCTTGGAGGGCACACACAAGGTAATGTGCACATCAGGACCCAGGGGAAGGAGCAGTGACCCCATAGGAGACTGAATCATACCTACCTGCTAGTGTTGGAGGGTCTCCTGCAGAGGCAGGGGGTGGTTGTGTCTCACCGTGAGGACAAGGACACTGGCAGGAGAAGTTCTGGGAAGTACTCCTTGGTGTGAGCCCTCCCAGAGTCCGCCATTAGCCCCACCAAAGAGCCCCTGTAGGCTCCAGTGTTGAGTCACCTCAGGCCAAACAACCAACAGGGAGGGAACCCAGCCCCACCCATCAGCAGACAAGCGGATTAAAGTTTTACTGAGTTCTGTCCAGCAGAGCAACAGGTAGCTCTACCCACCACCAGTCCCTCCCATCAGGAAACTTGCACAAGCCTCTTAGACTGCCTGATCCACCAGAGGTCAGACAGCAGAAGCAAAAAGAACAACCCTGCAGCCTGTGGAACAAAAACCACATTCACAGAAAGATAGACACGATGAAAAGGCAGAGGGCTATGAACCAGATGAAGGAACAAGATAAAACCCCAGAAAAACAAGTAAATGAAGTGGAGATAGGCAACCTTCCAGAAAAAGAATTCAGAATAATGATAGTGAAGATGATCCAGGACATAGGAAAAAGAATGGAGGCAAAGATCGAGAAGGTGCAAGAAATGTTTAACAAAGACCTAGAAGAATTAAAGAAAAAAATAGAGTTGAACAATACAATAACTGAAATGAAAAATACACTAGAAGGAATGCATAGCAAAAAAACTGAGGCAGAAGAACAGATAAGTAACCTGGAAGACAGAATGGTGGAATTCACTGCTGTGGAACAGAATAAAGAAAAAAGAATGAAAAGAAATGA
>NC_041215.1:130348556-130349630 GCF_002837175.3 Physeter macrocephalus | reverse complement strand
ATGCTCCAACCAAAAGACACAGGCTCACTGAATGGATACAAAAACAAGACCCATCTATATGCTGTCTACAAGAGACCCACTTCAGACCTAGGGACACATACAGACTGAAAGTGAGGGGATGGAAAAAGATATTCCATGAAAATGGAAATCAAAAGAAAGCTGGAGTAGAAATACTCATATCAGATAAAATAGACTTTAAAATAAGGAATGATACAGAGACAAGGAAGGACACTACATAATGATCAGGGATCAATTAAAGAAGATATAACAATTATAAATATATATACACCCAACATAGAAGCACCACAATACATAAGGCAACTGCTAACTCCCATAAAAGAGGAAGTCAACAGTAACACAATAATAGTGGGGGACTTTAACACCTCACTTACACCAATGGACACATCATCCAAACTGAAAATTAATAAGGAAACACAACCTTTAAATGACACAATAGACCAGATAGATTTAATTGATATTCATAGGCCATTCCATCCAAAAACAGCAGATTACACTTTCTTCTCAAGTGCATATGGAGCATTCTCCAGGATAAATCAAATCTTGGTTCACAAATCAAGCCTCAGTAAATTTAAGAAAATTGAAATCATATCAAGCATCTTTTCTGACCACAATGCTATGAGATTAGAAATCAATTACAGAGGAAAAAAACGTAAAAAAGACAAACACATGGAGGCTAAACAATACGTTATTAAATAACCAAGAGATCACTGAAGAAATCAATGAAGAAATCAAAAGATACCTAGAGACAAATGACAATGAAAACACGATGCAGCAAAAGCAGTTCTAAGAGGGAAGTTATTAGCAATACAAGACTACATCAAGAAACAAGAAAAATCTCAAACAATCTAACCTTACACCTAAAGGAACTAGAGAAAGAAGAACAGACAAAACCCAAAGTTAGCAGAAGGAAAGAAATCAAAAAAATCAGAGCAGAAATAAATGAAATAGAAACAAAGAAAACAGTAGCAAAGATCAATAAAACTAAAAGCTGGTTCTTTGATAAGATAAACAAAATTGATAAACCATTAGCCAGACTCATCAAGTAAAAGAGAG
>NC_041215.1:130339785-130348199 GCF_002837175.3 Physeter macrocephalus | reverse complement strand
TTAGAAATGAAAAAGGAGAAGTTACAACAGACACCGCAGAAATACAAAGCATCCTAAGAGACTACTACAAGCAACTCTATGTCAATAAAATGGACATCCTGGAAGAAATGGACAAATTCTTAGAAAAGTATAACCTTCCAAGCCTGAACCAAGAAGAAATAGAAAATATGAACAGACCAATCCCAACTAATGAAATTGAAAATGTGATTTAAAATCTTCCAACAAAAAAACCCCAGGACCAGATGGCTTCACTGGTGAATTCCATCAAACATTTAGAGAAGAGCTAACAGCCATCCTTCTCAAACTCTTCCAAAAAATTGCAGAGGAAGGAATACTCCCAAACTCATTCTACGAGGCCACCATCACCCTGATACCTAAACCAGACAAAGATACTACCAAAAAGAAAATTACAGACCAATATCACTGATGAATATGGATGCACAAATCCTCAACAAAATACTAGCAAACAGAATACAGCAACATATTAAAAGGATCATACACCATGATCAAGTGGGATTTATCCCAGGGATGCAAGGATTCTTCAGTATACGCAAATCAATCAATGTGATACACCATAATAACAAATTGAAGAATAAAAACCATATGATCATCTCAATAAATGCAGAAAAATCTTTTGACAAAATTCAACAACCATTTATGATAAAAACTCTCCAGAAAGTGGGCATAGAGGGAAACTACCTCAACATAAGGCCATATATGACAGACCCACAGCCAACATCATTCTCAATGGTGAAAAACTGAAAGCATTTCCTCTAAGATCAGGAACAAGACAAGGATGTCCACCCTCACCACTATTATTCAACATAGCTTTGGAAGTCCTAACTACGGCAATCAGAGAAGAGAAACAAATAAAAGGAATACAAATTGGAAAAGAAGAAGTAAAACTGTCAATCTTTGCAGATGACATGATACTCTACATAGAGAATCCTAAAGATGCCACCAGAAAACTACTAGAGCTAATCAATGAATTTGGTAAAGTTGCAGGATACAAAATTAAGGCACAGAAATCTCCTGCATTCCTGTACACTAATGATGAAAAATCTGAAAGAAAAATCGAGAAAACACTCCCATTTACCATTGCAACAAAAAGAATAAAATACCTAGGAATAAACCTACCTAGGGAGACAAAAGACCTGTATGCAGAAAACTATAAGACAAGGATGAAAGAAATTAAAGATGATACCAACAGATGGAGAGATATACCATGTTCTTGGATTGGAAGAATCAGTATTGTGAAAATGACTATACTACCCAAAGCAATCTACACATTCAGTGAATTCCCTATGAAATTATGAATGGCATTTTTTTTCAGATCTAGAACAAAAACTCTTAAAATTTGTATGGAGACACAAAAGACCCTGAATAGCCAAAGCAGACTTGAGGGAAAAAAACGGAGCTGGAGGAATCAGGCTCCCTGACTTCAGACTATACTACAAAGCTACAGTAATCAAGACAGTATGGTACTGGCACAAAAACAGAAATATAGGTCAATGGAACAGGATAGAAAGCCCAGAGATAAACCCACACATAGGAAGAACACTCTTTGACATAAATCACAGCAAGATCTTTTTTGACCCACCTCCTAGAGTAATGGAAATAAAAACAAAAATAAACAAATATGACCTAATGAAACTTAAAAGCTTTTGCAAAGCAAAGAAAACTACAAACAAGACAAAAAGACAACCCTCAGAGTGGGAAAAAATATTTGCAAAAGAATCAATGGACAAAGGATTAATCTCCAAAATATATAAACAGCTCATGCAGCTGAATATTACAAAAACAAACAACCCAATCTAAAAATGGGCAGAAGACCTAAGTAGACATTTCTCCAAAGAAAACATACAGATGGCCAAGAAGATGAAAAGCTGTTCAACATTAGTAATTATTAGAGAAATGCAAATCAAAACTACAATGAGGTATCACCTCACACCAGTCAGAAGGGCCATCATCAAAAACTTTACAAACAATAAATGCTGGAGAGGGTGTGGAGAAAAGGGAACTCTCTTGCACTGTTGGTGGGAATGTAAATTGATACAGCCACTATGGAGAACAGTATGGAGGTTCCTTAAAAAACTAAAAATAGAACTACCATATGACCCAGCAATCCCACTCCTGGGCATTTATCCTGAGAAAACCATAATTCAAAAAGATACTTGCACCCCAACGTTCACTGCAGCACTATTTACAATAGCCAGGACAGGGAATCAACCTAAATGTCCATCAACAGAAAAATGGATAAAGAAGAAGTGGTACATATATACAATGGAATATTACTCAGCCATTAATGAGAATGAAATAATGCCATTTGCAGCAACATGGGTGGACCTGGAGATTATCATACTAAGTGAAGTAAATCAGACAAAGACAAATATGATATTGCTTATATGCAGAATCTTTTTAAAAAGTGATACAAATGAACTTATTAACAAAACAGAAGCACACTCACAGACTTAGAAAACAAACTTATGGTTACCAAAGGGGCAAGCTGGGGGGAGGGATAAACTGGGAGTTTGGGATTGACATATACACATTGCGGTATTTAAAATAGATAACCAACAAGGATCTACTGTATAGCACAGGGAACTCTGCTAAATATTCTGTAATAAGCTAAATGGGAAAAGAATTTGAAGAAGAATAGATACATGTGTATGTATAACTGAATCACATTGCTGTATACCTAAAACTAACACAACATTGTAAATCAACTATACTCCAATATAAAATAAAAATTAAAAAAAATAAAATGACAAGCAAAAAAGTCTGAAAAATACTCCATTATAAGTGTATTCCACATATTCTTTATACATTCATCTGTCAACAAACATATGGGTTGTTTCCATATTTTGGAAATTGTGAATAATGCTGCAGTGAACATGGGGGTGCATATACCTATTCCAGATCCTGATTTCCATTCTTAAAGATAAATACCCAGAAGTAGGATTGCTGGATCATATGGTAGTTCTATTTTTAATTTTTTTGGAACCTTCATATTGTTTTCTACAGTGGCTGCACCACTCTATCAGTGTACAAGTGTTCCAATTTCTCCATATCTTTGTCAATACTTGTTATCTTTGGTTTTTTGATAATAGCCATCCTAACAAGTGTGAGGTGATATCTCATTGTGGTTTTGATCTGCATTTCTCTCATGATGAGTGATGTTGAGCATTTTTTTCACATACCAGGTAGCAGCTTGTATGTTTTCTTGGAAAAATGTCTATTCATATCCTTTGCCCATGTTTTTTTGAAATTGGTTGTGGGTTTTTTGGGTTTTTTTTTTTTGCTATTAAGTTGTAGGAGATTTATATATATTGGATATTAACCCCTTGTCAGAGAGATGGTTTACAAATACTTTCTCCCATTCCATAAGATGCCTTTTCATTCTGTTGATGTTTTCCTTTGCTCTGCAGAGCTTTTTAGTTTGATATACTCCCACTTGTTTATTTTGGGGTTTGTTGCCCGTGCTTTTGCTGTCAGATCCAAGAAATTATTGCCGAAAGCAATGCCAAGACTTCCCCGCCCCCCCAACCACAATGTTTTCTTCAGTTTTAGTTTCAGAGTTTTTTTTTTTTTAATATGTTTAAAATAGACCTTTTTTAAAGAGCAGTTTAGGTTCACAGCAAAATTGAGTAGAAAGTAGAGATTTCCCCTATGTCCTCTCCCCTAAACATGCCTAGTACACTCCATTACCAATGTTCCCCAAAAGAGTGGTACATTTTTAACAATTATGAACCTACTTTGACACATCATCATCACTCAAAGGCCATAGATTACATTAGGATTCATTCCTGTACACTGTTGGCTTAGACAAATACATAATGCCATGTATCCACCATTATAGTGTCATACAGAGTAGTTTCTCTGCTCTAAAAATGCTCTGTGCTCTGCCTATTTATCCCTCCCCCAAATCCCTGGCAACAACTGATCTTTTTACTGTCTCCATTGTTTTGCTTTTTCCAGACTGTCATATGGTTGGAATCATAGTATGTAACCTTTTCAGATTGTCTTCTTTTACTTAATAACATGCATTTTCTTTTGGCCTGAATAGTATTCTGTTGTCTAAATGTACCACAGTTTATTTATCCATTCACTTTTTGGAGGACATTTTGGTTGCTTCCAAATTTTGGCAATTATTTATAGATTTTTAAAATTTAGATATAACTGGCATATAACATTACATTAGTTTCAGGGGTACATCATAACAATTTGATATTTGTATATATTATAAAATAATCACCACAATAAGTCTACTTAACATTCATCACCATACACAGTTACAAATTTTTTTCTTGTGATGAAAACTTTAAGATATACTCTCTTAGTATTTTCAAATTTGCAATACAGTATTATTAACAAGAGGCCCCATGCTCTACGTTACAATAGTTTCAGGCCTTACAGTTAAGTCTTTAATCAGTTTTGACTTGATTTTTGTATATGGTGTAAGACTGGGGTCCAGTTATGTTTCTTATTCCTTCACTCTGTGAAATTGGCTACTGCTTATACATCTTTATCTCATCTTTTGAAATGTTTGCTTGACATCTGGTGTTTGATATCCTCCCTTCTGTTCTCTCATCCTTGCTGCTTTCTGCCATGTAACTCTCTGACAGATGATTTAGTGTTAGAAGGAGCACTGATAAATGCAGATGTGTTCAACCTGCCGGGTTTAACCAAAAGCATAGAAAAATTTTCTAATGTGACCTGTCCTAGAATTCCTGAGATGATACTTTTGTGGTAATATCACACTATTTTTTCATCCACCCTTGGACTGGACTCACTAATATCTTATTAGGGGATTTAATATTATGTGTTTATAAGCAAAATTAACCTACAATTTTCATTTATCTTGTGTTTATCTGGGTTTGATAGAAGAAATATATTAATCTCATTATGATTTGGGGTGATTTGAATTTTTTAACTTGTTGGAATAATTTATTTAATACAAATATTCTCTGTTCCTTGAAGAATTGCTGGAAATTATTCATTAAACTGTTTGAAACTGATGTCTAGGGGTGGGGAGAAGGCAGGGTTAGGGTAGGTCTGGAAGGACATTATACATTGCTTCTACTACATTTAGTTCTATTTAGTTCTCAAGTTGACTCAGTTTTGATCATTCCTATTTTCCTAAAAAGTAACCATTTTTCCTAGATTGTCATATTTATTGGTAGGCAATTATTCACGGAATTTTTTAATATAAAATTTTAATCTTTTCTTTAACTAGAGACGTATACCTTTCCTTATTTCTAGCATTGTTCATTTATGTCTTTCCTTTTGTCCTCTTGATCAAATGTTCCATTTTGTTGGTCTTGTCCAAGAACCACCTTTTGGTTCTCTTGGTTCCATTACTCTTATTTTTTGTTTGAGATTTAATTAAATACTGCTTTTAAAATTATATTCATATATTTTTCCCTTCCTTATTCAAGTCTTCAACTTTCTTGGGGGGATTATCTTGATTTCTTTTTCTAATACCTTGATTTAAAGTTTAATTTACTTTTCAACATTTCCTGTTTTCTAATAAATGTATTTTAGGCCATGAATATTCACCTTTGTGCCCATTTGGGTATGTCTGTGGTTTTTGTATGCAATGTTTTCATTGGAGTTTATTTCTTAATCATTTGTAATTTCTATTTTGATTTTCTCTTTAAACTAAGGGCTGTTTGGAAGGAGCTTTGAAAGCTTCTCAGTGGATGGATTAGAGAAGGTCTTCCTTTGTCCTGGTTATTTATTCTGATCTTATCATATATGATTAGAAAATGTGTTCTTTAAGATTTGTTCACTTAAGAGTCTATTGTTATTTCTTTTGTAGAAATGCATGTCATTTTTGAGGCTTCTTCATGTTTGAAAGGCAATACATTGTAGAGATTAATAGTGTGGTAGCCAGTGCCAGACAGGAGGAAGGGTAGAAGGTGAGGGGATAGGTAGGAAGGTGGGGAGGATGTTTTGAACTCCAGCTCTGCCATTGCATAGCTGTGGAGGTAGGACAGCCTGAGTTTCCTACCTGTAGAATGATGCTGACAATAATGGTACCCATTTCATAGAAGGGTTATGAAGAGGAAATGCGTTAAACCACGTATCAAGCACTTAAAGGAGTGTTGGTGGAGAGTGAGCATTCAAAAATATCAGATATTTTTAAATTTGCTGAAACAAATTTTAACCGCTGCTTTTCACATCTATTTAATCCAAAGTGCTCATTATTTTATTCAAATCTTTTTAAAATTTAATTTTGGTTTACCACATTTGCTAGCTTCTAACAGAGATCTGTTAATATTTTATACTCTGACTGTAGGTTTTGAGGTTTTCCTGAACGTCCATCAAACTTTCCCTTCCATATTCTAAGGATATTTTATTACAGATCATAACTTCTACCATTCAGTCTGGTAGAGTGTACATTTTATCAGTATGAAATAACCTGCGTTCTTTGTAGTACATGTGAATCTAAATTTTATTTGTTTCTGAGGTTAGTTTTGCTGCAGAGTGCTCTTTAACTTTGCAGTCATTTAATATGTCTTTTCCAATCCCTTTATTTTCAATCTTGTTGAGTTGTTTTATTTTTTAAAATAGCTGAAATTTGTTTCCTATCCAACATACATATTTCTATATTTTATTTCAGTTAATTACATTAACATTTATTTTGATCACTAGTGTGTTTGTATTTATTCTTTCTATCTTAGTTATTACTTAGTATTTTCAAGGATTTCTTATTATTCTCCCACCCTCTTTCTCACCTGTTTTTTGTTTTTTTTTTTTTTTTTTTTTTTTTGTGGTACGCGGGCCTCTCCCATTGCGGAGCACAGGCTCCGGACGCGCAGGGTCAGCGGCCATGGCTCACGGGCCCAGCCGCTCCGCGGCATGTGGGATCTTCCCGGACCGGGGCACGAACCCGTGTCCCCTGCATCGGCAGGCGAACTCTCAACCACTGTGCCACCAGGGAAGCCCCTCACCTGTTTTTTGATTGATCGCATTTCTGTGGCTCCATAATTTTCCACCAATACATTGGAAGTAATACCTACTCCTTTTTTCAGTTGAATTTTTAATAAACAAACTTAGGTGTATATTATTCTCTCAATGTCAGGAGTTATTTGGTATCTTTTCTCAAGCTAAAAACTGAAACTTGATATTATTTCTCTCCTCTCTCTTCCTATTCCCATCATAAACTTTCTGAGTCTTTGTGGTCTGAAAATATCTTCATTTTACTTTCATACATGCATGAGTACTTGTGTATGTTTAGAATTAAGGTTCAAAATTATTTTTCACTTAAAAGTTAGGACATTTTCCTTCATTGTCTTCCTGCGTTCAGTGTCACATATGAAAATTGCAACTTCCATCAGGTTTTCATTCCTTGTATGTCCATTGCTTTTACTTTCTGGAAACTTTATGATTTGTTTGTTATCTGCGATATTCTAGATTTTCAGTAGAATGGTGAAATCCTAGGTATGGGATTTAAAAATTCATTCTCTGTAATGATGGGACTTTAAAATCTAAAGTTCTAGCTTCCATTCTGAGAATTGATTTTCCCTCTTTTTATTTGATTTCCTCATTCTCATTCTTTCTCTTCTGGAATTCCATTGGCAGAATGTTGAAACATCAGATCATGCAGTATATCTTAACTTTTTCACATTTTCCATTTCTTCTAACTAACCTTACTTCAACTGAGTCTATTCAGCTAACACACTTACATTCGTTTTTATAAAAAAATTTTTTTAATGAGTTATAATTTATATACCATAAAATTTGGCTGTTTTAAGTTTACAATTCAATGATTTTTAGTTAATGTACAGAGTTCTGCAATCATGAACACAGTCCAAATTTAGAACATTTTTATTACCCCAGAAAGTTTGCTCATGGCTATTTGCTGTCGATTCCTGTTTCTATTCCCCAGCCCCAGGCAACCGCTACTCTACTACCTGTCTCTGTATATTTCCTTTTTCTGGACCTTTCATATAGATGAAAGCAAAGATTATATGGTCTTTTGCAACTAACTTTTTTTTCACTGAGCATAATGTCTTGGGGGTTCATCCATGTTGCCTCATGTATTAGTATTTCATTCCTTTTTATTGCTGAATAGTATTCCATTGGGTGGAATTATCACATTTTATTTATCCATTCACCAGTAATGGACATTTGGATTGTTTCCACTTTTGGCTATTATGGAAAATGCTGCCATGAATATTTGCATACGAGTCTTTGTGTGGACATATGTTTTTATTTCTACATAGCTACCTAGGAGTGGAATTATTGGGTCATATGGTAACATTATTTTAGCTTTTTTGTTGTTGTTGTTGTTTTTTGTGGTACACGGGCCTCTCACTGCTGTGGCCTCTCCCGCTGCAGAGCACAGGCTCTGGACGCACAGGCTCAGCGGCCATGGCTCACGGGCCCAGCCGCTCCGCGGCATGTGG
>NC_041215.1:130285980-130339404 GCF_002837175.3 Physeter macrocephalus | reverse complement strand
GCTGGACGCACAGGCTCAGCGGCCATGGCTCACGGGCCCAGCCGCTCCGCGGCATGTGGGATCCTCCCGGACCGGGGCACAAACCCGTGTACCCTGCATCGGCAGGCGGACTCTCAATCACTGCGCCACCAGGGAAGCCCTATTTAAGTTTTTTAAGAAACTGTTTTACAGTGCTTCCAAAGAATCATTTTACATTCCTACCACTAGGAATGTAAGTGTTCTAGTTTTTCCACTGTCTTGCTAACCCTTTATGTCTTTGACTGTAGCCAATCCAGTGGGTATACATTGGTATTTTGTTTTGATTTTAATTTGCCTTTTACCAAATGGCTAATGATGTTGAGCATTTCACATGTTTATTACCTTCCATATGGCTCCATGGAGAAATATCTATTCAAACCATTGGCCCATCTTTTAATTGGACTGTTTGTCTAATTATTGAGTTGTAAGAATTCTTTACATATTCAGGTGCAGTTGTTCATTACAAATATGATTGGTTAATATTTTCTTCCAGACTGGGATTAGTCTTTTATTTTCTTAATGGTATCTTTTGAAGCACAAAAGATTTAAGTTTTGTGAACTATGATTTATCAACATATTATTTTATGAATCATGCTTTTTGTGTTCCAACTACCTTTTTGTCTAAGCCAAAGTCACAAAGATTTTTCTTCCCTATTTTCTTCTAAAAGTTTTATCATTTTCTAAATTTGGAGTTTGGGATTAACAGATATACATTACTATATATAAAGTAGATAAACAAAAAGGACCTACTGCATAGCAAAGGGAACTATATTCAATATCTTGTAATAACCTATAATGGAAAAGAATCTGAAAAAGAATATATATGTATGTATATATATATATAAAACTGAATCATTTTGCTGTACATCTGAACCATTATAAATCAACTATACTTCAATAAGAAAATGAAAATTTAAAAAAAGTTTAATCATTTTCACTCTCACACACATCCAGCTACACTACTTGTGGGACCCAGGGAAAAAGAAATTAGGGGGACCCTTGTTTACAAACCATTAAGAATTTCAGAACAGTGAAAGCAGAGCAGTAAACCAAGTGCAAGGCCTTGTGCATCTGAATAAGATACATGGCCCTGAATCTGGCCCTGCTCTTACATTTTGGTCTTTGATCCATTTTGAGTTGATTTTTGCAAATGGTGTGAGGTAAGGATATAAATTAATCTTTTTGCATGTGGATATCCAAATGTTCTAGCACCATTTGTTGAAGAGACCATCTTTTCCTCCTTGAGTTGCCTTGGCACTTTTGTTGAAAATCAATTGACCCAAAACATCAGTGTTTATTTCTGCACTCTCAATTCTGTTCCATTGATTCTAGATCTATCTTTATGCCAGTGCTTTAACTGTCTTTATTAATGTAGCTTTATAATAAGTATTAAAATCTGGAACTGTAAGTCTTACAACTTTTTCCTTTTTAAGATCATTTTCACTATTCTGGGTCCTTTGCATTTCCACACAAATTTTAAGATCAGCTTCTCAATTTCTTCAAAAAGTCCTGCTGGGATTTTGATTTTGCATTGAATCTGCAGATCAATTTGGGAAGAATTGCCATCTTAAAAATACCGAGTCCTCCAATCCATGAACCGTAATTTTCTATTTATTTCGATATTTAATTTTTCTTACAATGTTTTGCAGTTTTGGCACATAAGTCTTATGTTACATTTGTTATGTTTATTCCTAAATATTTTATTATTTTCCCTAGTTTTATTTCTGTAAAACAACTTTTAAATTTCTAAGTTTCCTAGTTAATTATTTTATAGAAGCAGTATTATCTCATAAGCTGTGGGAGCATTGAATATACTTGTTTTATCATTTCTTGGCAACAAGAAATGATAAAAGAAGGACACTCTTCACTAAGCCATTGTTAACAGCCTGGGGCGTAGCATTCCATGCCTTTCCCATCACTTGTTCCAAAATTTACCACAAGTAAAATATTTTTATTACTTTGATTTGTATAAAAATAGGGGCATTATATATATATATATATATATATATTTTTTTTTTTTTTTTTTTTTTTTTTTTGCTGCGTTGGGCCTTCATTGCTGCGTGCTGGCTTTCTCTAGTTGTGGCGAGCAGGGGCTACTCTTCGATGCAGTATACGGGCTTCTAATTGCAGTGGCTTCTTCTCATTGTGGTGGTTTCTCTTGTTGTGGAGCATGGGCTCCAGGTGCACAGGCTTCAGTAGTTGTGGCATGTGGGCTCAGTAGTTGCAGCGTGTGGGCTCAGTAGTTGTGGCTCATGTGCTCTAGAGCACAGGCTCAATTGTAGCGGCACATGGGCTTAGTTTCTGCCCGGCATGTGGGATCTTCCCAGACCAGGATCGAACCCGTGTCCCCTGCATTGGCAGGCGGATTCTTAACCACTGTGCCACCAGGGAAGTCCTGGGTCATGATATATTAATCTGAACTTGTTTTTATTCATTGATAAAACTATGCCCTTCTCTCCAAATTATTAGAAATAAATAGGTATGTAATACTCTAGCAATATGTATTTACCATAATTTACTCAACCATTCAGCTCAATGGACAATCAGATTGTTTTCAGATTTAGAGGTCAGTGTTATATAGTCATTGTTCTATTTTCCTATCAAAAAACAACGCTTCAATAAAGACATTTGTACTTACGGGCATCTAACCAATTTATTCGTGCTTTGTGTGCATCAAGTACTCAAGAAAAATCAAGGGACAAAATAGACAAATTCCCTGTGCTATGGCATATGCCTTTTGGGAGAAGACAGTCAATGATTAAGACAATAAACACTAAATAAAATAAATAAGTAATTAATTTAGTATGTTAGGGAGTGATAAGGACATAGACAATAAAAATAGAGCCAGATTAGGAGGTTGGGAGTATGCGGGTTGGGTGCGGGGCTGTGGCTGTGATTTTGAGTAGGTTGGTCAACAGTCCTCATTGAGAAGGTGACCTGGAGCAAGGATTTTAAGGAGATGGAAAGTTAGTTCAGTAATAGGTATCTGGACAAAGAACATATCACACAGAGGTGAGAGCCAGCACCACGTTCCTAGAGCTGTAGTGTGTCTAGTGTAGTCAAGAAACAGCAAAGAGTAGTGTGGCCAGAGAGAAGTGAGGTAGAGGAGAGGAGAGAAGGGCTGGATCGTTTCAGGTCCTCTGAACACTCTTTAGGACTTGGCTTTTACTTTGGGGGAAATAGGGAGCCACTGAAAGTTCTGGAGCTTTTGTATATGCATATTGGTGTTTTTATTTTCACAGGATAGGTTCCAAAAGTAGGACTGACTGCTGGGTTAAGCTGTAGTGTATCTTAAAATTTAGTAGATATTGCCAGATCTTTCCTGAAAAGGCTCTAGCAATTCATGCTCAACCCAGCAATAAATGTCTGTTTCCCTGAATCTTCTCCCACACTGCAGTGTCGTTTATGAAGTTATGTTTGCCAATCTAAGGGGTGAGAAATGGTTTCTCACTACCATTTAATTTGTATGTATTCATATGTTTATTGCACATTTTAATTTTCTCTTCTCTAAGCTTTCTGTTCAAGTCCATTTTCTTTGGAGTTATTTGTCATATTTTAACAGTGGGCTGGGGTCTGTGTATAACAGATATATTAAGCCTTTGTTATATGTGTTGAAAGTATTTTTCTACATTGTCTTTTAATGTCTGTATTGCTTTTTTTACATTAAATCTATTAAATCTTCCTCTACCTACTTTCTTTCTTTAAATTAATTTTTATTGGAGTAAAATTGATTTACAATGTTGTTAGTTTCTGCTGTGCAGCAAAGTGAATCAGTTATACATATACATATATCCACTCTTTCTTAGATTCTTTTCCCATATAGGTCATTACAGAGTATTGTTTTCTCCAGATATAGGCCCAGGAGTGGGATTGCTGGGGCATATGGTAGTTCTATTTTTAGTTTTTAAAGGAACCTCTGTACTGTTCTCCCTCGTGGCTGTACCAATTTACATTCCTCCCAACAGTGCAAGAGGGTTCCCTTTTCTCCACACCTTCTCCAGCATTTATTGTTTGTAGAGTTTTGATGATGGCCCTTCTGACTGGTGTGAGGTGATACCTCATTGTAGTTTTGATTTGCATTTCTCTAATAATTTGTGATGTTTAGCATATTTTTATGTGCTTTTTGGCCATATGTATGTCTTCTTTGGAGAAATGTCTGTTTAGATCTTCCATCCATTTTTTGATTGGGTTGTTTATGTTTTTGATATTGAGCTGTATGTATTGCTTATATATTTTGGAGATTAATCCTTTGTCAGTTGCTTCATTTGCAAAAATTTTCTCCCATTCTATGGGTTGTCTTTTCATCTTGTTTATGGTTTCCTTTGCTGTGCAAAAGCTTTTAAGTTTAATTAGGTCCCATTTGTTTATTTTTGTTTTAATTTTCATTACTCTAGGAGGTGGGTCAAAAAAGATGTTATGTTATGTTATGTCAAAGAGTGTTCAGCCTATGTTTTCCTCTAAAAGTTTTATAGTATTCTACCTCACATTTAGGTCTTTAATCCATTTTGAGTTAATTTTTGTGTATGGTGTTAGGGAGTGTTCTAATTTCATTCTTTTACATGTAGCTGTCCAGTTTTCCCAGCACCACTTATTGAAAAGGCTGTCTTTTCTCCATTGTGTATTCTTGCCTCCTTTGTCATAGATTAGGTGACCATGGGTGTGTGGGTTTATCGCTGGGCTTTCTATCCTGTTCCATTGATCTATACTTCTGTTTTTGTGCCAGTACCATACTGTTTTGATGACTGTAGCTTTGTAGTATAGTCTGAAGTCAGGAAGCCTGATTCCTCCAGCTCTGTTTTTCTTTCTCAAGATTGCTTGCTATTCAGGGTCTTTTGTGTCTCCATAATAATTTAAAAATTTTTATTCTAGTTTCGTGAAAAATTCCATTGGTAATTTGATAAGGATTGCATTGACTCTATAGACTACCTTGGGTAGTACAGTCATTTTGACAATATTGGTTCTTCCAGTCCAATAACGTGGTATATCTTTCCACGTGTTTGTGTCATCTTTGATTTCTTTCATCAGCTTCTCATAGCTTTCAGAGTACAAGTCTTTTGTCTCCTTGGTAGGTTTATTCCTAGGTATTTTATTCTTTTTGATGCAATGGTAAGTTGGATTGTTTCTTTAAAAAAGAAAGAAATCCTGCCATTTATGACAACATGGATGAACTTAGAGGTTCATTATGCTAAGTTAAATAAAGCAGTCACAGAAGGATAAATACTGCATGATTCCACTTACATAAGGTATCTAAAATAGTCAAACTCATAGAAGTAGAGAATTGAATGGTGGTTACCAGTGCTGGGGGTGGGAAACGGGTAATTGTTTTTCAATGGGTATAAAGTTTCAGTTATGCAAGATGAATAAGTTCTAGAGATCTACTATAAAACATAGTACCTATAGTTAACAAATACAAAAAGGGGTTTGGAGGTGATGAATATGTTTAGTACCTTGGTTGTGGTGATGGTATCATGTCCAAACTCATCAAGTTTTATATATTAGATATGTGCAATTTTTTGTATATCAATTATACTTCAATAAATCTTTTAAAAATATAGTTACTCACACAAGGGGAAACTGGAAAGAGGCAAGCCAATTTAGGTTTCTGAATTGTGAAAGGGGTCAGGAATCAGAGGCATCATTACTTCAGAAGACAGATTGAGAGGTGAAAATCAAAACTGGCACAATGAAACTCACCAGTCAACTAGAGGCATCCTTTACACAGAGCCCTAATCAAGTTTTCATGTCTCATTCTTAAATGTAAATGGACACCTGACGGAATCCTTGAGAAGAAACAAATAATAGGGAAAGAGCTGGAAAGTAACTAACTCTCAAAAAAACCTTGTAATAAATGGAATTTAAAAAAAAATTATTGGGCTTCCCTGGTGGCACAGTGGTTGAGAGTCCGCCTGCCGATGCAGGGGACACGGGTTCGTGCCCCGGTCCAGGAAGATCCCACATGCCGCGGAGCGGCTAGGCCCGTGAGCCACGGCCGCTGGGCCTGCGCGTCCGGAGCCAGTGCTCTGCAATGGGAGAGGCCACAACAGTGAGAGGCCCACGTACGGCAAAAAAAAAAAAAAATTATTGTCTTCAGTAGTAGAAAAACCGTATCGGATTCATTTTTCAAAAATGATGGTATAAAAAAAGAAAGTTTTAAAAAGAGCTTTTGGAAATTAAAAATATGATGGCAGAAATTTAAAAATCACTAGAATGAATGAATGAGCTGAGAAAATTTTACAGATGGTAGCTTCAAAAGAAAAAAAATATAAAGAACTGCCCCAAGACCCTGAAAAGCAGGAAGCTTGTAGAGGATCAACCTAGGAGACCTAGTATCCAACTAACATGAATTCCAAAAGATAGGAGAAAGCAGAAGGGAGGAAATAACTGAAGAAATATTACAAGCAAAATTATGTGACTTAAAATAAGTAGGTTTCCATTTGAAAGGGCCCTGGAGTACCCAGAACAATGAATAAAACCAACCCTCACACTAAGGCAATTAAAAGAACAAGAGAAATCTCCTGAAAGAACAAACAATGAAACAGACCTCTCCAGTCTGTCAGACCCTGAATTGAAAAAGGAGGTAATAAAATTGCTGAAGGAATTAAGAAACACTATTGATAGAAATGCAGATCACTGTAATAGGGAACTAGAAATTATAAAGAGGAGCCAATCAAAATTAGACAACTCAATTGCTGAGATGAAAACTGAGCTAAAGGCAATAAATCTGTTGCATTTCTTTACACTAACAATGAAATATCAGAAAGGGAAAGTTAAAAAAAAAAGCAGTCACTTTTAAAATTGCATCAAAAAAAAAAAACTTAGGAATAAACCTGACCAAGGAAGTGAAAGACTTATATGTTGAGAACTATAAAACATTGATAAAGGAAATCAAAGATTTCTCCAGAAAAATACAAGACAATATTAGGAGAAGTCCACTTAGTAAGATTTGTATCCATAAGATCAACAAACTCAAACCAATAGTTTTCCCTTATGCCAGAAATAAAAATTTAGAAAATGTAAAAGAAAAATGAGTTCTCGTTTATAAATATAATTGTAAAATGCCTAGCACTAAATTTACCCAATGAGCTTACGATAGGGATTATTAAAAAACAATAACTTTACTAAAGAACTTGAATATGTACTTGAATAAATAAAGAGACATGCCATCTTTCTAGTTGGGACCATTCAGAATTGTTTAAATTTTAATTTAATTTAAAATTTAATTTAAATCTATGTATTCATTCAATGTCTATTGCCTGAATCCCAGAAAGATGGGTTATACTACAGAACATTAACAATTGGTCCCAACATTTATCTAGAAGAGAAAGAACTCAAGAATAGCTATGAATATTTTGAAAATAGGAATGATAAAGAGCTTTACCTATAAAGCCATAGTAACTAAAATATTTCAGTGTTGAAAGAGGAATAAAAAAATAGAATCATGGATCAGAACAAGGATCACCTATATATAAAAGGCAATCTAGTATATGTTTAAAATATTATTTCAAATCAGTAGTTAAAGGATAAACTACTAAGTTAATGTTATTGCATAAATGGTCCTTTTTCTGAAGGAAAAAATGGTAGTTCTGTATCTCATTCCATGTGCAAAAATAAATCTCCCGTGGAATTAAGAAAGAAATATAAACCAACCAAAAAAACAACTAAACAAACTATAAAACATTTTATCTTTCCTTTTTTCTTTCCTTTCTATCTGCCAGTCTATTGGCCACTGTCCCTTATTCGAAGAAAATTTTTGCAAATACCTTACCAGGAGTCCTTACAAAATTCATGATTATTTCCATATTCACAGAGATTCCATTAAATATCCTGATCTTTCAACTTACTGACCTTCTTATCTCTAATAATCTTGTCTTCCACTTGATTTCTGCAACTTTCTTCCATGGCCATACTTTAGACTTCATCATTTCTCCAATTTGTGCATGCTACGAAATCTCAGACTCAAATATGACCACTGCCTCATCTATTGCAGGTCATGTCTTCTAACACCTGCACTCCAATGAACCTGTGATCCCCTACCCTCAGGTTCCCAATTCTGCTACTGTTTTTTAAAATTTTTTCATAATTGCTTCTATGTCTTCTTACCCACCTAAATTCATGATATATTGTTATATTCCAGTGTTCTTAACCTTGGCTCTACATTAGAATCTACTAAGGAGTTTTAAAACATCCTAATACCCAAATACAACTGGGAGGGGATCAGTAAGTTCAAAGCTCCCCATCATGCAGTCACGTTCTGGGACTGCTATTAAAATCTGCCTCTGAATTTCACCTTTAACTTCCTTGTTCACATCTCCCTCCAGTGAATTTATCTAATATATTGATAACCCTGGACAAAATCAGATTAGCCCCTCTTCCACTCATCAGCACCCAAGCTATCTGGAGAAAAAAACAAGCATGCTAAGTGCTCTCTCTTTAAGTTTATAATCATTAAGCTGAAATGGATTCTCAGTGCTGTTGAGTAATCCTACATCATGCTATTCATTTCATTTTTTCCTTCCCTGAATGACTGTTTTACAGCTTTTCTATCCTCAAACTCTTCCCACCCTTTCTCTCCCTCTCAACTGAGAATGTAGATGCAAAACAGAAGAATGTAACTGCATCCTCTCACCATGGAATACATCAGCCTACCTACATGGGTACCCATTGGCCTTCCCTCCTGCTACAGTGCACAGATTGCCTCTCTTCAGTCTAAGGACAATCTACCCACTTGGGCACTGTTTTCCATGACCTCTCCCTGACTCAGGCACAATCAATACAGAATCATTCTCTCACTTCTGCCTCATCAACTTTTCCTTCTCTATTGGACTATTACTATCAACATACAGCATGCTTCAATATTACCCATTTAAAAATCTCCCTACACTCAGATTACCCCTCCTGTTGTGTTTCTCGTTTGAAATTGTTGTCCATATTAACTGTCTCCACTTTTCCCCCTCAGTCTCCCTTGCACGCATTCAAGTTTTACCCCTACGATACCCTATACATAATATTCTGGGTTTATGTTTTCCCTGACCTCCACACTGCCAAACCCAAAGGCCAATTCTCAGTCCTCCTCTTACTTCATCCCTCAACCTCATGGACATTGATAAACTTCTCCCTTCTGGAAATGCTTTCTTCATTTGGCTCCTGAGAGCCATGCCTTTATGGCTTTCCAACTATCTCCTTGGCTATTCCTGCTCTTCTGCATGTATTCAACTCCTCAGGGACAGTTCTCTTACCTCTTTTCTATCTGTACTCCTTCCCTGTGTAATCTTATCTGTTCCCATGGCTTTGGATACCAGCCACACATGGACAATTCCCAAATGTGCAGCTCTACCTCTTACCTCTCCACTGGACTCCAGATTTATATTCAACCATCTTCACTTTGATGACACAGGTAGGCTTTTTACAATTAGCAGGTAGCAACTGATCACTGATCTTCTGAGTCACCTCTTGAAACCTGCTTATTTTCTAATTTTTCCATATATAGGATTTAGTAAATACATATAACAGCACCTATGAGGTATATACTCTTATTATCCCATTTTACGGATGAAGAAACAGAGGTACAGAGATGTTAAGCAATATCCCCAAGGCCACATAATTATTGAAGAACAGAGTGAGGCTTTGGACCAGAGTCCAGGCCCTTTAATCACTACACAATGTTGCCATCTAGGCAAATGACAACTCTCTCCTTTAATTTCTTTGGCTAAAACATTTGCAGTCTTCTAGGACACTTCTCTTCCTCTCATACTTCATGTTTGATCCATCTTCGACTGTTCTTGGCTTTACCGTCATCTCTTTCCTGGCTACTGTAATAGCTACCAACTAGTCTTCTTGTTTCCACTCATGTCATATTGCAGCTGTTCTCCAAACATCAAACATAAGCAAAAGAGATCTTTTAAAAACTGAAATCAGATGATTTCACTCTATTGAAAACCCTCCAATGACTCCCCACTCTATTCTGAATAAAATATAAAGTCTTGACCATGACCCATGAGAAACATCACCTTCCAACCTCATTTTCTACTACTCTTCTTCTAGATCTCTGCCCTTTGGCACCTTAACCTCGAAGCCTTCTTCAGACATTCCAAGCATGTTTCTATGCCTGACTTTTCGTTGGCTGTTTCCTCTACTTAGAACATTTCTTCAGGAATTGGCATGGTGCTTTTCCTCAATATATTCATGACTCTCATCAAATACTAACCGCTCAGAAAGCCCTCCCAGGACATCCTATCTAAAACTGCACTCCCATTACACTCTATCCATGTACCCCACATGCTTTTTTCATTTATACTCTTACCACTTTCTGTCATTAAATTATACATTTATTTGTTCATCTGTTTACTATTTGTCTCTCACTGGAATGTCATTTCCATTAGGGCAGGGACTTGGTCTGCTTTGCTCACCATTATATTCCAGCATCTCATTAAGTTCTGAAAACATGTATCGGGAAATATTTGTGAATGAATGAATAAAGTATTAGTATAATATATAGGAGAATACGGTTAGAATTCTGAGTATATAAAAGGCATTTTTTAAAAAGCATAAGGAGGATAACATTGGTAAACTTGAGTATAAAAATGGACATGGATACATGTACCCCAATGTTAATAGCAGCATTATTTAAATTGCCAAGATATGGAAGCAACTTAAGTGCCCATCAACAGATGAATGGATAAATAAGGCATGATGCACACACACACACACACACACACACACACACACACACACACACACACACACACACATTGGAATAATACTCAGCCATTAAAAAAATAAAATTTTGCTATTTGCAACAGTGTGAATGGACCTAGAGTATTGTGCTTAGTAAGACAAGTCAGATAGAAAAAGACAAATACTCTATGTTATCACTTACATGTGGAATCTAAAATATAAAAGAAATGAATGTATATAACAAAACAGCAACAGATTTACAGATATAGAGAACAAGCTAGTGGTTACCGGTGAGGAGAGGGAAGTGGGGAGGGGCAAGATAGGCGTATGAGATTAACAGACACAAACTACTGTGTACAAAATAAATAAGCAACAGGGATATATTGTATAGCACATGGAAATATAGCCATTATTTTGTAATAACTTTAAATGGAGTATAGTCTATAAAAAATCGAATCACTGTGTTGTACACCTAAAACTCATGTAATATTGTAAATCAACTCTACTTCAATTAAAATTAATAAAAATTTTTAAAAAATTGTATGTGATTTTTGAATAAAATGGGAAAATGAAACTAGACTATAGGTTAACCCTTGGTTAGTATCCACGTAAAATAATGTAAACAAAATTCATCAGAGGGTAGGATCGAACAGTTTGAGGCAGGCCAGAAGTCCAGTATAGAACAATTAGAAGAGCTGAGTAGAATACCAGAAAACTATTTTAAAGGGACTAGAGAGCTACAGAAGCAACAGAGTCTGCAGAGACTAAGGTTCTAGAGACTAGAGACCTTTGGGAGCTGAGAAGCTATAATTGTTATTTTTCAGGGTGGTGGCTGGTATTTGCTGATTCTGGGAACAGAGGCTGAGAATTTGGGCTTGGCCAAGACCAAAGAGTGTTACTCTGAGCAGGGAACACAGAAGAGCTTGTGACAGTCACACAGGGCTGGAGACTTGAGGGGCCTCAACACACAACCCGTTCTTCTTCCCAAGATACTTGGTAAAGTTTTTAAGGCCAGGAGGCTGGAATAACTGTGGAAAAAGTCTCTGAAAAGAAAAGCAGAATTACCTGAAGGCTCACCATGCAGAAAAGGCAAAGACAATCATGATGAGGTCCAGAGAACATAAAGGGAGAGAGTTGAAAGCTCTGAAGGGAGTGGTGAACTGTCTTTGGAATCTGTAGCCTTTTTGTTCCGTGAGAGCACTTGTAAATTCTGAACACAGCTAGAAGCTGAGAATCTGGACTTGGCACAAGCAAAGGGCTGTAGCTGGAGGACAAAGAAACTAGCAGAACTTCTGATGGTCATTTGGAGTTGGAGTGCAAAGTTAGAGACTTCAAGGAAATTAAAAACTTGGTTGGTTTTCTCAAGGACTTTTTTCAATTCTAAAGCTGCATGAAGAGAGAGGGTGAAAATATGACAAAAGCTTTGAAAAGCAGAGAAAACTTGATTGCTGTCTCTCAGTTGAAAGCCCTGGATGTCCTCATCTGTGATCAGGGCAAACCAGAGGTATATTAAATCTTATCAAAAAATGAATACTAATCTTGAGTCATTTCCTGCCCTGAATGTGTAATGTAGTCTGCCTCATTGTTTTACTTGCTTAGCAGAGGAAAGGGGAGTCATTCTTATGTGGAAGAGAATATTTGGAGGCTCTATGTCTTGCATACATAGTGTCTGGCATTCAATCAAAAATTAATAGGCATGTCAAAAGATAGGACTATAGGACCAAACCAAGAAAAAAAAAGATGATGGAAGCAAGTGCACAGATGATCCAGAGATTGGACTTAGCACATAAAATCTGTGATTAACATCGTCAAGAAAATGGACGAAATGATGGAGAAAATAGAAAGTCAGATAATTCTACCAAAGAATTGGAATCTACAAAAAATAATGCAATGGAATATTTAGATCTAAAAATACAATTTTAAAAATGAAACTTGTTGGTAGTATTTAGCAGAAGATTGGATTAAAAAGACAAAACTTGTCGATTGGCTAACTAGAAGATAGATACCTCAATAAAAGACATCCAACTAAAGTAAAGACTTTTAAAAAATGGAAAAATGCAGAAAAGCATGAAAGGAATATGTGAGAGACAGTCAAAAGGTCTAGTATAATATGCTTTTGAGTCCTAGAAAGAGAGAGGAGGAAGCTGGGGGGAGGGCAGAAGAAATATTTGAAGAGGTAACGGCTAAGGATTTTCCAAAACAAATAAAAGGCATCAACTCACAAATTCAAGCAACTGTGAAAACACCAACAGGTTAAATGCAAAACAAAAACAAAAACAAAAACAAACAAATCTAGACTCACTACAGTTTAAATGCTAAGAGAAAAATCCTAGAAGCAGTCAGAGAAAACCTCAAGAGCCACAATCAAACCTCAAGCCATAAACTTTGAAAAATGGCAGTTAATCAATCAATCAATCGTTTAGTCAATGACCATAAGTTTCTGGTGTGGTAGGTCAGGATTCAAAACATCTCCATCTCTCCCAACTCCTACAAGCAGTACAGAGTTCTGCTGAAAACCCTTGAGTTGCAAAAAGCATTTAAACATGTTATTAATCATAGAAGAGATGAAACCACCGTAAGGATTTGCCAGGCAAAGGTAAAGGGGAAGGAGAAACCAGAGAGGTAAGCAAAGCACAGAGACACTTTTGATTTGAGGGCATTTGCTGACCCCAGAGAATCAGGACCTCAGGGTTGACAGCCTTAAGGAGTGAGAGAGACAGAAATAAAGTCTAGAGTCCACACAGGGTGGAGAGTCCAATGGGAGTCCAGACCCTGACCTTGACATCCTCATGGTGAGAATAAGTGGAGGGACATCTCTGAATTTACTGAATTGTATTCCCAGTTAAATCACCTGGGTTCCTCCAGGTTCTCTCAGCCCCTGAAAATGTGCTAAAGAGTTCCCAAACTGGTGCATCCCGAGGTACCTTGTAGCAAACAGAAATCCTTTCCAAAGCCTAGTACCTTCACTGTACTCCCAGATTTTACCTATAAATAATTTTTCCAAATACAATGCTAGTACACAGTCAAAGATAACCAGCTATATAAGCAAAATAATCTTTGTGAACAGAGTGTGGAAAGGAAAAAAATAGTAACTTTATAGTGGAAAAGCCTGGCAAACCCTACCTAAACCAAACGATCAAGGTCAGCATTCCTGGTGATAAGTCAGGTTGACATATCCCCTGATACGAGGTGATGAGAAGGGCATTTCACCTCTGTGGTTTTCTTTCATAAAACCTGTAATCCCAGTATAATCATGAGAAAGACATCAAGACAAACCCAAATTGAAAGATTCTACAAAATGCCTGATCAGTACTCTTCAAACTGTCAAGGTCGTGAAAGACAAGGAAAGACTGAGAAACTGTCACAGACCAGAAGAGAAGAGGTGATGGGATGGCTCAGAGCAATGTGTTATACTGGATTCAATCCTGCAAAAGAAAACAGACATTGGTGGAAAAACTGATGAAACTGAAAAAGTCTGGGCTTTAGTTAGCAGTAACCTACTAATATTGGTTTTTGTTAGTTTTGACAAATGTACCACAATAATGTAAGAAGATAACAACACAGGAAATGAAACTGCGTGTACAGTATTAGAGACTTCTGCACTATCTTTGCAACTTTTCTGTAAATATAACATTATTTCAAAATAAAAAGTTTATTTAAAAAAAGAAATTTGTGAGTGACAAGTGACAGAAACAACAGAAAACAGGGTCACAAACACCTCATATATTGAAAGTATCAGATGCCAAGTATAAAACTTCTTTAATCTGTGTAAGTCTTTTTATTAAAATAGAAAACCTACAGCAAACATCATTCATAATTGTACAATGATAAAGGCCTTCCCTTTGGGACTGGAATCAAAATAGAGATGATTACTATCACTACTTATATTCGCCAGGTACAAAGTCCTAGCCGACACAGTAAGGCAAGAAAAAGAAGTAGGAAGTATAAGAATTAGATTGAAAGTAACAAAGTAGTCATTACGTATACATTATATAAATTTATATCTATATACAAAATATATATATCCATACAATTTATTAGAATTTTTTAAAGTTTGGCAAAGTTTCAATTTATTTTTATATCTTAGTAACAAGCAGCTAGAAAGTTGATTTTTAAATTATATAGCTATCATAGCACAAAGATCTCAAGTATCTATGAATAAATCTAGCAGAAGTATAAGACTTCTCTACAGAAAAGTTTAAATTTTATTAGAAAATATTTTAAATGAATATATATATACCATATTAATGAGATGGAAGACCAGATTGTAAAGATGTCAATTCTCTTCAAATTGACCTATAGAGTCAACGCAATCCTAACCAAAATCTCGACAAGATTTTTTTTTTTTTTTTTTTTTTTTTTTTTTTTTGCGGTACGCGGGCCTCTCACTGTTGTGGCCTCTCCCGTCACGGGCCCAGCCGCTCCGCGGCATGTGGGATCTTCCCGGACCGGGGCGCGAACCCGCGTCCCCTGCATCGGCAGGCGGACTCTCAACCACTGCGCCACCAGGGAAGCCCTCGACAAGATTTTGACAAGCTGATTTGGAGATGCAAAGGGCCAAGACACTTCGGAAGAAGAAAAGAACATGGGAAGATTTACTCTTCAAGAGTTCTCGTGAAGCTGTTGTTGCCATGACAGTGTGGAAACGCATAAAGAGAGGCTGTCATAGGTCAATGGCAGAGAAGAGAGTGCACGGAAACAGACCCTGCACATATGGCCCCTTGGCTAATGGGAAAGGGAGCACTGCAGATCAGTGGGGAAAGGGATGGTTTAACAGATTACAGGCTTCTCAGACAAAAATTGATACGAATTAAAGTAGAAGCTTTAACTGTAGATCAGACGGGAAGTAATTTGGTCTCAGATAAGACAGGAAATGTGGGGGGAAAAAAACAAAAACATTCACTCAGCTTAAGACTGTGGGTGGTGGGAGAGCTGACCAGGTCATGCAGGAATGAAATGGGCTGTAAAACCAGGGCAGGCACGTGAACAAGAAAGTAAAGCAACACTTGAAACCAAACTGCAAATAGAATCAATCTGGAAGGATAACCCAGAGGATGAAGAAAATATCCCCAAAGCACTGAACATCACACAAAAACCCAAATAATAAAGCAAGAGCATGAAGATAGGGTGATAAAATAACAATATGTGATTTCAAGTGGAGTTGGAAGAGCTGTAGAAACAAATTAAGATCCCCCCCAAATAAACAAATCAACTTCAAAGAAAACCAAGAAACCAAAAACTACTAAAAATTAAATAATTGTCATGTAGAAAAGTTTGAGACAACCCTTACGAGCAGAAAGTTAAAAGCTAAAGAGATGAAAGATTAGGGACAGATAAAAGCTGTGAAGGCTGAAGTTGCTCCAGTGGAAGAATAATTTTGCCCTCAAATTGAAAAAGAAAATCGTTTTGGAGATACTAGAAGAGAAACTTACCCTGAAGTAAAGGTAGAATTGAATCTATCACCTTAAAAACACAAGGTTAAAGGCTGTGCACACGGAATTTATCAATAACTTTCAGCATCACTTTATTTATTCATAATAACAAGGGTACATCTATTTTATAAAATCAATACAATAATAAGTCTATACTTTAAAGTTTAAGCTTTAATAAGATAAAGTCACCACAGCAAAGTCAAAGGGCAAGGAAAGTATATTTATAAGTTTCAGAATTTTAGCAAATTCTCCCTTACAGTTAAAGAAAGAACAATCACCTCAACTCACTAACACTGGCAATAAATCAACCAGCACTTCATAGAAGAGACCAAAAAACAAAAAAAACCTGTTCATCCTCTCATGTAATCAGGAGAGTAAAGTTAACAAGATGCAACTCTTGATCCACCACCTCTGCAAAGTTTGGGTGTGGGGAGATGGCTCACCTAAATCTTGTAGGTGAATACATTGGTTCAGCTACTTAGAAAGGCCGTTTGCAGAATCTATAAACAATTAAATATTAGTACCCTTTGCCTCAGCAATTCCATTTTCTTAGTTATTGACACAAGACAAACACTTTTATATGTACAAAAATATAAAGAAATACATAATCGTTGTTATCACTGCTTCTTGATAAAAGTGAACAATTTAAAATGACCTAAATGTCTGTCAATAGGGTGGGGAGGAGGCTTTAAAAACCATGGTGTATGGGGCTTCCCTGGTGGCGCAGTGGTTAGGAACCTGCCTATCAATGCAAGGGACATGGGTTTGAGCCCTGGTCTGGGAAGATCCCACATGCCGCGGAACAACTAAGCCCGTGCGCCACAGCTAGTGAGCCTGCGCTCTAGAGCCCGCAAGCCACAACTACTGAAGCCTACGTGCTGCAACTACTGAAGCCCACACGCCTAGAGTCCGTGCTCCGCAACAAGAGAAGCCGCTGCAATAAGCCTGCACTCCGCAACAAAGACCCAATGCAGCCCAAAATAAAAAAACAAAACAAACAAAAAAAAAACTATGGTGTAATTCAGAATGGCCATCATCAAAAAGTCTATAAATAATAAATGCTGGAGACGGTGTGGAGAAAAGAGAACCCTCCTACACTGCTGGTGGGAATGTAAATTGGTACAGCTACTATGGAGAATAGTATGGAAATTCCTTAAAAAACTAAAAATAGAGCTACCATATGATCCAGCAATCCCACTCCTGGGCATATATCTGGAGAAAACCATACTTGGAAAAGATACACGCACCCCAACGTTCATAGCAGCACTATTTACAATAGCCAAGATGTGGAAGCAACCTAAATGTCCATGAACAGATGAACGGAGAAAGAAGATTGGTATATTTATACAATGGAATACTACTCAGCCATAAAAAAAGAACGAAATAATGCCATTTGCAGCAACATGAAGGGACCTAGAGGTGAAGTAATTCAGACAGAGAAAGACAAATCTCATATGATATCACTTATTTGTGGAATCTAAAAAATGATACAAATGAACTTATTTACAAAACAGAAACAGACTCACAGACATAGGAAACAAACTTATGTTTACTACAGGGGAAACGTGGGGGGAGGGATAAATTAGGAATTTTGCAGTAACATATACACACTAGTATATAAAGTAGACAAACAAGGACCTACTGTATAACACAGGGAACTATACTCAATATTTTGTAAAACCTATATGGGAAAAGAATCTGAAAAAGAATATATATTTTTATATGTATATATGTGTGTGTGTGTGTGTGTGTGTATATATATATATATATATAGAACTGAATCACTTTGCTCTACACCTGAAACTAACACTATATTGCAAATCAACTATACTTCAATTAAATAAACAAACAATAAAAACGATGGTGTATCCATTCTACGGGATAGTATTGGGTTGGCCAACAAGTTCGTTCGGATTTTTCTGTAACCTCTTCTGTAACCAATATATAGCTGTTAAAAAGAATGAGAAGAGGGCTTCCCTGGTGGCGCAGTGGTTGAGAATCCGCCTGCCGATGCAGGGGACACGGGTTCGTGCCCCGGTCCGGGAAGATCCCACATGCCGCAGAACGGCTAGGCCCGTGAGCCATGGCCGCTGAGCCTGTGCGTCCGAAGCCTGTGCTCCGCAACGGGAGAGGCCCCAACAGCCAGAGGCCCGCGTACCACCAAAAAAAAAAAAAAAAAAAAAAAGGTGAAAAAAAAAAGAATGAGAAGAGCCTATGGCTATTAAAGTAAGTGAAAATGCAAAATGGCATTCACAATATGAATCCACTTTTTCAAAAACAGGATTCAAATTTTGTATTTAAGAAAATGAGTTATATATGTAAATGCAGAGAAAAGCATCTGGAAGGTTATGCCTGCGACTCTAACAGGACTGGTATTGGAAGCTGCAAGGGGGTGAGTGGTGAACAGGACTTTTTCCCTCTCTATACTTCTGTATCGTTTGAAATTTGATGAGCAAGAATGCATAATGTTTTTCTTTTGTATTAAAAAATCAAAAAATTTTAAATATTAAGTAATGGTATTTCTGACCCATTACTAGAGAAAAAGATAGGATTTCTACTCTTTTTCTTGTAGAGGTGTAACCTATTCCAGAACAGAAAATGAAACCAAACATAAAATTACTCAGCCCGTGCTAGCTCTTTGCAGTTTGGGGTATTTCTCTTCCCTTTAATTTCTTTGCTCAGGATCGCGGGCGCAAGAACCCAGGCCCCCAGCTAGAAGTGGGAATAGTGGTCCCGTCCACAGGACAGGCACGAGACCGACAGCACCACCCAGGGTTTGAGAATAAATCAGGGGTTTCTCCCGAATTTTTTATTTTCGAAACTACCTTCTTTGAAATGACCTATGTGAAGGTAGAACTGACCTGAGGGAAACGAGAGTGATCTGGGGTCACAAGGAAATAAATCCTTGCTGCAAAGCCTCAGGAAGAACTGCTGCCTTCAGACAGGCCTGCCAGCTCAGCAGTAGCTGCAAAACAAGTAGTCACCTGTGTTGTGGCTGCAGGACTCAACCAGCAGGCGCCCTGCTGCAGTTTAAAATCCGATTTCCTCATTATACATTCCTGCCCTTCAGTCACTGCAGGTGACTGTTCCCCTACACCTGGCGTAAAGCAGAGGTTTAGTGCAGAGTCCAAAGCACAGCACTGAAGCAGCAGCGTGGCCAGAGGGAAAGGTGGGAGGAAGCGGGGAGAAAGACTGACCTGCTGCTGAGCACGCTGCCCCCACCAGCCATCTTCCCGCCCAGCCTGGCCTGGGCCTGAGCTTGGCCTCCGACCCCTCCAGGCTCCCCAGCCTCGGTCCGGGGAGGCTGCTGGAGCCCTGAGCCCCGAGCAGGAAGTTTGCTCTGGGACTCACCCGGAGGTGACTCCGCCCAAGTAGGGAAAAGGGAAGTGAAAGTATTTGCCAGTGAGCTGAGCTGTGCGGACGCCCTCCCTCTTCTCGAAACTCCACTGTGCTTCCAGCCATCCAGACACGAGGTCCCAGGGATGAAAGACAAGGAGTGACAGTCAGGGCCTGGAGGGCCAGGGGAGGAGCAGGGCCAGCCCTCAGGGGTCCACCTGTTTGTGCAAAGACAGCAACAACTTCTGCATGACCCCAACTGTCCTCAGTCTCCTGCCTTCTCAGAGCGTTTCAGAGCTTAGTACACGGTCGGGGTAAACTCCATGTGTGCCCCTTCCCCTTGCCGAGGGGACCGTAGTCGGAGAGGGAAAGACAAGAGCCTTCAAATCTTTTCTCCGGGCTGTGGGAGAGCCTGGGCCGACCCATTTACGTCGCAGCCTATGGACACAGAGCAGGAGAGAGCCCAAATGCTCAGCTTTATAAAGTGGAGAGAATGTTCTTAGTGTTCCTGGAAATCAGCCAGAGGTAGGAGAAAAAGCTCCAAGGCCCTGGGGCCAAGGGTGGAGCCAAGTTGGTGACAAGGGTTGACATCTTAGGTGCAAGGGTCTAAGGTGCCCCGACTACGGGGTTGCTTCCCAACTGCAGCCACGGGTGATGAGGAGACCCTCATCAGCAGCTGAGCGGGTGACCCTAGGCCCTGAAGCTGTGCCTGTGCACAGGTTCTTCACTCAGATTCTGAGTCATCATTCCACAAAGAATGAGAAGTGACCAGAAGACTCGCTTGAGTCAGCATAAAAGCAAATCATATTTGAAGATGAGGGGGAAGGTTTCTACCTTCTCTCCACTTCCGTTCTTTCTTTCCCCCAAAGAAAGCATCACATATCAGTGGTCGGGACAGATCCCAGGACACGGATGAGGGCATCTTTTCCAGCGGGCGGGGTCTCAGTGGTACCAGGTCCTGCACACGTGTGGATCCCTCTCTCCCCGCCTCACTTTGGGGGGGTAGAAGGACTAGTAAGCCGAGCCTCTGTTGGGCACAGCCGTCCTCTGCTCCTGACTCCATGGGGCATGGGGTCCAGACAAGGCTGGCACAGACCACACCTGCCGTTTCCAGTGTCCCCTCTCCCTCTCCTCTCTGTCCCTGGGCAGCTGGCGGCCCAGGCCACTGCCGTGCTGGCTGTTGACATAAAGGTGCCCACTTTTCTGTTGTCTGTTCAGGACCTTCAAGATAAGCACCTGGAATTAGAGGCCACCTCGCAGCGGCTGGACGAGCAACCCACGGGGTGGACACTCAAGCATGGGGGCTGCTCCTGGCCCCCGGCAGAGACCTTCCCGTGGTCTGAGAAAGAGGGGCCTGCGCCACACTCTGTGAGAGCCGTGGGAGTTTCTGAAGCACCCCCAGGCCTCTGTGGAGAACGCAGTTTCTTTAAGCCAGGAACTCGGGTTCGGAAAAGGGCAGGACCAAATTAAGAAGCAGGTTGATCCTATGATAAACCATAACGAAAAAGAAAATATATATATAAAAGAGAATCTATATCTCTGTATAACTGCATCACTTTGCTGTACAGCAGAAACTAACACAACATTGTACATCAACCATACTTCAATTAAAAAAAAAAAGAAGAAGAAGAGGTTGAACTCCTCCTACAAACCCTGCTGGAGTGATTGAAGGAAATAAGGGGGCACCTGGGGCGTTTTCCATGGCTGTGAGGGACACTGGCGACGGGGAGCACGTCTGCTGTCCCGGGAGGAGCCCAGCTACTGGGTCTGGAAACCCAGAGGGCAGGGGACGTCATGCTGGAGGAGGGACCTGGGACAGAGGACCCGCTAAGGCGCCGGGCTCCACGAGCTTCACCAGGAACAGCTTCCCCTCAGACTTCAGTAGCGGGGCTGAGTCTCTAAGTTGGGAGACCCCAGTGGGGGCCAGGGGCTTGTCCCCGAGGCCAGACAGTAGGACCTGGGATCTGAGCTGGAAGGGTAGAAGGAAGCAGCAGCAGCTGCCACAGTGGCCACTGGGGCCAGAGGATCAAGACCCTCCGCTCCTCCGTGGGTGTAGAAGTGGAGCGGAGTGGGCGCCCGGGACCTAAGTGGTTACACGCAGGCCCTGCTCCATCGTCCCCTTCCAGGGGCAGCACATCAGTCAGTGGGACTGGCCTGGACCCCCTGCTCCTCCCTCCTCCTGGGAGACTCTGGGTGGAAGGGATGAGTCTGCGTGTTCCTTGTTGGGTCTCCCTGGGCTTGTCCTTCCTGCAGGGCCAGGGCTCTGTCAGCCCTTCCAAGGTCAAGTGCACAGAGACAGGGGCCTGGGGAGTGGGGCGGGGTGGGGTGTGAGTGATTGGAGCTGTGGAAGACTGTGTGGATAAGCGCGATTCTGAGGTTCGGTTTTAGGGATCTCTTTTTTGCTACATGGTAAGCCACATCACTGAGCCCCCTCCAGCTTTTATCGTGAAGAAGACTAGTATTTTGATCCCCATCTGTCTCACCTTTTTGCCTGTCAGTTGGTTTTGAACTCAAGTGGGGAGGGTTTATACACAGAATTCGGGGCTCTTCTCTGTGACTTTCACCTTCCTGGGATTTTCCCCTCTCTCCCCAGAAAACCTGGTTGCCCTGGGCTTCTTTCCGGCTCTGCCGACCAGAAAGAAAGTGGGCTTCCTACCAAAGTTTCGGCCGCCCCACGTAAGGCTGCGGCTGTTCTCAAGTGGAGTAATAATAAACAGGAAACATTTTGTTCTGGCTGCTTCCCTTGAGTTCCGACTTCCCCTCTACCATCAGCCTGCTGTTTGTTCACTTTCTAGAAGCCGTAGGCAACTGTTCTTTGCATATTGTCCTCATAGGGACGTCTTCCACCCAGTTTACTCAGAGAGAGCTGGAGAACCCCGTTCTCTCCTCCAGACAGAAGGCCCGGTCCTCTCCACCCAGGTAGCAGGGTGTGTGCTGATGCTCTGCAACCCGCACTGGGAGGTTCAGGCTGAAGGGTGGAGCCCAGGACCTCTAGAGCATCAGTCCTACTGCAGTTCCCAGGGACACGGGCACACTCCCCCCAGCTAAGACCACAGCCAGGCTCCTTTGCAGCCAACAGCCCACATAGGCGTCCAGGTAAATGGAACTGACAGGGGCGATGGGCTTGGGGGCCGTCCTCGCCCTTGGCTGTCCAGGGCGGTGGAGTGGACGCTCTCCCTTCTAACATGAGGACCGACTCAGCCTTAATCTCCAAAGCACAGGCAATGGAACCACAGTCAACCGGCTCCGTTCGATTCAGGAACGTGCCCCCAAGGCTCTGTGGCCTCTCAGGCTGGCCTGGGACCGCCCCATTCCTCTCCTTAGACGGCAGAGCTCCCTGATGGCCCCGGGCCGGGTTCTGCCAGTCGGTTTCATTTTCCTTGGCTGTCCAGCCTCCTCCACCCCTTTCCTAACAGACCTGGATTCCTTTGGGTGATGACTTCTCCCCTTTGTGTGCAGGAGTAGAAGGAATGTTAACCAAGACACCGGCCCATGAGCGAGCCAGGCCAGCCAGACTCTCTTCGGGGAGTTGGACTCGCACGTGAAGTTTGTTAAGGAGTTAAAACACAGTTGGATAACATTTGTTCAGTGGCAGCTCCTTAACAAGGTGGAGGAGATGTTCCTGGTGTTCAATTCCTGGAGCAGCTCTGCTTCCTGCCTGGTTCTGGGGCCATTTGCAGGCTCTGAGCCCAGCCTCCTGCCTTTTCGTGAGCCACTGTCAATGAAGCATCCCATCAATGAAGTCCCTTTCTGTCTAACCTAGACAAAGCTGGCCTCACTGGCAAAGAGCCCTAATCGATACAAGGATACCTGCATGTACATTTTCTTAATTTATTTACTTATCGCTTTCAGGGTCAGCACTTTCTAAGTGTATAGCAAATATGATCTCACTCACCCTCACAATGATCCAGTGAGCTATGTACTACTAGTATCTCCATTTTACAGATAAAACTACTGCATGGGGAGGGTAGGTAGCTTGCTGAAGGACACACAGCCAGTACATGAGGAGCTGGGTTTCCACCTGCATGGACTAACTGCAGAGTCTGTGCTCTTATACAATAGATACGGCACAAATAAGCACTGTTCACAACACCAAAAATAATCAATAAGGGCCAGCTGCTATCAAGCCTTGATGAAAAATGAAAGTTATGATAAGGATGACACAGAATTATATTTACTGACATGTAACAACGCCCATTAAGTGGAAAACATTGATTAGAACACATTTTATTATTCAGATGGTATAACTACTCCCTCTCCATCCTCCACCCCTGCCCGCACCTTACAAAGCCCAGAATCATTTTCATCAAATTGTCAACCATGTTTATTCTCCTTACCTGGAGAGCCCTACCAAGCACTGTGCTTCTTAGTGGTAGGAGACACAAGGTACGATAGCTTGGAGCTTTGGAGGGAATATCCTGTTATGCGCCAGACCATTGAACCCCTAAAAATTTACCTCTATGGCATGTCTCCAAATCTTATAGGGTTTATCTCTCATTCTCTGGAGTGCATGTGACTCAGCCAGGCTTTTATTTTTTTTTATTTTTTATTTTTTTTAACATCTTTATTGGAGCATAACTGTTTTACAATAGTGTGTTAGTTTCTCCTTTACAACAAAGTGAATCAGTTATACATATACATATGTTCCCATATCTCTTCCCTCTTGTGTCTCCCTCCCTCCCACCCTCCCTATCCCACCCCTCTCATGGTCACAAAGCACAGAGGTGATCTCCCTGTTCAGCCAGGCTTTTAGAACACTCAACACTTCTTGCTCATCAGGTACAATTAACATACTGTCATTGTCATAGTTAATTTTATGTGTCAACTTGACTGGACAATCTTGGGTGCCCAGATTATCCTGTGTGTCTCTGAGGACATTAGCATTTGAATAGGTGGGCTCAGTAGATTGCCCTCTTCAAGGTTAAGTGGGCACCATCCAATCTGTTAAGGGCCTGAATAAAACAAGAATTGAAGGAAGGGAAATTTGTTCTCTTCTTGCCTGTCTAGTTGGGCTGGGACAGGTGTCTCCAACTGCTGTTAGACTGGAACTTACACCGTTGGCTCCCCTGGTTCTTGGGCCTTCAGACTTGGACTGGAATTACATACCACTTTTACTGGGTCTCTGGCTTGCAGATGGCATATCCTAAGACTTTTCAGCCTCCATATGCACGTAAGCCAATTCACATTTTATATATAAACAAACAAACATATATATATATATATATATATATATATATATATATATATATATATATGAGAGAGAGAGAGACAGAGTTCTGTTTCTCCAGAGAACCCTGATTAATACAGTCATCAATATAGTGGACCAATGTAATGTACTGCAGAGTGGCCAGACAGTCTTTGTCCCTTCAGGCTATATTGTGACAGAGAGCAGGAGAATTCACATAGCCCTGGGGCAAGATTGTAAACATGTACTGTTGTCCAGTCCATGTGAACATGAACTGCTTCTTATCCTCCTTTCTACTGAATGTTTTAAAAGTACATTTCTCCATATTAATAGTTGCATGACATATACCACAGGCCGTGCTAATCTGCTCTAATGAAGATACTACACCAAGCAACAACAGTTGCAACTGGGGCTGCTATTGGTTAAGTTTCTAGTAGTCATCTAGCAGCCATGAACCACTTAGCTTTTGCAGAAGCCAGACTGCTGTTCAAACAAAGATGTAATGAGGATTACCACCCTTGCATCCTTAAATCTTTGCATGTGGCACTAATCTCTGTCATTCCCTCATTCTCCAGGACTGTGATTTTCTTTCAGCTTACCATTTTCACCAAGGGAAAGTTCAGCTTCAAGCCCTTCTGCTTGGACTTTCCTAAGACAGTCATTGTTATTTCACAGGTTAAAGATCCAGGTCAGTCAACTGCTATGTATGTTCTCATTATCCTTACTTTCAGGAACTGGGGTAACGGCTGCTGGGTGAGCCCATGGATTGAGTGAACTCACGGTTAGATGGACATTACCTTACATCCATACACTCCACTCAAGCAGGGGCCATGATGGTGTTTTGGGACCCCAGGTATTAGCATCAACTCAGATCCTGTATCAACAACTGTTAAAAGATGTATTTTCCTTTGTCTGGCATATGGTTACTTGAATGAATGACCTTAGGTCCTTTCGGTGAAGAACTCAGGGAATCACTACTTTTACACTTTCTTATGAGACCTGCCCTCATTTCCATGAGCAGGTCCTAGATTTGGCTCAGGTCTGGAAACTAGGCAAGGGATCTTGACTTTTTATTGGGGTAGCTGATCTCAGCCATCTGTTCACCTATTTTTAATCTTTTTTGATGATATATATGAAGCAATGTCCTTGTTGGCTGCCCATCTATAAGTTTAAGGTGTACAGCATACTGATTTGTCTTATATACATCATAAAATGATTACCACAATAGGTTTAGTGACCGTGTCCGATTAGCTATCTCCATAGACTGCTTTGGGCCAGGGCCCCAGCCGTCATTCTAACCTTGCTGCACATTACAAAAATTATTTCATCTTGCTCTGACAGTTAAATGCTGCCACCTGGCTTCCATTATTCTAGAATCCTATCATTGCCATTGTTACTAGGGAATCCAGTAAAACATTCCTCCATTACGCCAACCTACAGAGGACAGCTGCCGCTGAGTATCTCAAGGACGCTGGTGCCCCTCAGCTGTGTGCTCCTTACCACCTTGGTAATGTCTCTGAGGCCTCCCGAAGAGCACAGTAACCCGGTGGATGGGTTTTCCAGTTGTAGACAGTGGAGCCATGCCAACATCCGGAGGCTTTTGAATCTTCTTTTCCACAGTCTGCCCTGGCATCTCTGCTTCCACTTCATCTAGTATGTACCACAGTTTATACCAAGCTTGTTTTTGTGTGTGTGTGTGTGTGTGTGTGTGTGTGTGTGTGTGTGTGTGTGTGTGTGGTACGCAAGCCTCTCACTGTTGTGGCCTCTCCCGTTGCGGAGCACAGGCTCCGGACGCGCAGGCTCAGCGGCCATGGCTCACGGGCCCAGCCGCTCCGCGGCACGTGGGATCCTCCCGCACCGGGGCACGAACCCGCGTCCCCTGCATCGGCAGGCGGATTCTCAACCACTGCGCCACCAGGGAAGCCCCCCAAGTTTTTTTTAAATTAAATTTTTTAATTAAATGTTTTTCTTCCAGTTTTATTGCGATATAAGTGACATACAGCACTGTATAAGTTTAAGGCATATATAATGATTTGACTTATATACATCAGGAAATGATTACCACAGTAAGTTTAGTGAACAGCCATCTTTATTCCAAAATTAAAGGAATAGAAAAAAATATATATACACACACACACACACACACACACACACACATATATAAGCCTTTAAGAGCCACCCAGGAGCATACTTGATTCATCCCCTTTGGCCCTTGCCAGGCTAATTAAACTTCTTGACACAGGAGAGTGCTTCTGTGTTGACAATTTTCCCTTTTCCAGGTTCATATTCCCCTTCTTTGTCCAGGACCCACCCCCCAGACACAATCTCCTGGTAACTGCTGGTACATGTTGGCCAGTCCTGCAGCTCCACTGGGGTAAACGCTCTCTTCAGCTGGCAGGACAACCCAGGACCTTCTCAGTGGGGTCATGCTGGGAGGACTCTGCAGTCTTCATTCAAGCAAGATCAGGATGGGGTAGGGTAGGGGGTCTGTCTTCCAACAAAGGGTAGGGAATTCTTTTGCAAGGCCCTGGGTGTTGAGGGAGACCTGGAGCTCAAGGTTCTCACTTGCATCTACCTAGAAAGGCTGATTCTGATTCAGGACTGCACTCCTTTACCAGGGCTCTGCCTTTGGCACAGGAGGCCATCCCAGTTCAGACTTCAGTCTTCTCCTATGTTCTGCCATTCTTAAAGCTGGGACCTGTGTCAGGCCTTCCTTTTGTCTGCCTTCCATCTGCAGTTGTAAGGGTGTCTTTGCTTCGACTAATAGATTTAAGGCTGTCATTTATTCTTTTCAATGTGTTAGTGGCACTTAGCAATAGCCACCAAAATCTACAATTCCATTTATCGTTTCTCCCTTTGTGAATGCCGATTTCAAAAGCTAGTGAAATCCTCTTTATCTCATCGAGTTTCCCAAAGATGCAAGTTTGGCAACAGCACTATTAGAGCGCACCAGGGACCAGCAATACGCCACCCGTCACCATCTGGCCAGACCGTGATCCAAATCCAGAACCTACCCTTACAGCCTGCTTGCTAGGACCATTACCTTAAGCTGGGTTCCCTAGAAGCAGAGCCTGAGATAAAGTCTCTTAAGTAAGTGATTTATTGTGAGTTTCTTTGGGAGAAAGCGGGGAGGGAAGCAGGACTGTAGGAAAAGCTAAGCAAGGACGTGATCACAGCCACAGACTAGCTCCAGCCTGATCTCATGAGGAACACAGGAGCATGAATCGTAACACAAGGCTGAGTCCACCTTGGCACTGGAGGCTGGCCCCCAGGCCAAGGAAGTGTAACCCTCCAGGTGAAGCTGGCTGCATTTGGCTGAAGGCAATGCTCTGGGGAGGGGCAGCAGAAGCAGCCAGCCTTCCATGCGGCTGGGGGATGGGAAGTCTACTCCAAAAGGGGTTTTCCAGGACACTAACAACATCCACTATTCCAGTGAACTGTCCTCGTTTGTTTCCTGAATAGTGAACACTTCCTTGAAATTCTTCTCAAATTCTGCCTCCAGTCTAAGTCCCATTAGGCCGAAGTCATTGAACTGGAAAAAAAATAAAATAAAATGAACACAAAAATCAGGCTCCTCATTATCAGTGTCATTGGCCACCTTGTAATTGAGAATGATCAGTTCTCTTGTCTTAGACACCCTAAGTTATATGAACCAGGTTATGCTAAGAAACTCACGCAGCGAAGAGCAACATGTTTCCTAAGAGCATGACTGTTTCTTATTAACAAGATAGAAATGGGAAATCATATCCACACTTGGGGACTCTTACTTATTAGGTTGGGTTATTGATTTCAGTGAGAGTCAGAAGAGTAATCTATGCTCTTTGTAACAGTGCAAATAGTACAGATTGCTTTTAAGTTAGATCAATGATCTTCCTTTTCCATTGTCACTTCTGTTCCCCTCTGGTGACTCCTGTTCAACTATATGATCCATTCACATGGAGTGGAATCTGGAGATTGGGATTTCTGAAGAGGTCAGATTGAGTGTTTTGGGGGAGAGATAAGAAGCACAATGTGACTTTAAGATGCAAGTCTCTTCTCCCTGGGTTTGGAGCTGAGCTCTTTGGGGCCTGGGGTTCTGGTTGCAGGGACACCTTCTGATTCACCGCTACTACGCCTTGCTGAGCTCCAGTCTTGAAGGGAAAAGTCACTGACTTCCGGAACTCTTGCTTTGCAGGTTTCATCGGACGGGGGAAACTAAAATTTCCCAGGCACCAGAAAATGAGGGCAGAGTGGCTCAATGGACAGAAAATGAAATGGAAGCAGGGAGAACCACTTACCTTGTAAGATGCCCTGTGGTTCTGGAAGATGAGACGCATGTCCTGCACAAACCCCTCCACGTGGGAGTAACCCTGCTCATTCAGCCTCTTCTTGATCTTGTCCAACCACATGGGCTCCTTTAGGTTTTTAGAAGCCTCTTTAATCTAGTGAAAACCAACGATCGATGGGAGAATTACTGGCAGAGTTCAATGTGTGCCTCCTGTGGATTCCCATCAAATCCAGTAGGAATACAAAAAGGTAAAGGTAACAGCAGCTCGTGCTCTCACTCCCATGGGATTCTGATCTGCAATCCCACGGGTACCTGTTTCAAGGTGGGGTAACATCACGGCAGCCTGTAATCACAGTTTGTTATGGTTACTTACGTAATAGTAGTATGGAATCTTCGCAAAAAAGGTGCTCTCTGAATGACAATACACCTTCAAGAGGAGGAACTCACATTTCTGCAAAAGAAGGTGGCTGTGAGTGACAAGCAGCTTGGAGACAATGAGCCCATATACATGCCCAGGCAGAGGCATGGCTCACACCAGTATCTGGAAGTTTCCCCAAGCATGGATGGCTCTTGGAAACAGACATGCAAACAAGTTCTGGTGTGATTTCAGTGTGACTGAGTCACGGCTCACACCCTTTGGTTGCCTTTCTCCTGACCCTGCCTATTTGACTTCTCTCACGTGAGGGAAGAACTGGGGTTCCCATCCGACTCACCAACTGCTCCTCGGGCTGCATCTGCCTTGCCAGGACTTCAGATTCCCCGAGACATCGCTGGCTTCCTGAAGACTCCTTTATCCTGCAGAAGGTGCAACTCCACAGGCTCCTAAGGGGCCAGACATAAGTGAGTGAGGGCAAGGTCCCTGGAAACAGTCATCACTCCTATGCCTGATACTGTCCTCCTTTCGGGAATGTTGACGGACACAGCTGGAGGAGGAAGGGGGCACCTCCAGAGTCTCCAAGAACCCCGCGTGGGGTCTGAGCCAATGACCCTCATCCCATCGAAGGAGCAACAAGGGCTCAGGGCATGGAGGTGGTGTCAGGATGAGTAGTGGGCTCTTCTTTCTCTGTCTGTTTCTGGAAGCACAAGGAACCCTGCCCGCCAGGCCTGAGTGTCGAGACTGGGCCTTAACCCCTGGGGGGGCTTCGGGCTTCCCTCAGCCATTAAGAATGTGGCAAAATGAGGGAACCAGCCCATGTTTCCTGCCTTTTCTGCATCAGTGCAGAACACAAACAAGTGGCATTTCCACCCCCATGAACAGCAGTCCATGCTGGAAAGCTTCTAGGAAAGGACAGTAGCAGTATGTGGGCCAAGGGCCTGGCTACCGACCTAGAGGAGAGCACAACGCATGAAACTGCCGCTGCCAGCATCTCGGAACAGCTCCCTGGATCATACTGCTGGACCCTGTACCTATGGCCCTGCTGTTTCCCCATCTAGACACAGTAAGAACTCTGTAGGGAGAGTGTGTACGGCAGGAGGAAGGGTCCCTAATAAGAAGGGAGGGGCTGCATCTCACGAACCTCTCAGTTTCCACAGGTGGGATGTGACAGTCCTCATGAAAAGATCTCGAACAAGTATCACAGCAAAACAGCTTTCCTCCATCCCGGCACGTCTCACACACATCTGAGTTTCCCAGCTAGAAGGTAAAACAACATCTCTATCCCTGGTGAGACCCCCAGAAGGCCAGAACTAGGGGAATCTAGAACGCATTGCCTCTGTGTGAATCTGAATGGACACTTATATGCTTCTCCCTGAGATATTAAAGAACAGCATAGCGTGACGATTTCAGAAGCAGAAATTGTGGTCTGCAGTGAAATTCAGGAGGAAGGGCTTGTGTGTCAGACCAGAAAAGTCTTCCCTTTAAAACCAGAGACTCTAACACTGAAAGGCTAGCAACAAAACAAGACGATTTTTTAGGCATCTGAATAACTTTATTACCTTGCAGATAAAATAAGGTCCTGAAATAAAGTGTTAAATGCATTTGTCTATACCACAATAACTGGGCCTTAACCCAGTTAAGGGTTAAGTTAAATTGACTCCTTGAAGGGTGATATATTGAGAATTTAATAAGGGGGATTAAACTTAGTGTGGAAAGTAATACAAGATTATTTTAACAATTATTTTGAGTCTTGTTCTGGGCTTTTGCGTGAAACTACTTGTGTTGGGTGAATTGGGATCCTGGCCGTTTCTTTTGGTTTTGAAATGGCCATATATGAGGAAGTGCTAGCTCCAAGGACCATTTTGCCAAAAGCTCCCATTCAATGTTCTGGGGCTCCTCAAGGACACCCCCCAATTGGAGACTGAGACTGCTCTGACATGGAGTCACGGGGCCATGTTTTTTCTCATCAGTGTAGACACTTACCATCATCGTTCTCTAGAAAGTGATGACCCCTCTTCCCAGAAGAACAAGGAATAACAAATATAACCAACGTCTAAGAACCTCACATTTGTGTATTTTTTTAGCAGAGTTATCTACCTCTTTGTTTCTTAGTCCAGCTGCACATTAGAACTTTCAGGGCAGAGTATATAAAATACTAATGCCCTGGTCCCTACGCCAGAAATTCTGAATCAATTTGTCCGGGCGGGGCAGATCCACTGATGTTCTTCTTTAATTCACGGAATGGGTAATTTTGCGTATCAGAATCATCTGGGGAGTTTTAAACAATCCCAATGTCCAAGTCATAGCCTAGACTGATGAACAGAATTTCCTCTAGGGTGGCATCTGGGCAGTACTATTTTCCAAAGGTCTTAGTTTCAGCCTAAGTTGAGACTTACCCTGAGCAAAGGGGATATTATAGGCCTGCATTGGCCTGTAATATCAGTCCCAGGAAAGATTAGTAACAGCAATGAAGGTACTCTTGCTGGAACAGCTGCCATCTCCTCCCCATGGACTCTTGGCCGTGGGCTGTGAGACCCGACCCTCTGTGTCTATATCCATCCCAAACAAGCCACACAAACACTGGACTCCAGCACTGTTTAGATGACTAAAGAATCCTTCAGTTGGCCAAGGGTCAGAAAGAGTGTGGATAAGATCTAAATATTGTTGGGGGGATTGCTTTGGAGGTAAACTATATGTAAAACTACTTGACTATCCCTCCTCTTTTGGACGTTGTGTATCAGTATTACTGCATACTAACCCATGTGAGTGCTTCCCCCTGGAGTTGTGCAAAGGTGACTCTGCTTAAAATGTCCACCTTGTTGCAATGAAGGGCATCAAAATATGATTCAACTTAGAGAGTGGAGTCATCCATAATTTTAGCAGACCTTAAAGCATCCAGCCATATGGTACCAGTTTGAGTAAAAATGCCCCGTGATTTGCTATGTGGTGACCAGCTCAGCACCATGACGGCTCCCTCAAGATTGGATACAGGGCTTCCGTAAAGAACCCACTAGCCCTGAGTGCATTTCTCTGCAGGATTCACAACAGGGTTCACACCTTAACTTGCCAGGTTGGCCTGGCCTGTTCCTTCTGGTTGATGCTTAAAACCATCTAGCTCTACCTGTACCTTGGAACAGATGTTTGGGATTTTCCTTTCCTTCCTTATTGCCTTCTTTAAACTGCTGTTTTCCCCTCAAATTTCCTCATCTGCAGGCCAGCTGCACCCATTACTACTTCAAGCCCAGGCTCTAGAGACCCCAGCGGTCTCAGGCTCTGCCTCCCAGAATCACTTTCAGGGGAAATGAGGAAATGGGAAGGTTTCCACTGAACAAATGGAAAGGATGCTTTCAGGCTGAGACACCCAACGCCAGAACCATGTACCTGATGTGGGTGATGCATCTGCTGTTCCCTGCTCATCACACACAGCAACATGCTGCACCCGAGTGTGAGCGTGCCTCAGGGAAATGCAGTGACGGCTCAGAGAATGTGCCGAGGGAAAGGCCTGCATTACCCTGGGGTTACAGGTGGGCGTTAGTACTTACACAAAGGTTATCTAAAGTATTGTCGTGAGACTTCGGTACTCTTTTCTGCATGAAAGAGAGAAAGATTAAAGGACAATATTGCATGCGATGTATGCATCCATCACTTACTCAAACAGCAATCTGTTGAGGGATCCAAGACACGGTTTACCCATTACTCCATACCTGTTTTTATGGATACACGTATCTACTTGGAAAATAAAAAGTACCAAAGTACCACTGTTTGGCCCAAAGCAAGTTCTATTCCCTGGCTCTCAGAGGCAAAGTGGGGTTTTGTGAAGCCACGCAGGGAGTCTGGCCCTGGTTGCCACAGATGGAGTTGGAGAAACTCTGCTGGTGTTCTTGCTTTGAGAGGCCCTGAGGCATTTTTCACTATATCAGAAAATGTCCTGCCACCTGGAGGAGCTGCCGTGAGTTATCAGGCCGAGGAGTCATCGTCAATAGCTCCAGCGACCACAGGGCCCAGAGTCCTGGCATCCATGCAAGTGTCCCAGAGAAGAATGTCACCACCTATCACAGGTCTCCTAGGGCACAGCCCCAAAGATAAAACGTGCCCACATTTCCCAGGGTTGCAACTCTTCTTCCAGAAGGTCACCCTCCTCTTCCCTCCCTCTGAATCCCAAAAAGTCAGCTAGCTGACTTAACTGACTACCACCCACTAACTTTACATTGCATTCCAATATTCAGTAGAATGACCTGACCTCCTTCCCTCTAGGACACAGGCAGCCTCAGCTTTTATCTGCAGCCCAGGGCAGAGTGGTCATGGAAAAAAGCGTGATCCAGGGGAAAATGATCTGAGAGGTGTCCACGTCACTGTCCACGTTTCTGTGTGGCCTGAAGTTCACCACCCATCCCCATCAGTTATTCTTCCATGTTAGACAATGAAGTTGAAACAATCCTTGAGGTCAGAGATACTGTTTCAATCTTCTCATGACCATTGGGCATTTAGTATGCACTCAATCATCGTATGTTGGATAAGGGAATACATGAGTATCATTTCACTTAGGAACAGATTACTTGCTATCTCCTAAGCAAATATTAGCCTACAATAAAAAGATTGTTCTAAAGGTGCATATCAGATTATTTTACAACACAGCAGCTGTCATCAAAAGGTGTTAGTGACCTTTGTGAGGAGACAGGAAGCTGTCATGTGGTGCTGAGAGTGACACTGAAGATTCCAGAAGCCAAGGGGCAAGAGAGGTTCTGAGAGGCACAGAGGACCCACGGAGGTAGTAATGGGTCCTGAGATCCGCCACTTAGGGAGCTTCTGTTCTTTCTCATAGGGAGATGCAAGATATAGAGGTAACTGCCGGTTGTTGCTAAAAAGTGCTGCACCCACAAATAAGGGTAGAATCTGTTGGTAGGACGTTGTCAGCTTACGTGGGTAATCTAACTGAGTAACTCTTGGCACCTGGGGAATGGTACTACAGATGCTAGTCTTTAATATACTCACTAAGTAGGGCAAATAATATGATAGTTTCCCTTTAGGAAATCCAGTGGGTGAAATGTCCCAAGGACTTAGAGTTCAAACCGTTCAGAACATCAGATAATGTAAAGGCCTGGACCTCACATTCCCAGTGGAAGATGAAGTCCCATTGGCCAGCTACGTCTGACCTGCCTTAGAAGTCTGTGAACGTCTTGAATGGCCATTCCTACATGAAGTGTGTAAGAATGGCACTTCTCACCTCCTCCTTCTTCTCAAGTTCTCATTCATACCCAACCCTGGAAAAACCATCACCATGTCCTGAATCTACACTGCACCGTACATATTTGTTTGTTGCCTCCATAGAGGAAGGAATCACTTTCATAGACAGAAGGGAGGTCTGCACAGCCCCCCTTGAGGAGCTGAAAGAGTGGCATCAGAGTAAACAATTTTCCAGGTCAGCCCCTCCTCTACTTAGACTGTGAATAAACCTTTGCTCCATCAGATTTCATTAAAGTTAGGAAATAGTAACATTGATTTAAAAAATCTGGGTTTGAGTTGAAGATGACCCTATCACCTTATTATGATATATTTTTCTGTATTCCAGCATCATGCTTTCTTTTACAACTTTGACACCCTTACATCTGCATCTATAGCTAAAGCACATCCATGAGGTCTGTTTTGATGGCTCCTTATCACCTCCATCTCAGATGGTTTACCATTCGAAGAAGATCTTGCCATATATACAACATAGTGTTCAAAGTAGCAACACTGAAGGTGCATACTGAAAGTTTTTAAAAGGTGGGAGTGGGGTGTTGGAAGAAGCTTAATAATAATTACCCAGTTGAGAAACCACAGAATAATACAGAGTGCATGAAAAATCAGTTACGTGATGAGAACCTGTAGAAAGTTATGCAATAATCACCTTTCTTATCTTGCCATATTTCCTTGGAGGGTTATGGAGAAATCTTTTCTGAAAGATAAAAAGATCTAAGTATATGGTTGGCCTGTGAGTCTCGCATTTCCAACGTCCTCCCAAATATTTCTACCTGGATGTCCCACTGTCAGCCCAAAGCCAAGGTGTCTAAATGAGAAATCATCTCCCTCTTCTCACTTGTACTTCTTCTAGAATTCAATCAGTGGTAGCTTAAAAATCATCTTTAGAACTTTTTTTTCCTCCTGTGCTTTTTTTCCCTAACTTTAAGAGGTTTTCCTTCATAATCTCTTTGACACCTCTCACCTCCTCTCCATCTCCACCAGTGTCACTCAAGCTTGAGTCCCTCTACCAGGGCTAGTCAATCAACACACACTTATCCCATGCCTACTTGGTGCCAGACATTCTGGCCAATCTTGGGCACACAAAGATGGACAAACCCAAGAGGGGTCTAGAGAGAAAAAGGGGAGGCATGGAAGGATGAGAATAAAACAGTAAAAGGAAGGCCTTAGTAATGGGCTCAGGAAGCCTAGGGAAGGGACGGTCAGGGTCAGGTCACTCCGGGAATATTCAGGGAAAGATGGCATTTGAGCTGAGCCTTGCATGTTGAGTGTAGGTTTCTTGGGCTGAAAGACACTGAAGTCATTTCAAGGCCCCACGGCCACCTAAAACACTATTTTAAATATGTCATTTCACACCTCAGAAGACTTCACTGATCTTGCATTGTCTACATTGTGAGTTTAAACATCTTAGCCTGGCATTAAATCCCTCCATAAACAACTCCAGTTGACGGATTACGCCTCATCACATACAATACGTCTACCTCAACCATGGTTCTGGTTTTCGTGCCATTCTTTGTCTGGAGTAACTTCTTCCCACTTGTTTGATTGTAAACTGTCTTCTTCTTTCAGTGCATAAAGCTGTCTGCATGCACCTGAGTCAGAATGACCTTTCCTTCCTCCAAGCTCCTGCATCCATCCATCCTGACAGAGCCCCTTTTACAACAGTGATGTGCTGCATTGTACTGAGGTTAGGAATGTGGAACACCTCTCCCCAGGTGAGAGGATAAACTCAGAGGCAGCTGGGCTTTAGCTATAACTCATCTGGGCTTTAGCCATAACAAATATTTGGTGAGCAAATAGTGACCTTATTCTTGGGGCACAGCAAGGAAAGTCACATCTCCCATCCCTGTCACTGGAATACCTCGATCAGCCAACGTAGGGGCATCCCACCACAGCGAACACTTATCTTCCAGTTCTTGGATCTTTCATGGCCGCCTCTGATTTCAAATTCCCTGGGGGTGAACCAGCCTCCATTCTCACTCCGTATACACTTCACCCAAACTCCTGTAAGACCAGGGTAAGTTAGTCTTTAGCCCTCTTTGTTTTCAGATGGTGGGCTCCCAACACACTGGATCTGGACCCACCCAATTTGGTCTCAAGATCTAAAACAGGCGAGTCTAGCCGCCCCTTTCAGGCTTCAGAATCCTCAAACCTAGCCTTTAAGTCCCCTCAAAGGATACTTTACTGCTTTGTGGCAACATTTCTTTAACCAATGTGCAACAACAACAACAAACTGATAATTACCATCAAAATCAACCTTTTAAAAGTAGGTCAAAATCACCTACGAAGAAAAAGGAAGTGATTTTGAAGAGTGAGACCATTTCAATTTGCTAGGGATAGAGAACAAGTCAGAATCTCCTATGGACTTTGGGGAACCTCAGGTTGGGACTAAGATCTCCAATGGGGGCTCTGCAGCTCAGAACGGCACCACAGCGGCATCTGTGCCCTTTATTACACTTTTCATCCAGTTTAATGGCATTACTGAGCAGAGATGTTCCCATCCCTGAAATCATGGATAGCTGATATTAAAAATAATTGTGAAATGTTATCCAATGGAAAATTTAAGTTATGTATAAAAGATAATCACATGCTTAACATCACTAGTCATTAGAGAAATGCAAGTCAAACCCACAATGAGATACCACTTCACACCCCCTAAGACGGCCATCATAGAAAAGTCAGACAATAACAAGTGTTGGCAAGGAAGTAGAGAAATGGGAGCCCTCATATATTGCTGGTGGGACTATAAAACAGTACAGCCACTGTGGAAAACATTTTGGTGTTTCCTCAGTAGGTTAAACATGGAATCATCATACGAACCAGCAATTCCACTCCTAGGTATATACCCAAAAGAATTAAAAACATATGTTCACACAAAAACTTGTACATGAATGTTCAAAACAGCATTATTCATAATAGTGAAAGAGTGGAAACAATCCAAACTGATGAAAAGATAAACAAAATATGGTATATATATACCATGGAATATTATATTATTGGGCAATAAGAAGGAATGAAGTTCCAATACATACTGTTACATGGATGAATCTTGAAAACATAATCTTAAGTGAGAGAGCCAGTCCCAAAAGGGCACATGTTATATGATTCCGTTTAAATGAAATACTTAGAATAGGCCAATATACGGAGCAGAAAATAGATTAGTGGAGAGGAAATAGGTTAGCCCAGTTTAGGGCTGGGTGGTGGGGTGGGGTTAGGTGGCAATGGGCATTGATTGCTAATAGACATGGAGTCTCCTTTAGTGAAAAAATATTCTGACAAAAATATTCTAAAATTAGATTGTGGTGATGGCTGTACCATCTTGTGAATATACAAATAAAACTCAACATTGAGTTGTACACTCTCAGTGGTGAACTGTATCTCGGTTAAGCTGTTTAAATACTTTACCTCAATTATGTACATTATTTCCTCACAGCTACACCATGAAGCAGGTTTTTAATGATTTCTTTTTTAGATGAAGAATTTCAGGGTCAGAATGGTCCCATCCTCTACTTGGCTGAATCAGTCCCTCTCGGCATAGCTGAGGCTGGGACTCAGGTTGTCTGATTCTGAATTCTGTTCTGTCCTTACTACATCAAGCACCTGCCCTGGTGATAATCCTCCAGAGGGAGAGAGGATATGAAGTTGGAGGCTGAGGGCCTCTTCCCTTTTATTTCTGCTTCACTTCTCTTTGGCCTCCCCATGGACACTTTCACGTGGGAGTAAGCACCTAATACGTATGATTTCTTAAAGTGTGAAAATAGCAACTTAGGGATCCCTTCCTCCTTCTCTCAAGCCAAACCACTGTCCCAATTCCTTCAACTATGTGTAATTCACATGGATAATTCCTTTACTTCTCGTGATCCCTTCAGATAGGAGTTGCAAATAGACCATAAAACCCACCTTCTTTCAATTTCTTCTTATGTAACATCCCCTTCACCTTACCACAGGTCACAGGAAGTATCTGAGAGTGAAAATCCACTTTTTCATGTCTGCACTTTCTTTGCCCTGAAAGAGAAGATTCCTTCATTGTCTCATTTTCAATTGCACACGTACTGCTTCTCCCATGCTGAGTTTGTTCCTATAAAGGTATGGAGGAACTTAGAAAGCTTTATTCCATAAACCTCTAGAGTCAAAATCTTTCTTCCATGTGGCATTTTTGATACATAACTACAGAATGTCTACCTCTACCTCATCCCTCAAATCTCACACAAAACAGAATGTGTTAACAGAGAAATCGGGCTTCAGTAAAACTGTCTTAGCTCCCAGTCCAGTCTGCCCCACTGATTCTCACATGACAATGAAACGTATAGCTGCATCATGTTCTGAAGGGAGCCTCCAGTTATACTATTTCACTGCAGTTAGGTAGCTGGAGCAAAGTGAGAGACTGTACTTGCATCTCCCTATTTGATCTCTGGTTAGTGAGCAGAGAGAGAGTAATGATGGGGGAACCTAATGGAGGTGACGTCTGCCTTCTCTTTGTGTTCTCTGCTTTGCTTCACTTCTCCCTCACATCGGCTTTCTCCTTAGCTGAAAGAGGAGTTCAGGAAGCTCTAGGATAATCTGCAAGTTGCATGGGGGGGAGGGCTGCTAGAGACCTGATTCCACAGAAGTAGGGGTGAAAGGTCTTCAAACTAGCTCAAGGAGGATGTGTAACTGATGCTGATCCTCCAGCCAAAGTTGTAGTGTAGTGCCATGATGGGAAAAGAGGGAGCTGTCCATGGTCCAGTTTTGAGGTAGTAGGCTAGTAGAACTGGGATGAACTGAGAAGGATGGTGTGGGCCTAATTCACTCTCTTGCTTTACAGATGAAGAAACTGAAGCAAAAGCTGTCAAGTGACAGGTCCAAGCCCACACAGTCAGAAGAAGAGAATGACAGACTTCTGACTACCACTCCAGGCCACCCGTGGTGTGCAACCTCTGACTCTCTGTGTAGCAGGAAAAGGGTCTGCTAAATAATGTGTGGGTTGTATATGTGCCCTTTATATGAAAGCAGACTATTTCCAGCTTGAAAGTTATCAGTTCAGCGAAGACAAGCATCACTGTGGTACCCCCTGGACCCATTGGGTCTGGTTTAGATCTGTCACCAAGTTACTTGTTTGTGGAATTATCTTCTTTTTCTTTCATACAAATTTTGAAAATGGACCAAATCATATACGTTTTCCAACAGTTAGTAAAGCTACATAAAGCAATTAGGGAAATGGATTTATCAGTAAAAACACAGAGTGAAGCACAGGAAATTAGCTGCATAATTATTGAGAGTGTATTCCCCTTTTCTTCTTTACCTCTTGACTTAACTTTTTTCCATGGGGCTCTGTCACTATGAGTTAAGTGGAGTCTCTGTCTGCCTCTCTTTCTCCCTGAGAAAATAGAAAAATAGAATCACAGTCACAGACATGCAGTTGCATTGTGTATATTAGTGCTTTACAGAATTTCCATTGAAATGTAACTTCCCAAAAGCCTGTCTAATGCACAAAGAAAAATATATAATGCCTAGTCCTTAAGCACCAAGAATTAGATGGCAAATCTTAGACTCATCTTATATTTTACTTTTCATTGTCCCACATTAGGAAAACAAACAAATAATAGAAATCAGCATTTTATTTATGTCTCAAGCAGCCATGTGTTGAGTGCTTAATAGATGCCAATTGTACATCTACTAATGTACAATGAAAGGAAGTGAGTTAAGGGAAACCCTATGGTGGGCTTCACAGGTGAGACACATGTCCTGCACATCACCTAGAATGAAGTTATTTGTACATTTGTGTTGAAAGTTTTAGTAATGTGACCAAGAGTTTTGTCCACCTGGGTTTAGACAAAGATATTAGAATCGAAGAAACTAACAAGAAGAAGTCTAATCAAGAGAATGGGTAGAACTGAGTCCTCCACAACCTTGATTTCAAATAGTAATTAAGGACTGACTCAGTAGATGCTGCAGCAGAGGATGTTCTGCCATTTACAAGTTCACTGACTGTGGATATGCATCTCAGTATGTTTGCTATCATTCACATGTGTTTTATTTTCTAAGGTAGGAAGATAAATTCATTTCCTGCTTTCTGTGTTCAATGACTACCATCAAATGACCACCATCTGGTGGTGCTGTGGGGGGTAATACAGACCCCAAGAAGAAATATTTCCCAGACTACTCCTTCCTAACTGCTGCAAACTCCAAGCAGATTATGAGCATATATCAGACCAGCAAAGTAAAAAGGCTCTGTCCTTCAGTCAAACCCAAAATGGACGCATTGGTTGGAAAACTAATCCCACTTTCTGGTCTTTAGACTAAGCAGTTACTGAGAGGGTTTTCATTTCCTCAACATCAAAATGGCCTCAAGGGACAAATGTTGACGATTAGACCTTATCAGGAGATCAAACAAGTCACAACTTTGCAAATTGTCACCCTGTTATTATTTAACAGGATAATAGAAACTCAGACAAGAGGCCTACAGAGATTTCTAAACTTAAGAAATTTTAAGTTTGAGAAATCTTAAAACGTAAAGAAATTTCTAAATGTAAGAAAGTAGAAGACTTGGATAGTATAGCCATGGGCTAAGGAGAACCACTAACAAGACAGAATTGCAGTTCTTAAAGAGGCAGGTTAATCTTTTGACTCCCTCTCACTTCCTCCCTCTGGAAGGTGGGTTCACCAGGCAATAGCAGGTCACCCACCCAGGTATGGCTTTCTGAGGCTCTCCGCACCTCCTCTCTCACCCAAGATGCCAAAGTGGTGGAATACTCTAGAAGACCAGGATATTTCTGGTTCTCTTTCTCCTTCCTCCCTCCTCTTCTAAAGGTCCATGCTCACAGCCCAGTGAGAAGAGATCCAGACATCTCATCCTTGCCTCTCCCATATTCCAGTTTGGCTTGGCACTAAAGCTCTGATTACAACCTTGGACAGTCCGGCAAATGCAGAGTTCTTTCTTGCTCTCTGTCTCTATCTGTTGCTTCTGGTTATATCTTTCCTGGGTAGTAGGTATGTTGGATTTACCTTTCATCAAATCTGTTAGGCCTAATATTTGTAGGGAGAAAAAGGAAATACATTGAAGTCCATTCTAGTCTTTGGAGCTTCTAGTAAAAGGAGATTTGGAGCTTAAAACCCACTAATTCATAATATAGCACTATTGTATTTTACTTTCAAAACAGATTGGCTGAGCAAGGCAGGATTTAACTATTTCTGTGTCCCCAGGCTGTAGTACCCATTTAATAACACTGAAACCCCATAACAAACCCTAATAAATACTGTGGCAGTCAGATTATCATGTAAGGTTATTTTTTTAAAAATTGTTATGTTTGGTATTAACCTCTAGAAGTAAATGTGACAATTTTAAATTTAATACTGTTTTCTCAAAATCTTAGTAGAACTATGTCCCAGCAGTTGAGAACAATTCACTAAGCGCCAAAAAGGGGGACCAGCCGCCCCAGTCTGTTCAGGACTAAGGGGTATCCAGGATGCAGGACTTGCAGTGGCAGAACTTGCAAAGTCCTGGGCAAACCGGGTCGAGTTGGTCACCTTACTTCACAGCCTACATCCAAAGGCAATGCACCGAACCACCTACGCGACCTTCCAAAGTAGTGGAACAGGTTATGGCGGCCCTAGCTCTTCACTCCTATCCAGGCTGCATTTCTTTCCAAAAAAAATCAAGCTGGTGCCTCTTCCCTCACCGCGGAGTTAATGAAAGCATCTCGTGGACGAAAGAGCTAGTGATTGTGCACTTTCCTTATCCAGTGTCATCTCACAGCTGTGCCTGTCAGGTAAGACACTTCCACACTCTTATCTCTCCTCTCTCGTCCACTTCCCCAATCCTGAGTGGGCTCAAGCCAGCAGCTCTTGAGTGGGAGCAGAGCCAAGAGAGGATGAGAGAAGACCCCGATCATGCCACCTCTCCACTGCAGGTGTTCCAGACCACGCTTGCTCAGGCGGAAGGCAGGGAGGTGCTTTGAATTGGAGAAAATACTTAAGTTTTAATACCAGGCCTGAAAGGACCCACAATAACTGGAAAAAGACTCTTATTCCTGTGAAAAGGGAACAGAAAAATGCTATGACCTGCCCAAGATAGGAAAAACTCACCTAGAAGGTAGATTTGAAAGGGCAATGAGAGAATGAACTTACTTTCTGTTTACAATTTATAACAACTAGCCATTTTAATAAACCAATAATATAAGGTAAAGGAATTTTCATGAAAAACAGATAAAACTCAGAGGAAAAAGAAATTAGGTCCTGGGCAGATAAGAGCTATAATATAAATGCAAACAATTTACAATCCTGGCTCCAAATGGGTTGCTTTCTAAAGATTTCATGGCTCTCAAATTGACTGGCAAGCTTGACTAGTAAAAAATTAAGGAAGATCTGTGTTCCTCAAAATTTCCATTGACCCCCAGGGCAAAATAGAAGTGGCACAAACAATCTTACTCCTGATTTTGGCAGGGTCCTGCAGATTCATTTTCACCTTCTTTCCACTCGAGGCCAGTTGGCCATCAGCGTTGCTGTTGTCTAGGGGTAGGCGGGGGAAAATACAGAGTTATGCGAACAGCAGCTGACATGTGAAACAAAAAGCAAGTGAGGAATTTTATGAGAGAGTATAATATAGTGGAAATAAAACATCAACTAGGAGCCAGAAACCCAGGAAAATCTACTTAAACCTCTGTCCCTGTCTCTTCCTCCATAACACAGACCCACTATTGTTGTTCTATATTATCACAGAAGATCAAGTGTTAAAGTTTTTTGAAAGTGCTTTATAAGCTGTGTATTACAAAGTACAATACCATAACTTATGGCTGTCTAATTGTAAAAATACATAAGGGATGTATCAATCTACCACTGAACATGTGTTGAAAAGAGTTCAATTCAGAAGTATCAAAAAAAAAAAAAAAAAGCAAGTGAGGGAATATGGGTTTGAATTCTGAACCCTCTTGCACTATACACTCAGACAAGAAAGAAAGTTACGGCAAGGGTTCTCACGCAGGTGTCCAGAGCATTCTCTACTTAGAGGGACCACTTTTAAAGTACATACAAAATTTCATTATACTTTGGAAAGAAGTGGTTTAGAATTTATGTATGGACAACATAGACCTAAATGAAAATGTCATAATGATTAAATACAAATATTTAGTGTTTTGAAAATAAGCATTCTTAAAATGGATGCAACCACTTTTTCTTTCTTGCTGAACAATATTATACATATGCACTAATAGTACAGCCATGTAAATTGGCAAGAATGTAAGAAATAAAGATTAGTGAAAATTAATAAATTTTAATTGGACTCTAAAATCTTGTATAGATCTAGTGATTCAAAATCGGAAATCATGTGGAAAATGAAATCTAGCCCTCATTGTCTAGAGAAAAGTTGTTCCTTAAACCACTACTAAAATGAAAAAGATTTCAGGGGTCTGATTAGAAGTAATATATACACGTTATTGGAAACTCAGAAAATAAAAATTGCATGAAACATCACCATCTAGAGATAGCCACAATTAACTTGTTAGACTTTTCTTTTGTATATTTTACTGTTTCAATGACACTTTTCCATTGCAATAATTGAACATGTTTAATATTTTGAGTATATACACATACCTTTAAAAAACACAAATAAAAATGTAAACATCACCTATATTCCAATGACCAAATTCAACTACTGCATATATTTTCATGGATGTACTGACATTGATTTTCCTATATATCTATATCTATGTCTCCCTCTATATATAGATTGATAAATATGTATAAATAAGGGTTTATAGAGATATAAAAACAAATAATGCTTATACATGTATTTTAACACACACATACATGCACGCACATACACATACATACAGTCTGCTTTATTCATTTAGCCTTTAGAACATCTCTCCAAATTAATGTTTCTTTACCTAGGAAAGAAGCCACATATTGAGGATGGCAGTGTCTCGGTAGCATTTAGCTCTGGACTATTACACACTTGAGATATAAACCATTTTGTTGAAGCCACTGTATTTTTGGGCCTCTTTGTTAAAGTGTCTTGTTGGCCTATATCCTGACTGACATAGTAGCTAGGAAACTATTATTGTCCTCAAGAGACTGCTGGCTGCAAGAAGACAATAAGCAGTGCCTTATAAACTGAACAGGTGTGACTACTTCACTTTGCTGCTTACCTTTTTGATGTTTGTTTCTCTGAAGTTTCATTTTTACTCTTGTCCAGGAATGCCCTTTCCTTTTTTCTTAAAAAAAAACATAATAAAGTTAACTATCTAGAGCTGTAAATATAATTCTCAAAACCTTATATATCAGTAGTTCTCAAGTATTTTTTTCAGACCTTAGTTCACAAGAATCGGGCAAATTTCTTAACTACCAGTGTAGCAGTGTGAGGTTGATTTTGAGCTATATTTTACCCTGCATAGATTTGGAGACTATAGGAAATGACTTTCTCTTGAACAAATACCAATTTGTTCCCTTTTCAAGTGTTTTTATGTAAATTCAAATGCTCTGAAGTTGGGAGGCAGTCTCAACTTTAATATGGAGAACTGCCATTAAATAATCTCTGTATTCTTGCAGTTGTAACACAAATCTTCTCACTTACGTTTAATATAGTGCCTGAAATTCTCAGAGGACTTAAGGAAACAGTGGATTTTGTGTTGTGTTTTGCTTTCTTGTGTGTGATATGAAAATGTGTGAATGTGGGAAGACCACTGGTGCTGGGCAAGTAGCTCAGTGCTGACTTACAAGGCAGAAAGTGCCAAAAAGCCTTGCTCTTCAAATGGAAATGCTATATTCAAGAATGCTGGATCTACCATATGATCCAGCAACCCCACTCCTGGGCATATATCCTGAAAAGATGAAAACTCTAATTCAAAAAGATACACGCACCCCAGTTTTCACAGCAGCGCTATTTACAGTAGTCAAGACATGAAACCAACCTAAGTGCGCATCAAGAGATGAGTGGATAAAGATGTGGTATATCTATACAATGGAATATTGCTCATACATAAAAAAGAACAAAATGACATTTGCAGCAACATGGATGGACATGAATCTATGTTAAAGTATTCTGGTGTTTACTGTAAAATTCTCCCAAGTTTTCTCTAAATTTAAATTTTCCATGATTCAGTGTTGGAGAAAGAGCTTTTAGAGAGAAAGGACAGATTATTTACCAAGAAATGACAATCACAATAAAAGGGGAATTTGCATCAGTCACACAACAGATTCTAGAAGACAATGTAGTAAACATTTTACTAATGAAAAATAAAAGCCAACCTAGAAATTTTAACCTTGGGTCTATCAAAAAAAAGACAAATTTGCACGTACAACACTTGAAAAATTTACCACTTAGAGCCTACTCACTAAAAGAACCAAAGGATTTAATTAAGCTAGACAAAAAGCAAAATCAAAGAAAAGAAACAATGATGAGTACATAAAATGACTTTTTAAAATTTTAATTTAAGTAAATATCAACTGCAAAAATCATAATATCAGTAGTTTCAAAATTGTAAGTAAAAGAAAATAAAATGTTAAACAATAGCTAAATGGTAGAGATGGATGGTCAACCTGTAGTGAATCCATGCTAAGATCCTTGTCATCTTTGGGGATTGGGGCATGGTTAAAAAGATTACAGAAATTTATCTCTAATAGCCAAACCAGCAGGGAAAAAAGGTGGAATATAGAATTCTATCTCAGTCCATTTAAAAGTAGGAGAGAGACACAAAAACACAGAAAAATAAAGATGAACAGTGATATAGAATATATAAGTCCACATATATTAGGAATCAGAATAAATGTAAACAAATAAAATTTAACTATTAAAAGATGAGGATTATCAGAGAAGTTTAGAAGAAGCTAAGTGTTGTTACATGAGGCCTCAAACAAGGCTGCAAAAAAGGGCTTAATGCAAAGGGAGTAAAAAACATCAAAAACATAAAACATAAAAGTTCATGGAACACTATCAGCACCCTGAAAAAGAGATTTAAGATCAAAAGCATTAACAGGGATAAAGAGGAACACTGTATAATAATAAAAGGAAAATATCCACTAAGTTATACAGTCATGAATAGCCTCAAAGTATTTAAAGAATAACAACAGAGTAGTGAGGAGGAAAATACACAACCATGTGGGAGAACTTACCACATCTAAATACAAACCTGATAGAAAGAATATAAGCTACTTTAGAAGATTTAGAAGAAGCAAACAACAAAGTTGTGCTTGATAAAGACTCTGTTTATGGGGAGAGGCCAAATCCCAAGAAATAGTTCAATGCACACTATTTTTAAGTGGCACAGAACATTCACAAATATTGACGTAAATTAGGATGCAAAGGAACTTTCAACACATTTTAAAGAACTGACGAGGTCAGTTTGTGAAAACTCATCCAATCATACCTTAACAGTGATGAGTGCTATTATAGAAAATTATGGCTCAATAAAGCTGACAAGGAAAGTAAAAATGTGCAAGATCTATTTAAAAAACTAAAACTTTGCTGAAGAACATAAAAGGTGATTTGAATAAATGAGTAGTTCATTCTCCATGTAAAAACCTCATTTCTACCCAAATTTATCTCCAAATTGAATGTATTTTCAAAGTTCCAATGCAGTTGGGGAGGTATTAAGAGGAAATCTTGATTGATTCTAAAATTCATGCACAGTGAGGGAGCCAGAATTACTGAAATTCTGAAACCTCCTTTTCTCTTGCTTCTCATTATATTTTTTTACTTTTTTCTTTGTTAAAAAAAAGTATAACAAGTAGGAATAGAAAATTTTACTTTAAAGCACTGTAATTAAACCGACTTGATAACATGGTATTGTGAAGCAATTATATTCCAATAAAGATCTATTTAAAAAAATAAAATAAACTGACCAGCATTTCAGAGTAGAGTCAGACACTGATCTGTGAATACAGGAAAAGGCACAAAAGGGCATTAAAATCATGAAGAAAAAAGTGTTGGTGTTCATAGGCACATGAAAAGATGTTCAACATCGCTAATCATCAGGGAAATGAAAATCAAAACCACAATGAGGTATCACCTCACACCTGTCAGAATGACTATCATCAAAAAGAATACAAACAGCAAAGTTGGCAAGAACGTAGAGAAAAGGGAACCCTCCTACCCTGTTGGTGGGAATGTAAGTTGGTGCAGCCACTGTGGAAAAAAGTATGGGGGTTTCTCAAAAAACTAAAAATAGAACTATCATATGGCCCAGCAATCCCACTCCTGGGCATATAGCCAAAGAACACAAAAACACTAATTTGAAAAGATACATGTATCCCAATATTCACAGCAGCATTATTTACGCTGCCAAGATATGGAAGCAACCTAAGTGTCCATCAACAGATGAATGGAAAAAGAAGATGTGGTGTATATATATACTATGGAATACTACTCAGCCATAAAAAAGAATGAATTTTTGCCATTTGCAGCAATATGGATGGATTTGGAGGGAATTATGCTAAGTGAAATAAGTCAGACAGAGAAAGGCAAATACTGTATTATATAACTTATATTTGGAACCTAAAAAAACACAACAAAGTAGTCGAACATAACAAAAAAGAAGCAGACACAGATATAGAGAACAAACTAGTGGTTACTAGTGGGGAGAAGGAAGAGGAGAGGGGAAATATAGGGATGGGGATTAAGAGGTACAAACTATTAGGTATAAAACAAGCTACAAGAATATATTGTACATCATGGGGAATATAGCAAATATTTTATAATAACTATAAATGGAATATAACCTTTAAAAACTGTGAATCACTATATTGTACACCTGTAACATATAATATTGTACATCAACTATACTCCAATTTAAAAAAAAGTGTTGGTGTTATTCCTTGTAATTACTATCTCACATCACACACTAAGAGGTGAATCCTATGTAACAGATTTAAGCATTTAAAAGCACTAAGTACTTCAAATATTCTAGAAGCAAATATAAATATTTTTAAAATCTTGAGATGGAAAATATCTTTGTACATTGTAAACAAAACCTAGAAGCCATAAAGGAAAACCCTGACAGATCTTACTACATAAAATTTTCAAATTTCTCTAGAACAAAATATGCTATAAACAAACCTAAGAGAATAACATCAAATGAGACAAAATACTAACCACATACATAAGCAAAATTATATATATATATATATATATATATATACACACACACACACACACACACACACACACATATTCCTATGCTTGTTCAGCATGGTAAAAAAAAAATAGCAATACTGGGCAAGGCATACACACCAGCCATTTTTATTTATTTATTTATTTTCATCAGCCATTTTTAGAAAAAGGAAAACAAACAACCAATAAGAAATGAAAAGTGCTCGACCACAACAAAAATGAGAGCAATGCAAATTAAAGCAGAATGAAATGAAACTTTTTACAATTAAGTTTGGCAAAATGATCAATGTTTATAATGTCTGTGCATGATATACTGATTTAAACTAAGGGAAATATAACAGTAAGAATAGATTTATGATATAATGTGTTAGTATATGATATAAATGTGTTAATACATGCATAGAAAAATCTGGAAAGATATATATCAACCAAAATTTGCAAAGAGCATATACTTTAAAATTTTAAAAACAACAACATTTTTGAAAAAATATTAAGTCTCACTGAGCTAAAATCAAAGAATCCAGAGAGCTCTGTTCCTTTCTGGAAGCCATAGGGGATAATTCATTTCTTTACCTTTTCCAGCTTCTGAAGGCTGCCCACATTTCTTGTCTCATTGCTCCCTGCCTTCATCTTCAAAGCCAGCCAGCCACATTGTATCTCTCTGATCATTACTCTATAGTCACATATCCCTCTCTCCATAGCAGGAAAGGTTTTCTGATTTTAAGGACCCCTGTGATTTGATGGGGGCCACCCAAATAATCTAGAAAAATCTCCGCATCTCAAAATCCTTAACTTAATCACACCATCAAAGTCTCTTTTGCCAGGTGAAGTAACAGATTACAGGTTCCAGGGACTAGAAAAAGGACATCTCTGTTTCTGTTGGTATAAATTTTTCAAGAATCTTATCAATCTCTCATGTATGTCATGGGGATCTCCTCCATTAGACAACAGTCTCATCTACAGATCTTTCTGTATACTCACATATCTATTTTTCACTTCTGCTGAGATGGCTGAAGGTATCTACAGTTCACAAACTTAACCTCTTCCAAGAACATGTTATATGACTGAATACCCTGACTTTTCACTACTTCTGGGGCATTAACAAAAAGTTATACAGCCACACTCTTGGTTGTCACTGCAGGGCACATTTTCCTGACAATGAAGCTCCTAATCTGAGCATCTTTTGCAATCTGAATAGGCTAAGAATTTTCCAAATCATCAAGTTCTTATTCCTTTTGTTGAGCAGTTCTTCCCTTGACTTATCTCTTTCCTCTCACAGTTTACTCTAAGCAGCAACATGAAACCAGCTGCACCTTTATCACAGTACTTAGAAATCTCCTTAGCTATATATCCAAAAAATTCTGCTTTCCGCATAACTGCAGGATAGAATTTCACTGAGCTTTCTGCCACTATATAATAAGGATCTCCTTTCCTTTAATTTCCAAAAACATGCTCCTTAGTTCCTTCAGTGACACCTTTAAACTAAGTGGTTTCATGACAATTTACACATTCTCTAATATGATATAGGTTTTCTCTACCATGTTCTTCACTTCCAAGTCCTCACAAGCAGAGTCTTCAGCACCACCTTTCTACTAACAAACTGCTCAAGGCAATCTAGACATTCTCTATCATTCTACTTAAAGTTCTTCTTATAACCCAATTTCCCTCTGGCCATTGCCCAATTCCAAAGCCACTTCCACATTTTCAGGAATGCATTATAGCTGCACCCCACTTCCAATGACCAAAGATTCTGTATTACTCTTTTATTGTTGCCATAACAAATGACCTCAAATTTAGTGACTTAAAACAATTTATTATCTTACACTTGTGTCAGTTAGAAGTCTGACAAGGGTCTCTCTGGGCTAAAATCAGGGTTTCAGTAGGCCTTCATTCCTGTCTGGAGGCTGTAGAGGAAAATCTATTTCTTTTACTTTCCCAGCTTCTAGGAGCCACCCATATTCCTTTTTCCTCCCCTCCATCTGCAAAGCCAGCAACACTGCATCTCTCTGTGACTATCTTCCATAATCACTTCTCCCTCTCTTCACAGCCAGGCACACACACTTCTTCATTTTTTAAGGCCCATTTGATGATATTGGATGCACCACAATAATCCAGGATAATCTCCCCTTTCAAGGTCCCTGTCTTAATTACATCTGTAAAATCCCTTTTGCCATGTAAGAGAACAGATTACAGGTTCCAGAGATTAGGATATAGACACCTTTATGGGGCTGTCATATTATTAATATTTATTATTATAAATAATAATAATGAAACTGGCCTTAAAAACTCATTTTAATATCAAAAGCAAGTAAAATTGTATGCACTCTTACTTCTTTTCCTCTTGAGTTTTCCCAAAGTAGAGTTGTTTCCAAGATCCACAGTATCTAGAAAAAACAGGTGGTGAGGAATCAAAAATGAATAAATAAAAGTTATAAATCTTAGGATGATTCATACTGCAAAAGGCTTGAATTTATAAAGATGTTTGGGTTATCATCTGTCTCTTCCTTCTAAAGGAACTAAACCTACTGAATTGAGAAGTGAGAGTCCAGGATGGGCCCTGGGTCTTCCTTTATTTCTTAATGGGACTTTGGAAAACATTCTTCAATACCTATGTATTTCAGTTTACTCAGGGATATTTGTCTAGTTCTTAAGAATTTTGTTAGGATTAAATAAGATCTTATGTACAAAACTTAACAGGATCACTATATAAACAAGTGACATGCTGGAGAACATCTATCAAAAATATGTGCTGGGTTAAGAATAGTTGATCTGAAGTCTTTTCTCCTGACAATTAAGTGACAGGACTAGTTATCTTTTGAGACCTTTCTAAGGTTGTGACAAAATGACACTATTACCTACGAGTGGACATACACTTGACTTTCTTGGGTGACAGGGATAGAAAACATTGTAAATCACAAGGCTTTATTAGTAATATACTGATGTAATAAACAATATACTCCCATTTTTAAAAGTGTATTTCTACTACATCATCCATATATAATCAACATGGGCCATCCCTTAAACACAATTTTATAATGATCTCTTGCTTCCCTGTTATTCCCAAAAGGATCAGGTCAAGCAAATGCAGAGATCAGGATACTGGGATGGATTGGACCACCTGCCACCACCCAACCTGCATCTGTGTTACCAGTGGAGCCACCCCCATCTCACCACACTCAGGTAGCCTTACCCATCTTGTCACTAGCTTCTTTACTTTCAGTACTTCCTTCTGGACCTCCTGGCACATCTTTTGAGAAACACATAACACAGGAACACTTCTCATTTCCAAATGTTGGTAGCTCTGCTCCTGGGCCAAAATTGTGAATTATGAAGACTTTTCATTTCCCTAGTGATCCTCTTTTCTGAATCCTTGTTGATCCCACTTTTTCTACTTCTTCCTCTGAAATCTTTCATTGATCCTCCCTACACCTGACTCTTCCTTTAAGTCTCCCTTTTCCCTTTTCTCATCCTTTTCTCTTTACCAGAACTTTGTTTCTGTTTTTTTTCATAATTCATAATTACCGTGTCCATCATAAGATAGTGGGCTAGAAGTTAGCTCTTCAGAATCACCTTCTGTATTCATTTGGAGAGCTTCTAGTTTGCCAGATACTAAAGAGAAACAGGAAAATTACCATCCACAGATCCTGAGATAGTGATTAGGGAAGAATTCCTGGGGCTCTCATAATGCACACTAATATTCTGAACTAAAATGAACTGCTTTCTAGCTCCAGTGCTGGACACCCCATGCCAAACAACTAGCAAGACAGGAATACAACTCCACTGACTAGCAGAGAGGCTGCCTAAAATCTTACTAAGTTCACAGACATCCCAAAACACACCACCAGACACGGCTCTGCCCACCAGAAAGACAGGATCCAGCCCCACCCACTAGAACACAGGCACAAGTCCCCTCTACCAGGAAGCCTGCACAGACCCCTGAACCAAACTTACCCACTGGGGACGGACACCAAAAACAATAGGAACTACGAACCTGCAGCCTGCGAAAAGGAGACCCCAAACACAGTAAGTTAAACAAAATGAGAAGACAGAGAAACACACAGCAGATGAAGGAGCAAGGTAAAAACCCACCAAACCAAACAAATGAAGAGGAAATAGGTAGTCTACCTGAAAAAGAATTCAGAGTAATGAATGATCCAAAATCTCGGAAATAAAGATGATCCAAAATCTTGGAAAAGATGATCCAAAACCTTGGAAATAGAATGGAGGAAATACGAGATACACTTAACAAGGACCAAGAAGAACTAAAGAGCAAACAAACAATGATGAACAACAAAATAAATGAAATTTAAAATTTTCTAGAAGCAATCAATAGCAGAATAATTGAGGCAGAAGAATGGATAAATGACCTGGAAGATAAAATAGTGGAAATAACTACCACAGAGCAGAATAAAGAAAAAAGAATGAAAAGAACTGAGCACAGTCTCAGAGACCTCTGGGACAACGTTAAACATACCAACATTCGAATTATAGGGGTCTCAGAAGAAGAGAAAAAGAAAGGGACAGAAAATATTTGAAGAGATTATAGTTGAAAACTTCCCTAACATGGGAAAAGAAAGAGTCAATCAAGTCCAGGAAGTGCAGAGAGTCCCATACAGCATAAATCCAAGGAGAAACATGCCAAGACACACATGCTGTCAATCAAAAATTAAATACAAAGAAAAAAATATTAAAAGCAAAAAGGGAAAAACAACAAATAACATACAAGGGAATCCCCAAAAGGTTGACAGCTGATCTTTCAGCAGAAACTCTGCAAGCCAGTAGGGAGTGGCAGGACATATTTAAAGTGATGAAAGG
>NC_041215.1:130282248-130285841 GCF_002837175.3 Physeter macrocephalus | reverse complement strand
TATAATGATCAAGGGATCAATCCAAGAAGAAGATATAACAATTGTAAATATTTACACATCCAACATAGGAGCACTGGAATACATAAGGCAAATGCTAACGCCATAAAAGGGGAAATCAACAGTAACACAGTAATAGCAGGGGACTTTAACAGCCCACTTTCACCAATGGACAGATCATCCAAAGTGAAAATAAATAAGGAAACACAAGCTTTAAATGACACATTAAACAAGATGGACTTAATTGATATTTATAGGAAATTTCATCCAAAAAAAACAGAATACACTTTCTTCTCAAGTGCTCGTGGGACATTCTCCAGGATAGATCATATCCTGGGACACAAGTCAAGCCTTGGTAAATTTTAGAAAATTGAAATTTTTTTTTTTTTTTTTTTTTTGTGGTATGCGGGCCTCCCTCTGTTGTGGCCTCTCCCGTTGCGGAGCACAGGCTCCGGACGCGCAGGCTCAGCGGCCATGGCTCACGGGCCCAGCCGCTCCGCGGCATGTGGGATCCTCCCAGACCGGGGCGCGAACCCGGTTCCCCTGCATCGGCAGGCGGATGCGCAACCACTGCGCCACCAGGGAAGCCCCAGAAAATTGAAATTGTATCAAGTATCTTTTATGACCACAGTGCTATGAGACTAGATATCAATTACAGGGAAAAAAACTAAAAAATACAAACACATGGAGGCTAAACAATACACTACTAAGTATCCAAGAGATCACTGAAGAAATCAAAGAGGAAATCAAAAAAACACCTAGAAACAGATGACAATGAAAACACGATAACCCAAAACCTATGGGATGCAGCAAAAGCAGTTCTAAGAGGGAAGTTTATAGCAATACTATCCTACCTCAAGAAATAAGAAAAATCTCAAATGAACAACCTAACCTTATACCTAAAGCAATTAGAGAAAGGAGAACAAAAAAACCCCAAATTTAGCAGAAGGAAAGAAATCATAAAGATCAGATCAGAAATAAATGAAAAAGAAATGAAGGAAACAATAGCAAAGATCAATAAAACTAAGAGCTGGTTCTTTGAGAAGATAAACAAAATTGATAAACCATTAGCCAGACTCATCTAGAAAAAAGGGAGAAGACTCAAATCAACAGAATTAGAAATGAAAAAGGAGACATAACAACTGACACTGCAGAAATACAAAGGATCATGAGAGATTACTACAAGCAACTATATGCCAATAAAATGGACAACCTGGAAGAAATGGACAAATTCTTAGAAAAGTACAACCTTTTGAGACTGAACCAGGAAGAAATAGAAAATATAAACAGACCAATCACAAGTACTGAAATTGAAATTGCGATTAAAAATCTTCCAACAAAAAAAAGCCCAGGACTAGATGGCTTCACAGGAGAATTCTATCAAACATTTAGAGAAGAGCTAAAACATATCTTTCTCAAACTCTTCCAAAATATAACAGAGGGAGGAATACTCCCAAACTCATTGTACGAGGCCACCATCACCCTGATACCAAAACCAGACAAAGATGTCACAAGGATAGAAAACTAGAGGCCAATATTACTGATGAACATAGATGCAAAAATCCTCAACAAAATACTAGCAAAGAGAATCCAACAGCACATTAAAACGATCATACACCATGATCAAGTGGGGCTCACCATGATCAAGTGGGGCTTATCCCAGGAATGCAAGGATTCTTCAATATATGCAAATCAATCAATGTGATACACCATATTAACAAATTGAAGGATAAAAACCACATGATAATCTCAATAGATGCAGAAAAAGCTTTTGAAAAAATTCAACACCCATTTATGATAAAAAACCGTCCAGAAAGTAGGCAGAGGGAACTTACTTCAACATAATAAAGGCCATATATGACAAACCCACAGCCAACATCATTCTCAATGGTGAAAAACTGAAACCATCTCCTCTAAGATCAGGAACAAGACAAGGGTGCCCGCTCTCACCACTACTATTCAACATAGTTTTGGAAGTTTTAGCCACAGCAATCAGAGAAGAAAAAGAAATAAAAGGAATCCAAATCAGAAAAGAAGAAGTAAAACTCTAAATGGAGCTGGAGGAATCAGGCTCCCTGACTTCAGACTATACTACAAAGCTACAGTAATCAAGACAGGATGATACTGGCACAAAAACAGAAATATAGATCAATGGAACAGGATAGAAAGCCCAGAGATAAACCCACGCACATATGGTCACCTTATCTTTGATAAAGGAGGCAAGAATATACAGTGGAGAGAAGACAACCTCTTCAATAAGTGGTTCTGGGAAAACTGGACAGCTACATGTAAAAGAATGAAATTAGAACGCTTCCTAATATCATACACAAAAATAGGCTCAAAATGGATTAAAGAGCTAAGTGTAAGGCTAGACGTTATAAAACTCTTAGAGGAACACATAGGAAGAACACTCTTTGACATAAATCACAGGGAGATCCTTTTTGACCCACCTCCTAGAGAAATGGAAATAAAGACAAAAATAAACACATGGGACCTAATGAAACTTAAAATGAAACCATAAATAAGAAAGACAGCCCTCAGAATAGGAGAAAATATTTGCAAACGAAGCAAATGACAAAGGATTAATCTCCAAAGTATACAAGCAGCTCATGCAGCTCAGTATTAAAAAAACAAACAACCCAAAAATGGGCAGAAGAACTAAATAGACATTTCTCCGAAGAAGATATACAGATTCCCAACAAACACATGAAAGGATGCTCAACATTACTAATCATTAGAGAAATGCAAATCAAAACCACAATGAGGTATCATCTCACACTGGTGAGAATGGCCATAATAAAAAAATCTACAAACAACAAACGCTGGAGAGAGTGTGGAGAAAAGGGAACACTCTTGCTCTGTTGGTGGGAATGTAAATTGATACAGCCACAATGGAGTACAGTATGCAGGTTCCTAAAAAAACTAAAAATAGAACTACCATACGACCCAGCAATCCCACTACTGGGCGTATGCCCGGAGAAAACCATCATTCAAAAAGAGACATATACCACAATGTTCATTGCAGCACTATTTACAATAGCCAGGACATGGAAGCAACCTAAGTGTCCATCGACAGATGAATGGATAAAGAAGTTGTGGCACATATATACAGTGGAATATTAGCCATAAAAAGAAACAAAATTGTTATTTGTAGTGAGGTGGATGGACCTAGAGACTGTCACACAGAGTGAAGTAAGTCAGAAAGAGAAAAACAAATACCATACGCTAACACATATATATGGAACCTAAAAAAAAAAAAAATGGTTCTGATGAACCTAGGGGCAGGACAGGAATAAAGATGCAGACACAGAGAATGGACTTGAGGACACAGGGAGGGGGACAGTTAAGATGGGACAAAGTGATAGAATTGCAATGACATATATACACTACCAAATGTAAAATAGATAGCTAGTGGGAAGCAGCCGCGTAGCACAGGGAGATCAGCTCGGTGCTTTGTGACCACCTAGAGGGGTGGGATAGGGAGGGTGGGAGAGAGACGCAAGAGGGATGGGATATGGGGATATATGTATACATATAGCTGATTCACTTTGTTATACAGCAGAAACTAACACAACATTGTAAAGCAATTATACTCC
>NC_041215.1:130260774-130275504 GCF_002837175.3 Physeter macrocephalus | reverse complement strand
AAAAAAAAAAAAATGGTTCTGATGAACCTAGGGGCAGGACAGGAATAAAGATGCAGACACAGAGAATGGACTTGAGGACACAGGGAGGGGGACAGTTAAGATGGGACAAAGTGATAGAATTGCAATGACATATATACACTACCAAATGTAAAATAGATAGCTAGTGGGAAGCAGCCGCGTAGCACAGGGAGATCAGCTCGGTGCTTTGTGACCACCTAGAGGGGTGGGATAGGGAGGGTGGGAGAGAGACGCAAGAGGGATGGGATATGGGGATATATGTATACATATAGCTGATTCACTTTGTTATACAGCAGAAACTAACACAACATTGTAAAGCAATTATACTCCAATAAAGATGTAAAAAAAAGAAAAGAAAAGAAAAAGAAAAAAAACAATGAACTGCTTTCTGGGAAAAAGAATATCTGCTCCAATAATCACACCTGAGATCCAACAGAGCCATGTTTTTCCCATCTTTTGAACCTCATTCTGCTTTCTCTACTTTTATTTTTCTACTTTTATCCCTAAGAATAAAATAAAAGGATCTTATCCTTCTAGAAAAACTGACTGTCCTTTGAAAGTTGCAAAAAGTAATTGCCAGAACCAGTTTTAAATTCATCCCAATTGGCCAATGACTGCTTGCATCACTAACCACATCTAAAGTCAGCTAATCAGTGGCAGCCTTACACTTCCGAAAATCAGCCAGTCAGCAACAGACACACTTCAGAAAGCCTATGTGTGTGGCTAAATGCTAACCAATTTATAAACACTCCTATTTCTGAAAGTCTGCAGTCCCTGAACTATATGCCTCCCAAAATCGTAAATGAAAACACAACATTGTAAACCAACTGTAATCCAATAAAAATTAATTAAAAGATAAGTAAAATCAGCAGTTTCCTTTATTAAAAAAACTGTGTGCAGTGCTTCCTCCCACCATGTGTCCTGCTTAGAAAGCAATAAATCCAGCTTTAGCTTCAAATGTTGCATGGTGGCCACTCTTCCTTCACAAACGGTGTTCGCACCATGATCATCTTGAGGACTCTTGCTTAGGGGTGTCTTGTGGGACCCTCGGACCAACAGGTGTTGGTCCCAAACCCCAGCTTCTTGTGCACAACTCAGATTGTCTTCCTGATCCACTGCCAAGTGAATCCATCTCAAGAACAACTTGAGCTCTGACTTGTTTCACTGAAGTTTTATTTCTGAATTTATTTTATTATTTAAAGATGTGTATGCAGTTAGATGCAAAGTAAGGAGACATTTTGGTTTGGCGAGACAGCATTTAGCAAATGTTCTGTTCATGTGCTTATTCTTCCACTACTTCATTTACTCTCACTTTTCTTTCGTCTAGTTTTTTAAAAGTCTTGTCTCGTGTGTGTTTGTGTTCCTGATTTTCCTGTGCTTCTTGATTATTAGAAGATAGTGATCCAAAGCAAATAGATAGAGGCATAGACTTGATAAATCCCCAATCCAAGCTAGCCCCAAAGACTAATTAATGGATGGGGGTCCGTTAGAAAGTAGATAATTTGGGCTTCCCTGGTGGCGCACTGGTTGAGAATCCGCCTGCCGATGCAGGGGACACGGGTTCGTGCCCCGGTCCGGGAAGATCCCACGTGCCGAGGAGCGGCCGGGCCCGTGAGCCCTGGCCGCTGAGCCTGCGCGTCCAGAGCCTGCGCTCCGCAACGGGAGAGGCCACAACAGTGAGAGGCCCGCGTACCGCAAAAAAAAAAAAAAAAAAAAAAAAAAGTAAATGACTCATTTGATACTACTTCTCTAAAAGGACTGAAAAAAATGACCAAGAGTAGTTCCATGTGCCAACCAGTAACTGCTATATTCAGACCATCATGTAACAAACAGTCCTTGCTTTTCTCTAAGAAACTCCTAAAAATTTAATAGGCAGGGCTCTATTCTGCAAATGAAACTACATATTAAGTGTACTAAGAAGGGCTAACCCTAGAATTCCTGGAAAATTCTCCTACACATGCTCACTTTATAGTTAATCTGAACATCAGTATGCCTATACTATGCATATTCAAGATACGCAGGAAATAAACAAAATAGGTATACCTCACTTCCCCGCAGTGCCTAAGCCAATTACTATAGTCTTTTCTAAAGTCAAATTCTTTTCTTCAACACACTTATGCTCAGCTTTCTTTGGTGTTTTAATTTGTCTGATAGCCTATTATTATTTGCTTGGGAAAATCAATGGCTCATCTGGATAGTTATTTTCTGGAGATTTACTCAAGCTTCATTGTCATAGGTAGAATTCTAAAATGACCTCCCAAGATTTGTTCCTAAACCCCAGGGACCATGAATATCATAAGACATTACCCCCATTTTTAGGTTATGTTGTATGGCAGAGTTGATGTTTAAGAAAAGGAGATTGTCAACACAAGCAATAACGAATGTTGGTGAGAATGTGGAGCAAAGGGACCCTTCAGCACTGTTGGTGGGATGTAAATTGGTGCAGCCACTGTGGCAAACAGCACGGCGTTTCCCCAAAAAACTAAAAATAGAACTACCGTATGTTCCAGCAATTCCACTCCTGGATATATAATCCAAAGGAAACAAAATCTGCACCCTAATGTTCATTGCAGCATTATTTAAACAATAGCCAAAGACATGGGAACAACCTAAGTGTTCATCAATAGATAAATAGATAAAGAAAATATCATATATATGTGTGTGTGTGTGTGTGTGTGTGTGTGTGTGTTATAGAGTAATACTCTTACTCAAGGAAGGAGAATCCTAGGATTTAGTTTCTAATGTCCAATTCCAGAAGAGATAGTTTAGATACTTCCTTACTAAATCCTGACTTAATATTGTTTGGTGAAAAGTTTTATCTCTAATATAAAAATATAATTAAATGAGACAAAAGAAAATAAAGTAGAATGAAATACCAGGCTGGGTATGCAGTGACTGTTCCAGACTCCCTTGTAGAGTTCATTCCCTTACAGAAAGCAAAACTGTCTCAAGTAACTGAACATAGAGCCTTCTCTAGGACATGTCAAATTGTTAAACTGAAAGCCATTATGCATTTGGAGTAGATCATAACTTCTGAATGCTGTGGAAACAAACAGATTTTCAATCTCTTCAGGTACCCATATAAAAACAGATATCAAGTGGATTATTTAATGTCTTTTTACTACCCAAAGATCCCCAGAACATGCAGATAATTCCATGAAGTAGAACTGCTTCCACTCAAGATCATCAGAATAAGGTTTTCCTGGAGGCCTAGATTGTCACACTGATTGTCACATTCTCCTTCATATTTTTATCCTTTATCCTTACAACTTTAGTTTTTCTATTTACTGGCTTAATGTTTGAAGCCTCTGACTTCCCCATAATGTTACTACTAATAATAACATTCCAAGACTGACTTCACTCAGGACGATCACCACCCTAACTTTATAATTCAGTTCTTCTAAAATATTTCTAGTAGAGCCAGTTTGAAGAATTTTTGAATATGCCATCGTCCCAGGCCAACTCCTGGAAAAAACTAATGGCTTTACTCGTAATTATGCTTCTAAAATAAATTTGAATTGAGGATAAATTGCATTAAGAAATATCAGGCTGACAGCTATTGATGGGCATTCAGGGCAAGGATGCTACAAACTATTTATATAAAGACCATGACTCCACCTAATTATCAAAATCAGCTTAAACCCAACTGTACTTCATCTTTGAGCATTGTCCATGCAATAGGAAATAACTAAAACCCCCAAAGAACCTCAAACATTTGAAGTCATGAGTTATTCCTATAATAAGATCAAAAGTTCAAACGTTTGGGCAAAGAAACAGTTTATGATGATTTAAAGTACATTACACCAACTTAACCAATAAATCAACTCTCTGTAGATAATACACAAATGAAAGATTATGTTTCTGTGCTGGAAGAGGTGAATATAAATATTCTTGGGAGATAATAAATAGCTAGAGATAACGTACTAACAGTTCCACTAAAGTTAATCAAATTTTTGTGCAGCTTCTGTGTTCTTTCTCCTATGTGGAATTCTATCTATTACAACTGAATATATGGATATCTACAATCAAACAACATGATCTCCTAATTACGGAGTTGCTCAGGGTTTCTTGTCCCTTGCAAGGTACAAGAGCCAAAGAGCCAAGGTAAATGTGAAGAATGATATTTGAGAATTAACTGGAACTTTCATTGTGGAATATTCCCAGAGTAAAATCCATCAGGAAACACCATGCTCCTGACACCCTGCAGCCCAGACAGTCCTTATCTCTCTCACCTGTTCCACTTTTTGGTAGTGAGCTCAAGGATTCCTGGGGTTCTTCTTCATCACACATTTCTGAACAGGTACTGCTTCCTTATGATAAATAGAATGAAATCTCTTGGAATCCCAGTGCATGACCAATGGAAACCATAGTAGGAAAACCCTCCCAGAGACAACCAGAAAGACCAGAGCGGCTCAAGTATCTCCAAGATGGGCATGTCCTTGCCCTGAGACCCTCCTGCCTTTGAGCTCACCTGACCTAGAGGTCAACATGGCTCCTGTCACTCTCATCAGAGGCTGAAAACACTCTACCCATCTCACTCCCTCCTTATACACTAATTTTCTCTGCCTTTTTCATCCTTTCCAGTTGGCTCTACATATTTCTTCTGTATGGGTATGTGAAGGAGAGCAGGGTAGGAAGGGAGAAGAAAGATGGAGATTTTCCTCTCTGCAGACAGAAAAACAAAGATTCAATCTGGGAGTTGAAATCACAATTACCTTCTCCATCACATAGTGGTTGACTAGGCAGCTCCTCTGGTACTTCTTTGTTGGTCATTTGGGAAGCTTCAGGATCACACGACACTAAAGAGAAACAAGAAAATGAGCTGAGCCAGGATGCTCAGATCACAAGTGAGCTGCCCTCTGGGAAAAGGGACATCTGCTCCAAGGACCACACCTGAGATCCAACTAAGCCCTGTTCTGCCTCTGTTTCCACCTCATTAACCTCATTCTCCTACCCTCTGCTTCTCAGTTTCCTATCTAGAGACGTGCCTCTAAACATTTCTGCTTCTGCACTAGGAGAATAATTGTGCTCCTTTGATTTTGTGGGCTCTGATCCCCCTGACGTCTTCTATCTTCACTTTTTATCCTCAGTGATGATCTTGATCTCTTCCTCTCCCTACTGACATTCTTTTTTTTTTTTTTTTTTTTGTGGTACGCGGGCCTCTCACTGTTGTGGCCTCTCCCGTTGCAGAGCACAGCCTCCAGAAGCACAGGCTCAGCGGCCATGGCTCACGGGCCTAGCCGCTCCGCGGCATGTGGGATCCTCCCGGACCAGGGCACGAACCCGTGTCCCCGGCATCGGCAGGCGGACTCTCAACCACTGCGCCACCAGGGAAGCCCTGACATTCTTTATTTGAGAAGTGGAAGGCTCTCTGGTCCAGGCTCTGTTCTACTGTCCTTGGGATCCTGCGGGTCTCCCTTTGGACACTGACTTGCTACAAGCCTCACACAGCCACCACCTGCAATGAGATACTCAGGACACAGGTATCTCTGCCCTTCCTCCTACTTTCATCTCAGGGAAAACAAGTATCCTTTTTCTGTGCTTCCATATTCTTATCTCTAAGGCAGGATAATAACTGTTTCCCTGGCTAAGTCCTAAAGTTTTGTGAGGAAATCTTACTTGCCAAAGTACTTTGAAAAGAATAAAGCACTATATACTCCAATAACCTGATGAAGAATACGTGGCAAAAAATGTCATTTGGGCCTTAGAGTCATTGATCTTAATTTCTGACAAGTAGATCTCAAGGACCATGTTTCTTTGGAAGCCTATCCAAGGTTATGACAATATAATATTATTATTATTAAACACTAGATAAATACTCATCTTTTACTCCTTATAGAAAATAAAAGGTGGTCAGGGGTTAAAATCACAATACTGAGTCTTTAGTGTAAATAAGCATAAAGATTGTGGAGGAAAAAAACACTCTGTCCTTCTTTAGGACTGATCTACTACAACATGAAGAGGGAACACATCTATTCTAACAAGGGTCATGCTGTTCAGCTCTGAATTCAGACATCCGAAACCCTGCAGCTCAGGGCTGGCAATTCCCCCTTCCTTCCCTGGCCCACATCTTGCTGGGGAGCTCGAGGCTTCCTGGGGCTCTTCTTTGTCACAGCCTTCCCAAGAGGCATTGCTGTCCTCTGCAGAAAGGAATGAAATCCCTCAGAGGTCTCAGTACACAAGCAGGGGGAAATCATGGCAAGAAAACTCATACTGAAGACATGGGAAGCTCAATTATCTCATGGGTGGGACTATCTCTATCCCAGACCATCTTGGTCTGCCCTTGGGGTTCCCCTGGCCTGCAGGTTAACTCCCTCCCATCACTACCACCGGAGGCTGAGATCCATCCACCATCTCCCACACTCCCCGTACACCTAATTCTCTTTCTACTTCTTCCCCTTCCCCATTGCCTCTGCATATTTTTCTGTCTCTGCTCTTGTTTCCTTCTGCCAGCATCTCTAGATGTTTCTCTTTGTTTTGGTGTGTTTCTGTCTCCTCTGCTCCTGTCTCTTTTTCTCTTGCAGCCTTGACACTGCTCTTTATCACCTTTCCCCATCCCATTTTTCCCTCTCGCTCCCTTTCTCATGGTCAGTGTTAGGAGAGGCATCCCTAAAATAGTATAATATAACCTGATCAGGGAATGGGATAAGAAATAGAGTGGACCAAGGCAACACCACCAACCACAGGGGAAAATTTCTCCAAACCCCTCATATAAAAGAAAGAGCAGAACATTGCAATCACTGAAAATGTTTATACTATCATTAGAGATGAGGAAGAAGAAATTGGCAAGGGTCGCACGATGAATGGAAGGCACAGAAAGACAGGAAGGATAACTGATCTAATCTTTGGACAACAAAGGTCACCAGGTTTAAGTGGGAAAGTAATATGATCTGATTTCCATCTTGCAAATAAAAATTGTGCTGAAGTGGAGAAAATGGGCAAGATGGGAGCAAGAGAAAATGGGACATTCAAGTTCCATTTACTGAGAGAGCAAACCCTGTAAGAAAAGGACATTCCAGTTTCACGGAAGAAGATGTTGGTTTCAATTTGGGAAGTGTCAGTTCCTGAAAGACATCCAAATGGAGAAGGCCCTGGGATAAATGTCTTCAGGTACATACATAGATGGATGATCTTGGAAGATGGGTCTGACCTTGGAAGATGGGTCTGCCTAGCAGGCATGTGCTTGAGACACATTCTGTTACCTGAGAGTAGCTGAGGCTGCCAGGGAAAGAATTATTACTCTATGTTATGGACACCACTCTCTCCATGGGGCAAACCTAACTTGGAAACTCACTGCTGGGAAGGAAGATGCTCCTGTCTGATGTGCATACTTCAGTGTTCCAGGATCCCAACTTCTCTCCTCTCTTCCCTGTACAGCAGTTTTCACTCTTTATTGATCTGATAAAACTCTTTCTCGACATAGTTTCTCTGAGCTTCCTTGCACATTTTTTTTTTTGGTATTTATTTGCCTCTCTATATAGTTTCTCTAATTTTTATCTTTGTATCTCATTTCTTATTGAGGTAATTCCCTTTCTACCTTGTCTTCCATTTTCTCCTTTTCTCTTTTTCTCTGGGTCTTCTCTTTCTAGATACCTGTAAAATTTCCTTATTTTATATATTTTCCTCATGCTCACAGATCACTTCTCCCAAACTGACAAAAGTCCTTCCACTTTCACATGGACCACAGTGCCGGAGAGCCTTCCCTTATCAGCTCTATTCTAAGTCTCCCACATGACCTTTCTAAATTGCAAGCTTATCAGTCATTCACAAAACTTACTTCCATGTTCCTTGCACTTCCGGAAGTAAGCTAAAAATGATCTCCTTGCCTCAACTGCCACAACCTGCTGACATTTGGATTTTATACGCATTTAAGAAAGTCACCCAGGTACTTCTGCTTTGGGACCCCAGCCTACCTTTGGCACATCCTGTTTCCCTACGTTCTCCACGCAGGGATGCTCTCCCCACTCAGCTCAGCTCACCTTTGTCCTCAGTCTCTCTCACAGTTTTGGAAAAAGCAAAACAGACAATCGACACAATTCCATGTGTATGTATGTGAATATGAAGAAGAGAATGGCAAGAGGGGAGAAGGGGGGATTTTTTTTCCTATTTATTGAGGAATTTAAATCATAATTACCTTCTCCCTCTCCTGGTAGTAGGCTGAGCACCTGCTTGGGTTCTTCTTCGTGAGTCAGTTGGGGAGCTTTGGGATAACAGGTCACTGCAGAGAAACAAGGACATGATGGACCATGGAGGGCGATCAGAAACAGACCTCGGCTGGCTCATGTCAAACATGACGGGAAAGCCATATGTCTGCTCCAAGCACTGCTCCCGAGAGCCACGCCATCTCCTTCTGCTTCTTTGCCATCTGCGCCTCTCCTCTCTCCTTCTCTGTGTCCCACCCACAGTTCCACCGCCACACAGCTCTGTTTCCTAGCTGTGCATCTCTTTGATTGTCTGTGTTTCTCTCCTCATCTCTTGTCTTCAGGTCTTGGGGTTTTTTTGTTTGTTTGTTTTTCAGTGATAGTGTATCTCTCTTCTCCTGTTATCCTTTCTAGCTTTCTTATTCTAGATCTCTTCAAGCCCAAGTGGTTGGGTCCATTTCTATACTCCCTGTCTCTCAGTGGTTTCCTTTCCCTCCCCACCAACATTAATTTTTCCTTCACTAAATCTTCTCTTGGACCCTGGTTCACTTCCCTGGGAAGCTGCAGAACTCCTTGGGTTTCCTCTTCCTTTTCTGACCACATGACCCCACGCGGACTGTCAGCTGGCTTCACACAACTGTCACCCTCAGTGACACACCCAGGATGCTGGTGCCCACCCTTCCTTTTCTACCTTGCCCTTGCAAAAATAACCTCCATGCCCTTCTGTTTCATTTCCCCAACCACAAAATAGAAGTTACAACAGTTTGCATACCTGTGTCTTAGGGTTCCGTGAAGGTAAGAGGGGGCCTGCACAATCCGATAATCTGATGGAGACTGTACACGTTGTCTCCCAACCCTGTTCTCTTTCTCACTCTCACCCTTTCCACACATCTCTGCTTCTTCTATTTCTATCTCGCTATCTTGCTGGTGGAATCTCTTGGTACTTCTCTGTGTCCTGATTTGTTTCTTTTCCCACATCTGTTCCCGCCTGCCTTCTCTCCCTCTTCTTTTCCTGATGCTGAGCTTTATGTCTTCTCCCCGTCTCTCATGCTGTTTTTTTTTTTCTAGAACTAGGAATTAGAAAAGGTATCTCTGAGGTGGTCTGTAACTTCCATGTGATTTCACCAGATTAGTGAGCAGAATGGAGGGTGGAGTGGACCAAGAAAAGGGTTCCAAGCACAGGGCTAAGTGTGTGCAAAGGCTCAGCTGAGAAAAAGTAATCAAAATTAAAATTACTGCAAAGTTTTAAACAAACTTAAAAGTCGTTGCAGGAGAGGCAGACATGAGGCTGGAGCCATGGGAAGGAAAATAGGGAAGGATTTAATCCTTTTGACAACAAAAAGTTATTGATTTAAGGTAGGAAAGTGAGATAAGCCAAGCTGCATTTTCAAAGGGTCATCTAGTTGAGTCGGAGAGAATGGATATGGTGGGAGGATGACCGGGGGAAGGTATGAGACCAGATAGAGCCTGTTGCTCTGGCTCTAGTTCCAGAGAGGAGAGAGATCTGACTAGGGCTTTTGTGTCGGGTGTGGCAACAAATGGACGAGGAAGAGACAAGTTAAAGGTATAGTTAACTAAACTGGATGATTGATGGGGTGTGTGAGCTGAGGGAGGGGAAAGAGTCATTGGTGACCCCTAGGTGTCTACCTAAAGAATGGAACAATAGCGTTCCATACTGAGATAGGGGACACGGGGAAAGGAGGCAGATCTGGCATCAAGAAAGATGGTACATGCAGCTATGGAAGTGACTTGTATTGAAGTTCCTGAAAACCGTCCAAATGGAGATGTCTCTCAGATCCCTGTACAAATATAGTCAGGCACTTAGGTGAATGAGCTTACAAGGCAAGTGGGGGCCAGAGTTAGGAATTGGGGGATCATTCAATTATAGATGGAAGTACACAAGAATGGCTGAGGGGAGGCCCATTGCCTCTGAGTGTATTACAGGTGCCACTTTGATAACTGGAGCAACCATAATCTGAAAACTCATGGCTAACAGGTTCAACTCCTAGTGTTAGAAGTTGCTTCCATGTAGCAAGTCTTCTTTCAGTCCCTACAATGTCCCAAACCATCTTCTCCATCCTTGTACATGGCATTCCCTCTCTACAGATGTTTGACTCTTCTCCTTTATCTTTTTCTCTATGTATAACTGTTATACTTTCCTCCAGTCTTTCTCTTTCTTAGCACTTTCCCTCTCTGGGTCTTTCTCTAATGTCACATTCTCTACCTTTTAAACTCTGTACCTTGTTTGATTATTGAGCTGATCTCCTATCTTCTATGGTGCTCATTTCCCTGCTTCTGTCTGTTCTCTCTAGTTCTTAACTTCCTGTTGGTAATGTTTCAACTTAAAATTTAAATCTAAAAATTAAAATTTCAGCCTTTCTGTATATTTTGTCCCTCTCACATATTCCTTCTCCAAATCATCAAAGTTCTCATCTTTTGCCACTGACAAACGAGCAGGGATCCTTCCTTCCCCTTGGCAGGCTCGTTTCAAATGCCTTTCACATGAGTTTTCTATTTTGCGATTATACCCACTATGCCCATGTTCCTGGCACAACCTCGAGGAAAGCAGGTTTAAAATGATCTCCCCCCCCCGATATCACATTCTAACCTGGTTCTATTTCGATTCCACGTCTATTTATTTTTTAAAATTTTTATTAGAGTATCCCATGTTTCCGGGACAAACCCGAAGGAAAGCGGGTTTAAAAGATCTCCCCCCCCCCGATATCACATTCTAACCTGGTTCTATTTCGATTCCACGTCTATTTATTTTTTAAAATTTTTATTAGAGTATAGTTGATTTACAATGTTGTATTAGTTTCTGCTGTACAGCACAGTGAATCAGCTATACATATACATATATCCACTCTTTTTTAGATTCTTTTCCCATTTAGGTTATTACAGAGTATTAAGTAGAGTTCCCTGTGCTACACAGTAGGTCATTGTTAGTTATCTATTTTATTATATTTTTAATTTTTTAAATTAATTGTTAATGTCTTTATTGGAGTATAATCACTTGACAATGGTGTGTTAGTTTCTGCTATGACAAAGTGAATCAGCTATACATATATATATATCCCCATATCTCCTCCCTCTTTTGTCTCCCTCCCACCCTATCTCACCCCTTTAGATTAATTTTTATTGGAGTATAGTTGAGGTATAATGTTGTGTTAGTTTCTGCTGTACAGCAAAGTGAATCAGTTATACATATACATAAATCCACTCTTTTTTACACTCTTTTCCCATATAGGTCATTACAGAGTGCTGAGTAGAGTTCCCTGTGCTACACAGTAGGTTCTTATTAGTTATTTATTTAATATATAGTAGTGAGTATATGTCAATCCCAATCTCCTAAATCAGCAGTTCCTAACCCTTTTGGCACCAGGGACCAGTTTCGTGGAAGACAATTTTTCCACGGACGGGGGGTGGGGGGTGGGGGGTGGGGGATGGTTTAGGTGGTAATGCAAGTGATGGGGAGCGGCAGATGAAGCTTCACTGGCTCGCCCACTGCTCACCTCCTGCTTTGCATTTTTCTAATAATTAGTGATACTGAACATCTCTTCGTGTGCTTTTTGGTCATCTGTATGTTTTCTTTAGATCTTGGAGAAATGTCTGTTTAGATCTTCTGCCCATTTTTTGACTGGGTTGTTTGTTTTTCTGCTATTGAGCTGCATGAGCCGTTTGTATATTTTGGAGATTAATCCCTTGTCACTTACTTGGTTACAAATATTTTCTCCCATTCTGAGGACTGACTTTTTGTTTTATGGTTTCCTTTGCTTTGCAAACGCTTTAAAGTTTAATTAGGTCCCATTTGTTTATTTTTGTTTTTATTTTCACGACTCTAGGAGGTGTATCAAAAAAGCTCTTGCTGCAATTTACGTCAAAGAGTGTTCTGCCTAAGTTTTACTCTAAGAGTTTTATAGTATCTGGCCTTACATTTCGGTCTTTAATCCATCCCTATTTTTTCTTTTAACTCACTTCCTCTTTGTCTCTCCTATACATAGCATTTCATTAATCCTATGCAATCCTGGGACATAAGTTTAAAATGATCTCTCTCCTCCAAACCCCAATCTGGTTGTATTTAGATTCCATATACTTATAAATAAAATTGAACCTACTTAGGCAACTCCATGTGGTGGCCCCAATCTACATTTTTATTATTCTGTGCCCTTAAATTCTCTACCCAGCAGCCCCTCCATTAAGGCCCTTAGCCCCTCTTTCCCCCTTGCCTCCCATATACCTGAAGAAAGCAACCAGAGCCTAAGGAAAAGTGTGTGTTTGTGTTTGGGGGAATGAAGGGAAATGTCCCTTGCATACAGACATGCAAACAAATTAATAAGATAATTGGTCACTTAAATCAATATGAGCTCCCCCATTATGTGCTTGCAGTTTGGGAATCTCTTCAGAATTGCCTTCATTTGTCCTTTGAAGAGCTCTGTGCTCACAGGAAACTAAAGAAAAGCAGAAAAGACCAACCAGACACGGTGATGAGGTACAGACCTCAGGTGCTCATGCTGGATTCTGGTGTTCAATGGTCAGGGGAACTTCTCCTTGGGAAAAAGATACTGTTGCTCCACACACCTCACTTTAGACCCACCAGAGCCTTGTTCTGCCTTTTTTCCTTCCCGTTATCCCTCAGTCACCTTTCTCCTCATTTTCCTGTCCCCACACATGGTTGTTTTTGTGCCATGAAGGATCACACACCTCCTTTACTCTCTGGGCTTCCCTTCCCGTCTTCTTCTTCTTCTTTGCCCTTCAGTGTTCTTTGACAGTTTTCCTACTCATGAGTCAGTTTTCCTTTTTTCTTTTTTTTTTTAAATGGGGGTATAGTTACTTTACACTGTTGTGTTAGCTTCTGCTGTACAACAAAGTGAATCAGCTAGATGGATAGTGATATACATATATATGTATGCTGATATATATCCCCTCCCTCTTGGACCTCCCTCCCCCCGCCCAAGCCCACCCATCTAGGTCATCATAGAGCACCAAGCTGAGCTCCCTGTGCAATATGGCAGCTTCATACTAGCTATCTATTTTACACATGGTAGTGTATATATGTCCATCCTAATCTCCCAATTCATCCCACCTCTCCTCTCCCCTGTGTCCACACGTCCCTTCCCTATGTCTGCGTCTCTATTCCTGTCCTGCAAATAGGTTCATCTGTATCATTTTTCTAGACTCCACATATATCCATTAATATACGATATTTATTTTTCTCTTTCTGACTTACTTCACTCTGTATGACAAACTCTAGGTCCATCCGCATCTCTACAGATGACCCAATTTCGTTCCTTTTTATGGCTGAGTAATATTCCATCATACATATGTACCTAAGTCTTGGCTGCTCTGACCCTCTGCAGCCCCACACGATAGTCACCATAGTAAGTCACTGAGGATGGTGGTACCCTCGCTTGTTTAACTGCTTTGACTGTTAAAAGACCCTTACACACTTCAGTGCTTCTATTTCTTTACCTGTAAAACAGGAATAAGTAACATTTTGTCTGTTACATCCATAACTTTGTGGAGAGAAGAATGACATCTTGTTTGCCAAACTTCTTTGAAAAATCAGTCACGTAATAAATAATAGTTGACAAAAAATTGTACTTTAGATTTGGGAGCAATTGATCTGAAGGACCATGTTTCTTTTGGGGGTTTTCCAAAGTTAGGCACAAAATAATAGCATTGTAACCAAATAGAATAATACTTAGTTTTTATTCTTTAGAGAAGATAAAGGGCAGGTCAGTATAAATTCAAGTCTTTACTATTAATAGCTATGAGAGACATCACTTTTCTCCAGCATATTGCTACTAGAATGCACGTAGGAACATTTATGTTATTTGTTATGTTACTTATGTTATTATGGACTCATGGGATTCCAAGACACACTAGATCTTTTGACTGTGGAGTGTGCTCAGGGTAAAAAGCATCAATAAACACCAGCTCTGAATTCAGCCACCTGACACCCTCGGCTGGCAATCCCTCCCCATCCTTACCCAGCTCACATCTTGGTGGGAAGTTCAGGGCTCCCTGGGGCTCTTCTCCAAAACAGGTCTCCCAACAGGCACTGTTGTTCCCTGCAGTAAACAATTAAATCCCACAGACATCTCAATTTATGACCAAGGAGGAATCACAGCAAGAAAATAACTAGAAAACCAAGAAACCCAAACCCCACTCCCCAAAATAACCTGACCTGAAGGTTAACTTTGCTTGAGCAGCTTTCACTAGGGGCGGAGGAATTCATCCATTGTGGAAAAATCTTGCTTTCCTTTTTTTTTTTTTTAACATCTTTATTGGAGTATAACTGCTTTACAACGGTGTGTTAGTTTCTGCTTTATAACGAAGTGAATCTGTTATACATACACATATGTCCCTATATCTCTTCCCTCTTGCATCTCCCTCCCTCCCACCCTCCCTATCCCACCCCTCTAAGTGGTCACAAAGCACCGAGCTGATCTCCCTGTGCTATGTGGCCGCTTCCCACTAGCTGTCTATTTTATGTTTGGTAGTGTATATATATCCATGCCACTCTCTCACTTTGTCCCAGCTTACCCTTCCCCCTCCCCATATCCTCAAG
>NC_041215.1:130252087-130259349 GCF_002837175.3 Physeter macrocephalus | reverse complement strand
GATTGCTTTGGGTAGCAGAGTCATTTTCACAATGTTGATTCTTCCAATGCAAGAACATGGTATATCTCTCCATCTATTTGTATCACCTTTAATTTCTTTAATCAGTGTCTTACAATTTTCTGCATACGGGTCTTTTGTCTCCTTAGGTAGGTTTATTCCTAGATATTTTATTCTTTTTGTTGCAATGGTAAATGGGAGTGTTCTCTTAATTTCACTTTCAGACTTTTCATCATTAGTGTATAGGAATGCCAAAGATTTCTGTTCATCAGTTTTGTATCCTGCTACTTTACCAAATTCATTGATTAGCTCTAGTAGTTTTCTGGAAGCATCTTTAGGATTCTCTATGTATAGTATCATGTCATCTGCAAACAGTGACAGCTTTACTTCTTCTTTTCTGATTTGGATTCCTTTTATCTCTTTTTCTTCTCTGATTTCTGTGGCTAAAACTTCCAAAACTATGTTGAATAACAGTGGTGAGAGTGGGCAACCTTGTCTTGTTCCTGATCTTAGTGGTAGTTCCTGATATTAGTGGTTTCCTTTTCTTATACCACATTCTCTTTCTACTTCTTCCCTTTCCATTTGATTCTTTACTTTTCATCCATCTCTGCCTCTGTTTCTTTCTGCTGGTGTCTCCTGGACTGTCTCTTTCTCTGTTCCTGCAACTTTTGTCGTTTCTCTGATGTTGCTCCTTCTCTCCTATCCTTTGTCTTTCAACTGTTTCTTTCTAGCTTTCTCTAAAGAAAGGCCTCCCTGCAATAGTATGTTTTAAATAAGATTTACCAGAGTGAGGAGGTTAAGTGGAGGGTTGTAGAAAGTGAAAACACTCCTGAATAAGGCAGAAAATGTATGAAAAGGTTCTGATACGAAAGATTTAACAGTTAAAATTATTGGGGGAGTAAACGAGACAAACAAATATCATACGATATTGCTTATATGCATGTGGAATTTTAAAAAATGATACAAATGAACTTACTTAAAAAACAGAAACAGACTCACAGACATAGAAAACAAACATATGGTTACCAAAGCAGAAGTGGGGGAGGGATAAATTTGGAGTTTAGGATTAACATATACACACTACTATATATAAAAAAAGATAACCAACAAGGACCTACTGTATAGCACAGGAAACTATACGTAATATCTTGTAATAATGTATAATGGAAGAGAATGTAAAAAAAGTATATACATATATAAGAACATATATGTATAATTGAATCACTTTGCTGTACACTTGAAACTAACACAACATTGTAAATCAACTATATTTCAGTAAAATTTTAAAAAATAAAATAAAATACAAATTAAAAAAATAAAATTATTGGGGGAAAAAATTTATACTATATTGAATTAATAGTGCAGGAGGCAGGTGATGAGGCTGGGAAAATCGATACGGGGCTTATCATGGGTGATCTTGGATGCCACTCAGAGAAACATTTATTTAATCCTTAGTGTATTAAGAAAGTATGTTGGAACATAACACAATCTAATTTTCATTTTCAAATGTCCCATGTAGTTGAAGTGCAAATAACACATTTGTTGGAAGCAAGATTAGAGGAAGGTCATGAACAGAAGACTGTTGTTTTGAGAACCATGGCAGAGGTCTAAAGACTTGGGGGTGTGACAGATGGACAGCTTGGAGATATTCTGGAAGAGAAATTACTATACTGGATGAGTAACAGGCATTTATTTGAGGGCAAGAGCAGTCACGGTGACGCCTAGACTTCCAACTTGAAAACCTATGAGATAATAAGGATCCATCACTGAGACATGAATGCTGAAGAGGAGTTTAGATCTAGCTTGAGTGATGAAGATACTACTTTTAGTTCTGAAATGCCAGGTTAAAGGTTCTTGAAAGAATTCACGTGTAGATATCTAGCAGACCATGGTCTTCGAGTCCATGGATAAATGTACTCTGAAGGCAATCTAGGGTGGTGATTTGGTCATAGGAATCACTGGAATATTCAGGGAGAGGACTATTGCAATGTGAGTATTTTACAAGTGCCACTTCAACGGTTAAGGACAGTTTAATCTGAAAACTCACAGCTAATGTTGCCAACGCTTGTGCCCAAAGTTGCTTATATCCAGCGCCCTTACCTCAAGCCTACAATGTCCCAATCTGCTCCTCTCTCTTTTATTGTTTTTTTCACTCTCAACCTGTTTTCCATCCATTCTCCTTCAACTCTTTCTCTACATAGTTGTCTTTGTACGTCTCCCTGACTTTTCCCAATTCTTAGTATTTATTTTCCTCTCACTCTTGCCCTTTCCATACTTTTCGCTCTCAACTTTTATCTCTGTTTCTTGGGAGATTTTTCAGTTTATCTCTTCTCTGCTGTGTCTTACACTTGCTCCCATTCCATCTGTTTCTCCCACTTTATTTTGACCTCTGTCTCCCAACACTATTCAACTTTTGTCTCTCTGTGTGATTTCATCCTCCAGGTTCTCCCCTCTCATCATCTCCAAAACTCTCCTCTTGGATTCTGACTACAATACCAGGGACCTCCAACTGGCCAGTTCTCCCGCGTGAACCTGACATGCCATGATCTTTCCAAGTTCCTCTTAGTTGTTCTGTGAAATTAATTGAAAATTATCCCCTATCTCAACCTGGAAGAGTGGGATTTTAGAAAACTGGATCCATTCATGTAATTTGTCACATATTACACCCTATCTACCTTTTCAATTTTCTCTTTTTACATTCCCCATCAATGGATGCTCCATCTACTCAAGAGCTCAGATTCCTTTTCTCACTGTCTCTGTTGCATATGTGAGCACGTAAGGGCAGGTAGGAGAAGTGGGGGCTAGCAGAGGCCTAGGATAGGAGACCGAAGGTAGGCTTTGCTTCCACGAAGACAAGAAAACAAAGGTTTAATATGGAATTGATAAATTAAACGATAGTTACCTTGTCTGTCATATGGCAGTAAGCTGGGTACATCTTCTAACCTTATTACATTGTTCATTTGGAGAGGTGACTGTTCCAAGGACACTAAAGAGGGCAACAAGAAAAAGACAGGACTCAGACAGTATCCCGAGAAGAGACCTCTGTGTGCTCAAGATGAACTCTGATGATGTTCAAGTTCCAAGGACCCCATCTGAGGCCCAGCAGAGCCTTGCTTGCCTCTTTTTCATTGAGATGCACATATCTCAAGTGTAAAACAGCTCTGTGACCAACATCACAGTCAAGATTTGGAACATTTCCACCAGGCCAGTCAGTTTTCACCCACTATAAGCAACCACTGTCTTGATTTCTATCACCATTAACTAGTCCTTCCTTTCTCATACTATACTTGTCTGTACTGATGCTCACATCAGTAGGATCACATAGTACATACTCCTGTGACTGGCTTCTTTTTCTCAACGTAATGTTTCTGAGATTCATCCATGTGCTTATATATACCAGTAGTTCATTCGTTACATTGCTGAATAGTCTTCCATTCTATAAATATATCACAGTTTATTTTCTCTTATTGATGAGAATTTGAATTGGTTCCAGATTTTAGCTATTAGGAATAAAGCTACTATAAACATTGTTGTACAAATCTTTGTGTGAACATATGTTTTCATTCCTTATGAAAAGATACTTAGGAGTAGGACTGCTGGGTCATGGGTTATATTTAACTTTATAGGAAACTGCTAGTTTTCCAAAGTGGTTATATCTATCACTTTATAGTCCAACCAGCAACGTATATAAAGGAGTTCTAATTGTTCCATAGTCTCATCAGCATTTGGTGTTGTCACTATTTTTAATTTTAGCAATTCTAGTAACCGAATGGTAGCTCGTTGTGTGGCTTTTCCCCAGTGACTAATGAAATTTGCATTTCCCCAATGACTAATGACGATATATACTTTGTTTATGTTCTTACTGGTCATTTTATATCTTTTGAGTGAAGTGTCTGTTCAAGTCTTTTGTCCATTTTTTAAATTAGTGGTGTGTCTTTTTATTATTCTTTTGTAGGAGTTCTTTATACATTCCAGGTACAATCCTTTGTCAGATATATGTATTGAAAATATTTTCTCCCAGTCTATGACTCGCCTTTTCCTTTTCTTAATGGTGTCTTTGGATTAGTAGTTTTTAATTTTGATGAAGTGTAGTTTACCAAGTTTTTCTTTTATGGTCCATGCTTTTCCTGTCTTATGTAACCAATTTCTGTCAACCCTAAATTTGCAAGGATACGCTCCTGTGTTTTCTTTTAGAAGCTTTATCATTTTACCCTTAACTTTTAGATTTGTGATCCAACCTGAATTATATTTTGTGGACAGTGTGAACCAGGAGGGGAGGTTATTTTTTCTATGTTTGCTCTGCCTTATTTTCCATCATTTTGCAATCCATTCTACTTCTCTTCATTTCTCGCATTTGTACTTACAGTCCTCTTCCCAACACTGTGTCTCCCCGAGTGAGGATCGTGCATTCTTGTTTCTGAGGGCGTCTCTCTCCTTGGCCACTCCTGTCACCTTGTATTTCTGCCTCTCTCTTCCCCAGTGAGGCTTCTGGCTCTTCCCCCTTTCTCTCTCTAGTTTTTCTCTTCCAACTCTTTATACCCTTTATACCTATGCTATTCCAGTGTCCTACCCTCTCTGTCTCTTTGTGGTTTTTTTTACCTCTCCCCTTTACCACAAAAACCAGATACCCTTTCTTGGTAAGTAAATGTCTCCTCACCCTAGACTCTGATCTACTCCTCTGCCCCTTGGGGAGAGGAGCAGGGTTCCTTGGGGCTCCCTGGGGCCTCCTTTCTGAATTACGAACACATGACATCCCCCTTCCTCCCTCCCTGTATGTGCTACCATACTCAGAGTCAGTCATCCAGGCAAATATTGGACTGTCAGTCAACCTTACTGCTTGTTCAGATTCTTGGGCACATTCATTCGTCATTTCCTGGATTTTTATTGTACCATTTGGGTCACGAGATGAATCTTCTTCCCTTATACTCATCTGCATCCATCACTGATATGCTCTGGGATTCTAGCTCTAGGTAGGGTGTCACCTAGGTCACATTAGGAATGTTGAAGGATTTGTTTCCCCTTCCTTTCATAATGAACCTTTATTCTTTACTAATAACTATTACGAATCCTTCCACCACTCCATTCTCATTCCCACTATTCTCAGTGGTAGATGAATCTCTAAATATATTTTTGATACACTTTGTACTTTTTAATATACATTTTATACTTTTAGCTATTTGTCTTTATGAAAAAGAATAAGTATTATTATTAAAATATATCTGAATGTTACATAAATGTATTAATACATCTGTAAAATATATAATATCTGAGGTTTAAATCCAAATTAAGGATACATATTAATGGCATTCTGCAAGGCCATTCTTATGGTTTTTTCTTACATTTGTCATTTCCAAGAAAAAAAAAATCAACATTTAACAAAATAACTAAATTTATTGTAGACCATTTGGCTTAAGGATGGAGACCTTTTCTTGGACTTGAAGGCTGTTTCACTCACTGAATCACTAACTATCTTCACACCTCAGTTTCTTCTCCTGAAAACTGGGAATAACAAAACCCTTATGACAGGATTGTTATGAGAATTAAGTGAGATGCTACTGGTAAAGTGATACCTGGGTTATAGTAACTTAGCAAGAAATCATAATTTTCAATTAATGTCTTATGTGTTAGAATTTAATGATTAATTATTAGTAATAATATGAATGAAAAGATGATTAAAAGCTAGAAACGGTGCATACTGGTTACAAAAGTACATACGGCATATGTAACATTAAACATGTTGATGCACATGAAGCACTGACCTTACGCCTAGTGGTCTGTGAATGTTATGCGCTGTGACTATTGTCATAGTCAGGGTTATTACTGCCCTTTGTTCTCTTCACCCCTTTTTACTCCTTCCCTTCTCCTTTCTTTTACTCCTTCCCTTCTCCTTTCCTTCTTTTCTACAGAACACCATCTCTTCCACACCCTGCACACAATTGCTGCTCACTCTCTTCCTCTCTTTTCTTTTATTATGAGAACTGTTTACAACTGTTCCTCTCTTTGACACATCAAAGACTTCCTCTTTGGACTTGTCACAAACACTTACTCCTTCCCAGATCCACTGAATTCCTGGCTCACAATTACTGCTGTCAGCTCTCCCCCTTAATTCTGCCTCACGGTTGCAGTGGGATATTCTCTCTTGGGTTCATGGTCCATCTTCTTAGTTGTCACATCTGCCTAGCAATATTCTTGAATTCCAGATCTGGCTGGTTAACTGGGAGCCCATACAACACACCACTGCTCTGGCTTCCCCATCTCCTGCTGCAACCCTTCCCCAGGGTGCACTCTCCACCCAGGAGCTCAGTCCCCTGATCCCTGATCTCCTTTCCTCTTAGTAGATAAGACAGCAAGCTTCTATCAAGTCAGAATTACCTTGTTCATGGTTTAATTGTAAGTTGAGTGTCTCCTTTGTCTCTCCTTCACCAATGGTTTGGTAATAGAAGTTTTCATGAATCACTGAGAAGAGAAAGGAAAGGCAATTAGAGATCCCAGACAATGACCAAGAGCTGCATCTCATAGTTACACATCCTTGACGCCCATAGTTCAGGGGGAACCTTCCAGCCCTCGTGGAACCCTGGACTTCAGTGGGTCTCACATGACCTGTGGCTTGATATTGCTTCTGGAATCTTACAGCTGTTTCACATCAAATGCACCCCTCAAGTTTTAAAAAAGAATGGACATATGACAGAGGAAAACCATATGATCATCGCAATAGATGTAAAGAAAGCTTTTGATAAAATTCAACACCCATTTATGATAAAAACCGTCCAGAAAGTAGGCATAGAGGGAACTTACCTCAACATAATAAAGGCCACATACGAAAAATGCACAGCCAACGTCATTCTCAATGGTGAAAAACTGAAACCATTTCCTCTAAGATCAGGAACAAGACAAGGTTGCCCACTCCCACCACTATTACTCAACACTGTTTTGGAAGTCCTAGCCACGGCAATCAGAGAAGAAAAAGAAATAAAGGGAATACACATTGGAAAATAAGTAAAACTGTCACTGTTTGCAGATGACATGATACTATACATAGAGAATCCTAAAGATGTTACCAGAAAACTACTAGAGCTAATCAATGAATTTGGTAGAGTAGCAAGATACAAAATTAATGCACAGAAACGTCTCGCATTCCTATACACTAATGATGAAAAATCTGAAAGAGAAATTAAGGAAACACTCCCATTTACCACTGCAACAAAAAGAAAAAAATACCTAGGAATAAACCTACCTAAGGAGACAAAAGTTCTGTATGCAGAAAA
>NC_041215.1:130228151-130250922 GCF_002837175.3 Physeter macrocephalus | reverse complement strand
ATAAAGAAGATGTGGCACATATATACAATGGAATATTACTCAGCCATAAAAAGGAACGAAACTGAGTTATTTGTAGTGAGGTGGATGGACCTAGAGACTGTCATACCGAGTGAAGTAAGTCAGAAAGAGACAAACAAATACCATATGCTAACACATATATATGGAACCTAAAAAAAGAAAAAAAAATGGTCAGAAGAACCCAGGGGCAAGATGGGAATAAAGATGAGACCTACTAGAGAACGGACTTGAGGATACAGGGAGGGGGATGGGTAAGCTGGGACAAAGTGAGAGAGTGGCATGGACATATATACACTACCAAACATAAAATAGATAGCTAGTGGGAAGCAGCCGCATAGCAGAGGGAGATCAGCTCAGTGCTCTGTGACCACCTAGAGGGGTGGGATAGGGAGGGAGATGCAAGAGGGAGGGGATATGGGGACATATGTATATGCATAACTGATTCACTTTGATATAAAGCAGAAACTAACACACCATTGTAAAGCAATTATACTCTAACAAAGATGTTAAAAAACAAACAAAAAAGAATGGACAGTGGAAAAGTTGTAAATAGTGGTCAACTCCCTTCAAAATGACCAGAAAACAGTGAAACCCAATTTAAAATAAATAATACACGTGGAATGTGTTTTGTAAATTCTATGTGCAACTAAGACCAGGGAAGAAGCAGAGGGATTTCTTCAGGAGAAAGCTAATATTTCTAGAGAAATACACCTACATTATAGAAGAAAAGCCCTAACATCTTTCAAAGATGGAGATTTAGAAGGAAGGAAGGAAGGAAGGAAGGAAGGAAGGAAGGAAGGAAGGAAGGAAAAAAGACCTTGGGTCAGGGAAGAAGACCTGGTTATAAACAGACATACAGTGAAGAGGAACTAGTACTTCCCTGGGGTAGGGTGGGTGGGGAGAAATCCAGAAAACAAGGAAAGACACGTTCTGAAAGACACAGACAGGAAATGAAAATTTTCTGAAAGTCACAGATGGGAAGTGAATACTAACACAACTGTACCTCCTGGGGGCAATACCCACTGAGGGGTCAAGGCAGTAGGGAGCTGCTTTTTCCATCCCCAAGACACGTTGACTTCATGCCCAGGCCAACTTTGGAAGAGGACATGGGGGTAAATGTTATGTGGGTGAGAGGTTTAGAGAACATAAGGAGGCCTAGGCATGAAGTCAACATGTCCTGGGGAGGGAAGAAGCATCTCCCTACTGCCCTGACCCCTCAGTGGGTATTGCCCCCAGGAGGTACAGTTGTGTTACAGTTGCAGGCATTTCAATGATGGGGGACAGGGGGCTTCTCTGACCCCTCTTACCAGCATCTTGGCTCTGGGCCGCTGACCCTAAGCTCCTGTGGACAAAAGGGTCTGGGAGGCACCAGCGGCAGCCTCCGCTGGGGGCAGGTGGGCAGCTGCGCTGAGCCAGGCAGTGGGCAGTGCAGCTTGAGGGCAGCAGCAAGCCTCACGTGTAGGAGATCTCAGCACAGGAAGCCCTGGAAACTAACACATGTGATGTGGGTCCTGGGGTCCAGGGAGGGGGGTGATCCCTACAGTACAGGGAGAGGATCAGAGCCCCTGAGATGTGGGCAGTAAAGGTAACTGCCATTCCCTTCCTACCCATGGCCTGGGGATGTTCTGGCTACAAATATAATATTGACTTGAAATTTGTGGCTAGGTATTTGATTTCCTTTATTCCTTTTTCTGACTGAGATATCACATTGGAGAAATGAGATAGCTCTTATTTCACAAGATATAATTTTCACAAATAAACACATCTCATTCTTTATACTGACTTCTTTCACTTTTTCTCTGTTTAAAAATCCTTTATTACTTCTTTATTTCCCAAATAATGAACTTCAAATTCCATGGCATAGGGTGTTAGACCCTCAAAAATCACCTCCAACTCCCCTATCCAGAACGAGCTTCCAAGCCCTCCCACCCATGCTCCCTTTTTCAGCCACATGGTTCTGCAGGTCTACTGTTCCTTTCCTACTTTGTAGCTTTCACATGCTGCCCCCTCCCCAATGCATGGGTATGTGCTGGCCTTCTCTTGTGAATTCTCCATTCTCTGTTTGGGCACAGGACTGCAATGAATGACAAATCTTTTAATACAAAGAAAATCTTTCCATCTTTGAACATGTCTGCAAGTATCAGATAGGGCTACCTCCTTTCCTACAAAAGGCATAATTCATGCCTTCCTCCAGAAAAGGAGAGACTCAAATCCTATGTTTCTCAGCACCAAATTCAGGTCCTGGCTGAGCAATCATTTGTGGGATTACTTGGCTAAGGTGTCACCCCCACTATGTGTAAGCTCCATGAGGACACAAGTCATGTGTGTTTTCTTCTCTCTTGTATTCTCTCTCTGCCTGCCATGTAGTAGTCACTCAATATAATAACTGTCAAATATAATGAAGAGTGAATGAATGAATCAGTGAATGAAGTGGACTTGAACCCCCAAAAGTTGTTGAAAGTTATAATTACCATTTTGGAAGTTTCTGCAAATCTGGAGTAAATCAGGATAGGCCTTCAGGTTAACTCTGCTGAACAGGGCATCCAGAACTGTCTTGTCAAATTTCTTCTCCAGTTCATTAAGAGCATCATACACCACTCTTTCCACTGGGACCAGATTTCCACAAGCTTCTTGAAAATGCTTAAAAATATTGAATGGTGAATTATGTAGCTTTGAGTGTATGGGTTATAGGAGACTCAGATTATAAATAGACTAAATGTTCTCTGGTGAAATATTAGAATGTTACATATATTTGGATGACTTCTAAAATATTCTCTATCATAAAAATAGACTCTTATTTTGTTAACCTGCCTCTCTGACATTGATGGCCACTTAAGAGAGCAATTTTGAAGAATAAAAGTAGGTTCAAAGTAGAATGTTGTGTGGGGGCTTTAAGAGCCTGGCCAGGATGCTTCAGGACTGGCCCTTACTGGTACTGAGAGGCCATTTAGTTGACCAGACAATAACCACTGCCCTTCCCTCCAGGAAACCATGTAACCACTCTCCCCTTCTGTGAACGTTGCCAAAGGGCAAAGAAAATTCACAAAGACAAAAAGAAGGCTTGTCCTGAGTATCCCCAGGAAGGCCCACTGTTAACCTTTACCTGTATTCTGTATCCGGAAATGTCTAAAGTGCAAGAAACGATTTGGAGAGAGAGCAGCAAGCATCTGCTTCCAAATTTATCCTACCGTGACACGACTTCCCTATGAGTTCAATCGCTTCAGGTTCGAGTGCGTAAAATAAGAAGGCTTTGTAATGAAATGTTGCCCAACTCACTTATTTGCTTTAATTTTGTTATTGTTATCATATTGTATCAAAATATTTAAGATGCTCCCTACCCACTCACCATTCCAATGCTGCCACATCTCCATCGCCATGAGCCTCCCCCGTTTACTACAGAAGAAGGGATGTTGTCTGTGATGCTGCTTCTCCTCTCACCTCCTAACTTATAGGATGGTGAACATCCCTGTTCATAGGAGGACCTTTAGCCTGCTCATTGTATCCTAAATTTGGCAAGTTATCATGAGGGAATTCTCCTCACTTACCTCATACATCTGCTCAGGGATGAAGCCCCGATCTCGGAGGCCCATGAGGAAAGGAAACGGCTTTGTTACTGCACTTGCAATCTCCACCTTATTTTCTTTGAAGAGCCTGAATATGAACTCATAGAAAAACTGCTCCTCTGGGTTCTGCTCCTCTGGGTTCTGGTCCCCTGCGATCATTCTGAGAAACAAAGACACAATATGAAAGTAGACGGTGAGTTTCCGACAGGCCCATGGAGGTCAGAAGATTTTATTTATTTTTTTACAGCTTCTGAATGTTTTTATATACAAAATTATATATTATAATGACTATTATTTTTTCTACATGAATATTTACTACATATATTTTTTATACAATTTTTAAAGGTTACACTCCATTTACAGTTATGACAAAATATTGTCTATAATTCCCCGTGTTATACAATATATCCTTGTAGCCTATGTTACACCCAATAGTTTGTATCTCCCAGTCGATCACCCCTAAATTCCCCCTTCCCCCTCTCTCCCTACCGGTAACCACTAGTTTGTTCTTTATATCTGTGAGTCTGCCTCTTTTTTGCTACATTCATTAGTTGGTTGTATTTTTTTACATTCCACATATAAGTGATATCATCCAGTGTTTGTCTTTCTCTATCTGACTTATTTCACTTAGTATAGTGCCCTCCAAGTCCATCCGTGTTGTGGCAACGGGCAAAATTTCATTCATTTTTTATGGCTGAGTAGTATTCCATTGTATACATATATACTACATCTTCTTTATCTGTTCATCTGTTGATGGACACTTCGGTTGCTTCCTTATATTGGCAATTGTAAATAATACTTCTAGGAACATTGGGGTGCATGTATCGTTTCGAATTGGTGTTTTTGTTTTTTTCAGATATATGCCCAAGAGTAGAATTGCTAGGTCATATGGTAGTTCTATTTTTAGTTTCTTGAGAAAACTCCATGCTGTTTTCCACTGTGGCTGCACCAATTTACATTCCCACCAACAGTGCAGGAGGGTTCCCATTTCTCCACATCCTAGCCAACATTTACTATTTGCATTCTTTTTGATGATAGGTACTCAATGGTGGGCCAATGTGCGTAAAATGATGTTCTTGTGCAAGGACCAGAATACATGGAATTTATTTATTCAGAGAATAATCAAGGGTGTAATAGAAGAATACACTGGGCTTAAGGAAGGCTTGTACATAGAAGTGAAAGAGTTTACCCTGTGCTAATCAAAACTACTGTAAAAAGACTTTCACCCAAACTCTCTTCGGAAAACACTGAATTTTAAAATTGTAAAAGCTTTACAGGAATTTATATGATATGAGTTAATTTTATGTCTCAACGTGGAGGGTTTGGGGGATAAGACTAACATTTTATTTTAAATTGGTGAACTTTGAGTAAGTAGTTTGCCCTCCATAATGTGTGTGGGCCTCATCCAATCAGCTGAAGGCCTGAATAAAACAAAAAGACCAGCCTCCCTGAGTAAAAAGGAATTCTCCAGCTGACCGCTTTCAGAGACCCTGCTGGGTCTCTAGCCTGCTGGTGCATAGCAGACTTTGGACCTGCTGGCCTCCATTAATGTGTGAGCCAATTCCTTACAATAAATATCTCTTTCTCTCTATATATACGTATACAAACACACACACACACACACACACACACACACACAGAGCCTATTGGTTCTGTTTCTCTGAAGAACCCTGATGAAAACACATTACAAAAAAGAAGTTACAGACAAAGAAATAAAAAAACAAACTGAGATAATACTACAGAACCTACCACTGCACTGCACGTCTTCTTAGTTAATAACAAATAGAATAAATCTCAGGAAGGTGTAAAGGAGCTAGACCTCTCCCATCTGTAACTGCAGAGGCAGGAATGGCATTCCACATCATAAAATTAGGTCAAAGACACTCCTCTGATAAAGTTTCAATTAATATTGAGAATATGTCTTTTTCTTTGGTCTGATAGAGAGATGTGTGTGAATATTCAAAACTAGGACAGGTTGCTCTATACCTAAACCTGCCTGTGGAAGTGTTATATACATGAAGAAATAGAAGACCTCTGGATTTCAAACATAACCACACCTGTGAGAAGTAATTTAGAGACTCAAAAAGTTTTATAATTCTGATTCTTACTTGATAAATTGTTCCCCTTGCTGATAATGTCTTAATAAACTTCTCTGTATTTCTAAAAGTTGTAAAGACTCATAGGATGTTTTTTATCCCACCATAAAAGGGTCATTGGAACTTCCCATTCTCCAAATATGCATCAGGATAGAATAAAGTTCATTCCTTCACTGAATTCCTTACAAAAATGTTTTTGCTTAAAGATAGCTGATTGAAAACAAGTGCTTTCCCCCTCTCTCAATGGAGAGTCCACTAAAATGAAAGTAAAGAAATTAGAGTCACAATGACAAAGAGAAGAGGACTGGATGAAAAACTTAAACCAAAGTCTGAAAAAGAAAATGTGGTCAGAGCATTCATCGTTACCGCTGGTGAAGGATGCTCCTAGAGGTCAGAGAGGGGCCCAGTGTGTCTTACAGGCCCCTGGGGAGGTAGTGGAGGTGGGGAAGAAGATGCAAGAATGAAAACAGAGGGATTGTTTAAAAGGAGAAAATACAAAACAATGTGCTACCCAACTCCTCTCTGACCCCACCATACAGAACTCCTGCATCCAGGCAAGAAACTAGAGGTTTCCTCTTAATAAAAATGTAAAGGACTCAGAAAAAAGGTCTTCACCTTCGGGCATTTGGGATTTACCCAGCAAAGCCACAGGTTTTCAAGCCCATCTCATTAAACGCAGTTCCAAGCTAGCTTATCAGTGCCTCACCCTTAAGAATGAACAAACAATAACAAGCCACAGATATCTGTGGAAACTAACAGCACAAAGGGGCAGAACCAAGATGAGCAGAGAGCAAAAATGACTCCAGAACAAATAGAAATATTACAGGGAACAGAAGAGAGTTTCTAAAAAACAATTTTCATACACAATGGAGAAGATATTATGTCCAGGATGCCATGAAGAAAAAACAAGAAAATAAGATAATGGGCCTGGAAATTTAAAGTGATTGCTGAAATTTTTTTTTTAAAGTTTAACTAAAATGGTCATAAGATAAAGACAAGGGAATTTCCCCAGCACATAGCTGGGAAAAAAAAAAATTCTAAAGGAAAAATGAAAAGTAGATTTGAAACATCTAAATGTCTAAAGTAGTCACGCAAGTGTGTAGATTCAGAAGTAAAAGGAAATGACTAAAAAATATACCTCCTGTTCAATCATTCATGTGTGAAGGCAAAATAGCTGTGCAGAGGCTCAGAAAACATCTTACTCATGCACCCTCTGTGCTGGTCACACAGTTTTCAATGCTCTATTTTCTTCACTTCTGGGCAAAGGTAGGGTTGCACCTTCCTGCCTCCTTGGGCTGATGGGTGTAGCTTTGGCAGAAGAATTTGGAGCCAGCACCTGTGAGCCATGCTCACTGTTTCTCTGCTATAGTGGCTGTCATTTCAGATGGCGGCTGTTCATCAGCTAGAGACAGTTCAAGATGAGGGTTCCCTTAAGCAGCCGGTGACCCACTGAGATTTTAGAAATGTTTGTTCCAACAGAAAAATCTACCCCATTCTTACTGACACACTGTCTGGAACAAATTATTTGCTGATACCCTATAATGAGAGAATCAGGAAATCAATACGAGCAAAGTTCTATCAATGAAAGAAGTGGAAGGCACCATTAAAACCAGTTAACATACGGACGTCTTAGACATAGAGAATGGACTTGAGGACACGGGGCATGGGGGCGGAGGCCGAAGCTGGGGGGAAGCGAGAGTGGCATCGACATATATACATTACCGAATGTAAAATAGTTGGCTGATGGGAAGCAGCTGCATAGCAGGGAGATCAGCTCCGTGCTCTGCGATGACCTAGAGGGGTGGGATAGGGAGGGTGGGAGGGAAGCTCAAGAGGGAGGGGATGTGGGGACATATGTATGCATATGGCTGATTCACTTTGTTGTACAACAGAAACTAACACAGTATTGTCAGGCAATTATACTCCAATAAAGGTCTATTAAAAAAATACTGACATCTAAAAATTGTAAATTTCATTTGAGAAAAAAAAGTACATCTCAAAAATTATTTCAGAACAGTGATTCTCAAAGTATGGTCTGGGGACCCTGGGATTTTGTGCAAGACCCTTTCAGGTGTCATCAAAGTCAAAACTGTTTTCATATAATACTAAGATGTTATTTACCTTTTTTCTCTCTCATACTCTCACAAATGTAGAGTGGATTTTTCCAGAGAATACACGGCCTGTGGTATCACAATAGATTGAATGCAGAAGCAGATAGGAGAAACCAGCTGTCTTCTACAGAACTAGCTATTAAAGAGATTTGCAAAAATGTGAAGGGTGGCTAATCTCACTAATTTAGTTTATTTTAGAAGACAGTTATTTTTCATAAAATAGGTCATTTATGTTAGCAGGTAATGAGTTCATTATTATTATTTTTAAATGAATAAATAAATATATTTAAGTGTTCAAAGTTCAACTTTCTAATACGGTAGATAGTAATAGGTATAACCTACATTAACAAAAACTAGCTCTTTGGATTCTCAATAATATTCAAGAATGTAGAGGGGTCCTAAAATCAAAAAATTTGAGAAGCCTTGTTCTAGAAAGAGGATATATACTGTATGCAGTAGTAAAATTATAGTAATCTTAATCTAAAACTTCAGAGTATATTAAAAATTTTAACAAACTGAATCTGGGCAAGTTAAAAAACTGAGTTAAATGATTTATTTCAAAAATGCTAAACTCAAATGGCATGGTTTCACATTTGATGCTATCAATCAGAGAAATATTGGGTTGGCCAAAAAGTTCATTTGGGTTTTTCTATAACATCTCACAGAAAAACCCGAATGAAATTTTTGGCCAACCCAATATACATTTGAGAATTAATTAGAAATCATAAGGGTAACAAATAGAGTCAAAGTGAGACTATAAATCTTACAAAAGAATAAAAGTAAAGAAAACATACTGTTTTTCTTAAACAGAGAAAACAAAGAGACATTAGATATTAAAAGTGCCCCCAAAATTTATAAGCAAAAGATATATGTCATTTAAAACAGATTTGGGCTTCCCTGGTGGCGCAGTGATTGGGAATCTGCCTGCCAATGCAGGGGACACGGGTTCGAGCCCTGGTCTGGGAAGATCCCACATGCCACGGAGCAACTAAGCCCATAAGCCACAACTACTGAGCCTGCGCGTCTGGAGCCTGTGCTCCGCAACAAGAGAGGCCGCGATAGTGAGAGGTCCGCGCACTGCGATGAAGAGTGGCCCCCGCTCGCCGCAACTGGAGAAAGCCCTCGCACAGAAACGAAGACCCAACACAGCCAAAATAAATAAATAAATAAATAAATTTAAAAAAAAATAAAAATTAAAAAATAAATAAAATAGATTAAATTACCATCTTAGAGTATGAATGCCAAAGACACACAAAAAACAAAGTGACATTAAAAATGTTAAAAGTCAAAAAATGGGCAAATGACTTTAGACAGAGGCAAACAAGATAGAAAGCAAAATTCACAATATATGTATTTTAATAACATTTAAGACTGCTAATAGACAAATCTTTCATGGTCGTTACAAAATTTCAATTTTTAACTCCTCAAGTATATTTAAAAAGATATATGGGATATAAGTTTTAAAAATTGCAAAAATATGTATTAATAACTCGGTCTTAAACACAATAACATAAGTATTTGGCCTGAACTGATCTAAATAATAAAGAAATTTGAACAGGTACATGTTCTAGCTATAAGATGATATTACAATAAATCAAAATTTTAAAACAAAAATTTTGTTTTAAGAAACAAATCTAACTTGCAGTGGTTTAAAAAGTTCATTTTTGGCTTCAGCTCTAACATTGCAAAGACCTTGGAAGTCATCACTCCTATCTTTACAAAAATAAAAAAGCTGAAAAAACTGAAAATAAATGAATTTCAGGCATGTACAGGAAAATTGAGGTCATAGGTCAAACTGTCAACCCAAAAACTGGATTGATAGACAAGTCCAGAGAATCACAGATGAGATCAGCTACCTGGAATGGAAGCCACTAGAGCCATAGACCATAGGAACACTTAAATGATAAGTCTGATGACTTGCTGGAGGCTGAGTGTGGACTTACTTAAGAATGAGAAACTCCTAGGGACCACTGCCTTAGGAGACCTCCCAATCTTTCGTGGGTTTTACCTCCAGGAACCCCACCAGGTACTCAGGGTGAAGAGCCAAGAAAAATCCTCTGCTCTGGCAGAGGGAGAGGGGAAAAGGAAACTTTTTAAAACAGCCCAGAGCATTCTCCATAACAACGGTCTACTCTCCAGAGGAAAACACTTTGCCCAAGCCTTATCTGACCTAGGGGAAGGTCAGCTACCAAAATCCAGCTCCTTCTAGGCTTCTGTCTCATTTAATGGGGTGAGGGAAGGGGAAATAGCTAAGAAATCATTCTAAAATTTACAGTCCAGGAACACAGTTCCACTACAAGATTGAGATTTAATCATGATTAAAGAATGCTTTCTCTCCCCAGTACCCTACCACTACATCAACAGGGCTCCAGGATAATAATTGAGGATTACAGCTGAAAGAGCTGCAAGGCTCTATTTAATGAGCACTTAGGGAAATCCAAAGAAAACAGGGGACACAAAATGAGAACATCAGAGGAATTTGAAGCCTCTGTCACCTAAAGCCAGAAAATACATTAAACATGGCCCATCTCCTAGCCAGGTTAACATAAAACTTTACGGTAAACATTTATTTGCCTCAGGTTCTATTATCTGATGCATCACATCTGGCTTTCAAAAAAATTACAAGGCATACCAAAAGACAAAAAACAGTCTGAAGAGACAAAGCAGTCATCAAAACCAGACTCAGATATGACAGGTTTTCAAATTATGACAGGAATTTAGAATAACTATGACTAATTAATATGTTAAGGGCTCTAATGGCAAAAGCAGACAACATGCAAGAACATACGGCTAAGTAAGGAAAAAGATGGAAACTCAAAGAAATAACGAAAAGGGAAATGCTAGAAATCAAAACCACTACAACAGAAATAGAGAATGCCTTTGATGGGCTTATCAGTAGATTAGACATGGCTGAAGGAAGAATCAATGAGTTGAAGATATGTCAATAGAAATTACTTAAAATACAGAGAAAAAGTATAAGGAGAAAAAAATACAACAGAACACAATATCCAAGAATACCAAAAAGAAGAGATATATATAAGTGGAATATCAGAAGGAGAAGAAAGAGAAAAGAGAGCAGAGGAAATATTGGAAGTAGTAATGGCTAAAAATTTTCCAAAATTAATAACAGAAAAAAACCACAGATTGAAGAACCTCAGCAAACACCAAACTAGATAAATACCAAGTATCTATGAGTCATTTCCTATTCAAACTGAAGAAAACCAAAGACAAAGAGAAAATGTCTCCCCCAAGGAAGAGAGGGGGAGAGGGGTCAGGGAGCCTTACCCTTGGAGAAACAAGGATAAAAATTACAGCAGGGGGCTTCCCTGGTGGCGCAGTGGTTGAGAGTTCGCCTGCCAACGCAGGGGACACGGGTTCGTGCCCCGGTCCAGGAAGATCCCACATGCCACGGAGCAGCTAGGCCCGTGAGCCATGGCCGCTGAGCCTGCGGTCCGGAGCCTTTGCTCTGCGATGGGAGAGGCCACAACAGTGAGAGGCCCGCGTACCGCAAAAAAAAAAAAAAAAAAAAAAATTACATCAGATTTCTCATCAGAAACCATGCAAGAGAAAATGTAGATAAAAATTTGAAGTGATAAAAAAAATTTTTTTAAAACCCTCCAATCTGGACTCTTATATCCTTTGAAATTAAGAATTCAGAGCCAGCACCTGGTTAACCATGTTCACTGTTTTCTCAAACAAACAAAAACTGAGGTAATTTATTGCCAGAAGATTTACCATGAAAGAAAGGTTAAAAGAAGTTCTTCAGGCAGAGGAAAAATGATACGGGTCAGAAACTCATATCTACATGAAGAAAGGAAGAGCATCTGAGAAGGAATAAATGGAATAAAGGAATAGGAATAAATAATTAAAAAATTTTTTTCCTATTCTAAGTTGATCTAAGAAATAGCTGTTTGTTCAAAGTGATAAGAACAATTATGTGATTTATAGTAAATGGATAAGTGAAATGATAGACAGCAGTGTTAAAAAGGACAGGAGGGAGGCACTGGTGACATTTTGTTGTAAGATGCATGCACTGACCATGAAGCAATATATTGTAATTTAGAGTGGATATGGCTAGTTGTAAATATATATTGCCAACTCTGGGGAAACCAATAAAATGTTTTAAAAGAAGTATAATCAATATACTAAGAGAGATGAGAAAATGGAGTCACAAAATGCTCAATTAAAACCAAAAGGCAGAAAAAGAAAGAAAAAATAGAAGCAAAAACGAGTACAATGAATAAAAAACAGTTACAAATAAAAACACAGTTACAAACAGTTATAAAATACAAAAAACAGTTACAAATATGGTAGATTTTAATTCACCATATGAATAATCACTTTAAATGTGAATGGTCTAAATACACCAATTAAAAGACAGAAATTGACAGAGTGAAAAAAAATAACACCCAACTATATGTTGCCTTTGAGAAAGCCACTGTAAATATAAAACACAGATAGCTTAAAAGTGAAGGGCTGAAGATAAGCCATGACAACGTTAATCAAAAGAAAGTTGTGGTAGCTATATTAATTTCAGAGAAAGACTTCAGAGCAAGGAAAATTGTCAGAGACAAAGAGGGGCATTGTATAAAAATAAAGGGTCAATTTCTCCAAGAAGACTCAGCAATCCTCAATGTGTACGCAACTAACAAAACAGCATCAAAATACATGAGACAAAAATTGATAGAACTGCAAGAAGAAACAGACAAATCCACTCTTGTTGTTGGAGAATTCAATACCCCTTTTTAGTAATTGGTAGAACAAGCAGGCAGAAAGTCAGTAAGAATACAGTGACCTGAACAGCACCATCAATTAATCTGATTTAACTGACACTTATAGATTATTCTATTCAACAATGACAAAATACACACACCACTCAAGTTCATGTGGAATATTTACCAAAATATACCACATTCTCAGCTGTAAAACTCATCTTAACAAATTAAAAAGAAAAGAAATCAAAAAAATTATGTTCTCAGACCACAATGGAATTAAAGTAGAAATAACAGAAATAGAGTTGGAAAATTCCAAAATACTTAGAGATTAAACAGCATACTTCTAGGATCAGAGAAGAAGTCTCAAGAGAAATCTAAAAATAACTTGGACTAAATTAAAATGAAAACACAGCTTAACAAAATTTATGGAATGCAGCACAAAAGTGCTTAGAGAGAAATGTGTAGCATTCAAATGTATATATCAGAAGAAAGATCTAAATCAATAATTTAAGCTTCCCTCTGAAGAAACTAGAGAAGAAGAAATTTAAGCCTAATTCAAGCAGAAGAAAGGAAATAATAAAAATTAGAGTAATAATCAATAAAACTGAAAACAGGAAAACATTAGGAAAAAAATTAATGAAAGCAAAAGCTGATTTTTTTAAATCAATAAAATTGATAAACTTCTAGCCAGGCTAACAAAGAAAAAAAGAGAAGACAGAAATTGCCAATTTAGTCCCTATTAGTCCCACGAACATTAAAAAATAATAAAGAAGTAATACTGTGGACTACTCTATCCCTACAAATTTGAGAAAAGATAAAATGTACAAATTCCTTAAAAGAAACAAACTGCCAAAACTCGCACAGAGAGATCAGAGAGATAGATCATCTGAATAGGCCTATATCTATTAAAGGAATTGAATCAAAAATTAATAGCTCTTGGGGCTTCCCTGGTGGCGCAGTGGTTCAGAGTCCGCCTGCCGATGCAAGGGACACGGGTTCGTGCCCCGGTCCGGGAAGATCCCACATGCCGCGGAGCGGCTGGGCCCGTGAGCCACGGCCGCTGAGCCTGCGCGTCCGGAGCCTGTGCTCCGCAACGGGAGAGGCCACAACAGTGAGAGGCCCGCGCACAGCAAAAAAAAAAAAAAAAAAAAAAATTAATAGCTCTCCAAAAAAGAAAGTACCAGGCCCAGATGGTATCACAAGTGAATTCTACCAAACCATTTCAACTATAATCTCTTCCAGAAAATATAACCAGAAGCAACACCTCCTAAGTCATTCTATGAGGTCAGCATTACCCCACCCTCGCCTCTCAGTACCTTTCTTTTCCTGCCTGGAGGCCAAAGGTTGGCTGGACTTTGAGCTCCACTGGCTCATCTTCCCATCTCTCAGGTACAGGTGGGTAGCAGAGGCGGGATGCACTGTCAGCCTCCAAGAGAAAGGGTGCTGGGCGCTAAGGACCTGCCAGTCTGCACCGCTGCCAGTAGCAATGCCGCTGCCTTCTTGGGGCCCAGCCAGCACCAGAAATAGCCCCAGCTTAGAGGAGTTTTCACACACTTTAATATTGCTTTAATTTTTACCAACAATAATGGATTGATGATTGACAATAATATCTTCTCTTTTTAAACGACAAATTTCCCTCCTTCTCTAACCAGATATGTAATACATCCCAGAATAGAAAAAGCAACTGCTTCCTCCCTGCCTGTTTGCATTCATGCATGTTGAGCCCCATCTGCTTTCGGTTCCTCCTATCGAGTGTTCAGAGGCCCTGAGTTGACTCTCAGACTCAGGGCCACACAGATGGGCTCTGACAAAACTGGTCCCCCACTACCCAGAAGCTAGAAAAAGGTTTTACAACAGTTGGGAGTTCGATTTGGATGTAAATTTTTCTGAAAAGACTCTTACCGACAGACCTGTCTTTGGAGGTAGGGAATCAAGGAGGTTACGGGGGAAATGGGACGGCTCAGAGGGCACAAGGAATCATCCAGCCTTGTAGCAAGCCCCAGAGAGACCAGGGAATTCCAACAGTGTCCACCCAGCTGCATGGCCGTTACAAGAAAAGAAGGTGATGTGAGTCAGGGTGTCCTTCAGTTTCCACTGCAACGGCTAATCCACCGCAATTTTTGAAATCTTACTTCCTCACTGTTTATTGATTTGTCATCCATTCTGTTTATATCTATAGAATGAGGCTGGAAAGACAGAAATAACGAGTGTAGATGCCACAGCCTTAGAAGAGATGCTGGACACCGGAGGCCAGGACTAACCTGCAGCTGAGGGGGGTACCTGTACTTGCCATCTTCTCCTTAGGCCATAGAGCTGGCCTAAGATCACTCTTGATTAGATTTTCACTGCCTCTGTCCTTTCCAGGAGCTCTGACAAGAAAGTCTGCCCATTGATGGATCCCTCGGGTGCGGCACCTAAAGGGTAAAAGGAAAGAGAAATAGCTGAACTGTGTGACGTGGCCGCACCAACATGCTGGTCTTCCCCTCCGCCCACTCTCAGCCCCGGGGAGGAGGAGCAGGGCCATTTCCTGGCATCCAGGGAAGAGAGGGGACCACTTGTTCCCGCAAAGGAAGAGGGCAGGAAAGTCTCTTGAGCTCAAACAGATCAAATTTGTTTTGAGGTGACATGGCATAGTGGCGACAGGGAGGAAGAAAATGCCACATTTGCTCCTGCGTCTTGCCAAGGTGACTGTGAGACGAAAAAAGAAAAAGCCAGACATTTCAGATCTTCTCTTAGGCCCATGGGCTGGCCAAGCACAGTAGTGAGCCTGGACTGGACGAGTTAGACCCAGCGTTCAGACACAGGACTGGAGAGAGCCGAAATGCTGGGGAAAATATTCTTCAAATTTCTGGAAAGCAACCAGAGGCCAGAAAGAACCCTCCCAATTCCTACAACCAGAAGGAAGTGCTAAGTTTGGGCAGAGAAGCCTGATGTGCAAGTCTATGTTTTCTTGAATATGTGGGCACTTTACAAATGTAGCCAGGAGTGCTTGGGAAAAAACTGAGCCAAATGTCACTGAAATCTCAAAGAAAGTGACAGGCTTCTCATTAGATGCTGCTAGCTAACAAGTGTGTTACATTTATGTTTGTACATAATTTTTTCACTTATACCCAGCCCTCATTTTGTAAAGGATTTGAAGCAACTTAGAAAAACACACTACATCGGCATAAAGTTGAAAGATAAAGAAATGGGAGCAAAGCACAAATAAAATAAATAAACAAAACCAGAGGACTAGAAATCCAAGCAGGACAATGGGTCAAAGACAGAGATGAACGGGGGTCAAGGTATCTGTAGAATCCAAGGTCTTGGTCAGGGCCGTGGGCCAAAGTAGGTGAGAACTGGGAAGCCTCAAAGTAGTATGTTTCCAAAGTATGTTCCACTGAATCTGCCTTCTTCTGGGGGTGATGGAAATGGTCTATATCTTAACTGTGGTTGTAATTATCGGGTTAGCCGAAAACCTCGTTTGGGTTTTTCCTTAAGATGTTATGAAAAAACCTGAACGAACACGTCGGACAACCCAATACATTTGTAAAAACTCACCAACATGCACATTTAAGTTGAATGCATTTTATACTTCAATAAAATTGAGCTCTTGCCCATGTAGGTTAGCCTTAGTTTCAAGGATTCTTGGACCCTAGAACTGTGTTTCCCATATTTTTTTCTGAGGGATAGGGCACCTTATAGGTGTCCTGGAGGGGGAACCCATGGATCGAATACATTTAAGAATCATTGATTTAAATAAAGTTAAACAGATTTCTACATTAAAGCGTTTCTCACAGACCCACATGCCAACACACATTAGAAATCTTTAATCGGACATATAGAGGGGACATTCCCTGCTTCCCTGGAATGGGAAGCCCTAGAGTCTTCTCCTGGCCCTGGCTCTGTCCTAGATCCAATTTCCACACACTTCCAGCTCCCAACTGCCAGCCTGGCTCCGACACACTTGCCTGCCTGGAGTTCTGCAGCCTACTACTGCATGATTAAGGTTTATATTCAGGTTTCCTTTGATTTCAATTTTCTTTGGTAATCATTTTATCCTGACAAAGTACGGCCATTTCTGAGTCACGGCACCTCCCCTTTGTTCTTTTGTTTGTTTTTTTAAGTTTGATGATTTCTAGTAAATTTATTCAGTTGTGTAACAATCACCATCACCACAATTCAGTTTAGCCTCATTTTCATCACCCCAAAAAGTACAGAAAGGAGGACGAGTCCTGAGGAAATAAAAGCGGGTACGGAGGCAAACAGACGGTGGATTCCCAGTTCTCGGGGACCCTGGGGCTGGACCCTATGCCTCCTCCCCTTTGTACCCACCTCCCCAGGATGGACCCGATAGGCAGCAACCCCCCTCTACCCCCCAAATGCCCTGGGAATCTCACGAGTTTCCGGAGGTGGAGGGAGGCTGCAGGCACTGCGCGCGTCTTTGCTTTTAGCTCTGCACGATCTGCCCAATTAGTTTCACTTTCCTTTTCTCGGAAGCCTGGCCCTCACCGTGCGTGGAAAAGCACAGACTTCCTGTTTCGCCCACTGGTATCTCCCTGCCCTTCTCCTAGTCTCCCAGAAGCCATCCCCGGCCAGCCCCTGGACCCAGAAGGGGGCAGGAACAGGTAGCAATCTCAGCATCCAGGTGGGTTTTCGTCTCGGCTGCTTCATTCACTTTTGGTGATTGGCTTTTACCGTTAAGGTCCTGGCAACAGCTGCAGGGTGAAACTCAACAGTTTAAACTGTGAGGCTCTTTTTCTGTTAAATAATGGTTTCCAAAGAGGTAGAGAGGGGATATGGGATTTAATAGGAGACTGTTAAAAAGAAGACGGATGAAGAGGGGGAGCAAACACACAGTTCAGTTCTTTCTTCCCTAAATTCTAGCCTGTTATTGTGGATGGAACTTGAGATTTGCTCTGGACCTTCCTTGTCCGTGCAGAGGAATCCTGCACTCTTCCCCAAAAGGGCAACTGGTTCACTATTCATTGTACAAGTGACTAGAGGTAGTTGGGAAGCTAGTGGAAAAGAGAAAATAAGGAGAGTACGTTTAATTTCCTCGAGAGTGTATTAACTTTTTAATATCTTTTCTTTAAGCACATTCATGATAATTTTCTTGAAATAAATTCCCAGAAGTGGAATTTAGGACTCAAGGGAATACATATTTTAGGGTATTTGGTACTGATTACTAAGTTAACCTCCAGAAAGTTTGGACCTATTTACATCTTCACCAGGACTGCCTATGATTATTGCTATTATTTTTATCTTGACCAATTTGATAGGCAAACGTTATTAAATTATTTTTGTTTGCACTGTTCCAACTACTAGTGAGTTACCATGTTTTTTACATATTAATTGTGCATTTGACTCAATTGCCTGTTTATGTCTTTTGCACTGAACGTTTGTCTTGGCCTATTCATTTTGCAGACCCTTTTACATAATACAAACCTGAATGCTCATATATGAGACATGGTAAAATGCACTAGTGAGAAATGGGACTTTGGTCAGATGAGCTCTGCCTTGCCACCAAATACCTTGGGCTAGTTACCTAACCTCTCTGGGCTTCATGTTCATCCTTGGCAGTCATAACAGATGAAGAATGAGGGTTATGGAGGATGTTCTATTCTGAATGCTGTAGTATAACGAGTCATCCAGGGCCCCTTCCTCTTCTTAGCATGCGATCATTCTGGTGTTTTCTGGCTCTGTGCTGATCTTTGCAATATCCTTCCCCTATGCAGATGGTGAACGGTAGATTTCTTTCCCATCTGTTCTCTATCTTCTAGGATTTCATCACAACTATAGACCCCCTATGGCATCTTCTCTTGTTTTCTAGTACTGTTGTGGATGATTGTTTTTTACAATGGATATTTTTTTCTGTTAACCTTAAGTATTGGGGAATGAGGAGAAAGAGACAGGGTTGCTCAATCTGCTACTGCGATGAAATCCCTAGAAATAGTAATTAATTAACAGTTCATCTTTTTCTTCGACACAAAGTGAAATTGGAAAAATGGGATCCATGTTTGTTTTGTTTTTAAAAATATCTCTAGGTGATCGAATTTTTTGTTAGTGACTCCCTTTTCTTGACAGTTTGTCAAGAATATCATAGGTACATTTTCTTCCTGTTATAACTTATCAATATTTTCTCATGGCCTACAAGTGGTCAAATATTGTAATGTCGCATGGGCATGGGAAGAGACATGTCTGTTCTGAGATGTGAAATTGATACATAAAATAAATCAGTCAAGTCACCTTTGCTAATATGCCTTTCACACCCTTCATGTTCGTATTTATGTCAGGCTTGTTTGGTGTCAGAGATTGTAGGTGGTTTAATAAAGTTTCTAAATATTATCAGGTTTCCATCTTCCTACTCGTCTTTGAGCGTTCCCTTTTGTGCGAGCATTGCTAGTGTATACTTAAACTGAGTCCCAGCAATCTTGGTTAACTCAGCTCAATGTAGCCGCAGACCATAGTACTTAAAACTACACACCTGGAACCAGAAAATTAGAATTCGTCCCTCTCTACCACTTCCAAGTTTTGCAACTTAGGGCGAGTTATTAAACCTCTCTATGTCTCAGTGTCCTTGACAATATAAATAGGTACAACCCAAATTGAAAGGGTTTTGTGAAGATCAAATAAGTTACTGCATGTGAAACCCTTAGTACACAGTCTGGCATGCAGGAAGCACACGGTAAATAGTAGCTCTATTTAGTACCAGCAGCCCCTTTGGGATTTCAGTGTCACGTTGTCGGTCACTTTCAGCTTCTGCTGTTGCTGGGCATTGTCACTGCTTCCTATACCCATGAGTCTTTTTGGCAGATGTGGCTTTTCAGACTGCTAAGGGGTGCCTTTGGGACCAGAATGCCTGTCTCGAGATGCCTGTACAACACGGAGAGCAGCTCCCCTAACTCCTCAAAAGTCTTTGCTTCTCTTTTCTTCTTGTGCCTCTTCCGTAGGAGATTCACCATGACCAGGGCCTTGAAAGAGGCTCTTCTACAGCACTTTATACATCAGAAGCTGGAGATTGCTTATGCCATAAACAAGCCATTTCCCTTCTTCGAAGGCCTCCGAGACAACTTCTTCATCACCGAGAGACTGTACCAGGTAAGTCACATTGACCACTTTGCCACGGCAACCCAGCCCCCACCAAGAATGCCAGATCATTGAGGTCTCAAACCACAACACCCCAGGGCTTCTAGAATTTGGAAGTTCCAGACAAAAATGGTCATTACCAGGGAAAGAAGGTGTCCAGGGTAGGTGACCTCACACCAGATGGCTTAAAACAAGGAAATGTGTTCTCTCACAGTTCTGGAGGCTAGAAGTCCAAACTCAAGGTGTTGACTGGGTTGATTCCTTCTCGGGACTCTGAGGGACAGTCCATTCCCTGACTTTCTCCTGTCTTCTGGTGGTGCCAGCAATCTGTGGTAAACCTGGCTCACAGAAACATCACTTAACTCGCTGTTTCCATCTCTACACTGCCTTCTCCTCTCTGTGTCTTCTCCCTTTCTCTTCTCTTACAAGGACACTCGTCACTGTGATTTAGGGCCCACCGTAATCCAGGATGGTCTCATCTCAAGATCCTTAGTTACATCTGCAAAGACCCTTTTTCCAAATAAGGTCACTTTCACAGGTTTCAAGCGGACATATCTTTGGATATGAGGAGGCACTATTCAACCCACTAAGGGTACCATCCCAACGCTTAAGAGCTCGTGACCCACAGTCCATTCTGATGTGAAGCAAGACAGGCAGTGGGAAATATGGCTATGTGGACAAAAATGACACTCTTTTCCCATAATTTTGGTTGTTTAAAGCCTTTCCTGAGCCCCACGCCCAGAAAAGCGCTAGCACTGGTACAACAATCTTCCCCCAGTCTTGGCCTGGTTGGATCCAACCCTTTTTCAGATCATAACTCAGATGTCACTCCTCAGAGAGGGTCCTTGGCCCACTCATCTAATTAAGACCCCCTCATTATTGTTGCCCATAGCAATCCATGCTTTCCCTTCATAACACTGCTATCAATAGGAATTGAGTATTTTAAAATTTGTGTTTATTATTTAATGTCCATCTTCTCCACCTGACAGTGCCTCTCCCCCAACACGGGTGGCACCATGTTGGTCTTATCTGTTGCTAGGTACCCTAGGATGAGCTCACGGAGCCTAGTCATTTCTCAATAAGTATTTTGTAGTTGATTCTCTCCTGCCATGTTTCTCCTTTTGGCCAACCTCTCATCAGGAGGACTTCTCTGATTTCCCATTTAGCCCATTTCAAGTCCAAGAGAGAAGGAAAGAGAGAGCAGAGGCTAACAAGCAATGCACAGAATTGCCACTGGTGACCAACTCTTAGGTCCATTGCTGAAGAGGCCTGCCCAGAGCCTTGGAGAATTACACAGTAGCAGCCTTTGACTCCACTTTCCTTCCTTAACAGTTCTCTCTTCCCTCAAATATACCTAAAATAAGGTTCACAAGAGCCTTATTTTCAAGAATGCTGAATTCCTGTGACTAACCATCCAAATATATATGAAGCTCCAAAAGTAAACATGCGGAACTGTGATTTCTCTATGTTAGAGAATTTCACTATTGACATTTTGCACTAAATTCCTCCTTAAGAGAGCAAAATCACTTTCTTACAGCTTAGAAAACCACAAGTGTGTAATAAATCGCCATTCCATTTTATAATCATTTGTAAGAATCCTTTACTCTGCTTTTTAAGGAATCTCTGGAAGCCTGTAGAAATCTGGTCCCTTTATCCAGGGTCGTGTACAACATCCTCACTCAACTGGAGAATACGTTTAGTCTGTCATTTCTGCAGATGTTGTTCAGCCGAATAAACCTGAGTGAATACCCCAACTTGATGACGACTTTCAAGAGCTTCAAAAGGGGTATGAGGCTTCTTGAATAACTTTGGGGCTGTAGAAACATGGTAGAAGTTGCTACGCTAAAGGTTTGGGCTGGTTTTCTGCCTGTTGGAATATGCCCTTGAACTGCCCACTTTCTCTTTGGGAAGAGATGGCCCATTCTCTCTCACGAGTGTGACAGGAAAAGCAGCCCCTGGCCCTGATTCTTTAAGATGAATTTCTAGAGGACACAAACATTTCTGTCTTACCTGGTCTATGAGTAGGGGGGAAATTGTACAGTTTAGCATACTGGACAGTCTCTAGGGAAGGGAATGCATAAAGTGACAGAGACCAAGTCTGGCAGAAGGACAAGGAGAGCTAGAGAGGGAGAGAAATGGATAGGGATGGATAATAGTATCTTTTTTTTTGAAGTATGGTTGATATACAATGTTGTGTTAGTCTCAGGTGTACAGCAAAGTGACTTAGATATATATATGTGTATATATATATATATATTCTTTTTCAGATTCTTTTCCATTATGGATTATTGTAAGATATTGAGTATAGTTCCCTGTGCTACACAGTAGGTCCTTGTTGTTGGTTTGTTTTGTTTTGGTTTGGTTTGGGTTTTGTTTGTTTGTTTGTTTGTTTTTTGAGTGCTTACCATGTGCCAGGCATTATCCCAGGCACTTTGTATGATCATCTTATGTCATCTTTAAAACAATCATATGAAGTCATTATTATCCCCATACGACACATAAGGAAATTAAGGCTCAGAATAACTTTCCCAAAGTTACTTGTCTGTTAAGTGCAGAGCCAAGAGTCCTACTTGGGTCTCCTAATACCAGGTTCCAAGATTATGATCACTATTTTAAACTAGGACCGCTGGAGGGCAGATTGTAAAGCTAGAGGAGGGAAGAAAGGTAGCTAAAGAGGAAGGAAGGGGAGTTGTGGACATAGAGATAGAAAGAGAGAGTATGAGAAAGAAGTAGAGAATGAAGTTCCTTGAGGAAAGAGAAAGAGCTGAATAAGTAAAGGAGTATAAAAGGAGCAATGACATTGCTGGGAAGAAAGTAGCAAGTGTAAGAGGAGCAGGCAGTAAAATCACTGAGTTTAGTCAAAGTACGTGGTTCATTTATCTGAGAACAACAAGGGAAGGACCAGTAGATCACACTGAATTGTGACATTCTTATTAGTGGAGTCACCACTGTTGACAGCTCTTCACCTGGTCTTTGACATTTTCCCATTAAGAGGCTCCTCCTCGGGCTTCCCTGGTGGCGCGGTGGTTGAGAGTCCGCCTGCCGATGCAGGGGACGCGGGTTCGCGCCCCGGTCCGGGAAGATCCCACGTGCCGCGGAGCGGCTGGGCCCGTGAGCCGTGGCCGCTGAGCCTGCGCGTCCGGAGCCTGTGCTCCGCAACGGGAGAGGCCACAACAGTGAGAGGCCCGCGTACCGCAAAA
>NC_041215.1:130211223-130228109 GCF_002837175.3 Physeter macrocephalus | reverse complement strand
AAAAAAAAAAAAAAAAAAAAGCTCCTCCTCAAAAGGAGAAATGATTCCTTGAGCTAAAGGAGCAGCAAAAGAGAAGAGTCCTCCCCCAGGCAGGCAGAGCTGCACGTGGGCCTGAGCTCTTGGCAGGATCAGGGCAGTGCTGGGAGAAATACGTGCTCAAAGGCCAGGCTAAGTAAATCTAAGAGTCAGAGGGACCCACACACTGATATGTACCTCCAACCCACCCCACACCCCCGGCCTGCTGAGCTCAAGCATCCTTCTGGATCCAACTCTGTGATTTTGCTCTGGGACCCTCTCTAAAATCTGGCCTTACTTTCCTTTTTTTGTTCACTCGTTGAGACAACTTTACTTCTGAAATAGAGTAGAATCGTAAAAGATACCCGACCCTGGCCTTTCAGGGGAACGGCATGCAGAAAGCCCAGGGCCTGGGGTATTGGGGATGGGAGAGAAGTTTGGTGTGGCCAGATCACAGGGTGCAAGGTGAGAAGGCACGGAAACTGAGTCTGCAGAAATGAGCAGAAACCAGAGTATAGAGGTCCTAATACACTGTGCGAAGGAATTTATATTGTCTCTTAGTTGCTCCAGGGAGGTGTGAGATATTTATTTCTTAAAACAAGGATGACATTTAACATTATAGCATTGTACGTGATTGTCTAAATTCTGAAGCCAAAACTAAAGAAAATAAATCCCTGGGTACAAAGTCAATCTCAGCTTCACGTGTGAAAGCACTGTGGTGTGAGATCAGAGGTTAGAAGCAGTTGTTATAGCACTAAACGTTCAAATCAAAGAAAGAAAATCTAAAGGGGCCACAAATGGTCGATGATGATGATGACTCAGTTCTACGCACCTGTGAGAGAGTGAAAGCCTCCACACCCTTGTCCTATTGAACGTCAAGCATAAAGAAATCCCCTTCTCCAAATAATTCCGAGGTACTAATGTGTGATCCTTCGCCAACCCCAGTTGTCATTTCCAACGGAGGGTGGAGCAGAATCTCAACGATCCCTCTCGAAGCCGCAGCCGACCCAGCAGGAAGTAGCTCCCTCTGGGCGCTGCTGCCGCTGTCCAGCTGCCGACACCCCCCATCGAGCCGCCCGCCCTGCTCACCCAGCGTCGGCGAGCCCAGAGCACCTGCCCAGCCCAGCGCCGAGATCCTGCACGAGCAGCCCAGCCCTGCTGGCCTCACCGTGGCTCTCCCCGGAATCATCCAGGAAGGAAGGCTCACTCGGGGTGAGAAACAGACCCTGTCCAACACCTGTGCAGCCCCAGCCTAGGGTGCCTGTGGCCCTAGAACCTCAGGGTCCTGTCTTTTTTGATCTCCTCCTGCCCGTGCACTCACCACTAGACACAGCTCTTTCCAGGAAGGATCGTGGGCACTGCCAGGGGCCTGGGTAAGCCCCAGAACACCTGCTTCTCACCTCTTGAACAGCCCAACCCTCTGCCCTTTGGCCCTTGGTACTCTGCGTGCCCCTGACATTTTTTCCACTCTCCTCCCTGACACCCTGTCCCTGTAACCTGTGACTTTTCTTCTTGTCTTCAATGACCAATGACAACTTGACATCCCAAATAAGTGGTGAAAATTCACGAAAGACGCCCAAGCTACCCTGTCCCCGTTCAGGCAGTGTTGCTTGGGGCCGACTTGCCCAGCTCAAGGTGGCTGTGAAGGGAGGACACACACCTACGAGCCAAGAGGGCTGTGGCGGGAGCCCCAGGAAAAAGAACTGGGAGTGACAAGGTAAAAAACGAGAGGGGGGGCCGACACACCAACACGGCTCAGGACCTCTTGTCAGGGATGCCATCACAGCCACTTTGATGCCGTCACGTCCAAGAGCCCTGTCAAACCAACACTCAGAACACACTGTTCTGAACTGAAAAGTAACTTGTGCAATACACCCACCCTCAGTGCTTACCGACTGCTCACCCGCTGATTACAGGGACCTTTCAGTTTCAACCATATTCATTTTTATATGGTTTGGAGGTTATTGAAATTATTAGAAAAGATGATTAAATGTTTAAAGGTTGCTGGACCTGATTAGCTTCTAAAATTGTGTCATTCATCTCCCCCAACCATCAGGATAAAGGACTTGGATTACATTAAATGTAACTGTGGAATATTATCGGCCGCTGTCAGAAATGGTATCATGGGTTCTGAGCTCTCCGATACCGAGAATAAAGGGCCCTGTTTGGTCTGGAGGTTTTCTCCACCCATCTAAAAAATACCATCCAAATAAGGTTAGCATAACCACGAAGCCAATAACAATGAAAGAGTCCATCTTCTAGATTTTCAAAGGAAAAAAAAAGTGCCTGTGTTATTAAATTAGTAAGTGATTGATTGAAAGGAAATGATTGGGGAATTCCCTGGCAGTCCAGTGGTTAAGACTTGGCACTTTCACAGCAACGGGCCCAGGTTCGATCCCTGTTTGGGGAACTGAGATTCCGCAAGCCACACAACACAGCCAGAAAAGAAAAAAAGGGAAAAAAAGAAAGAAGGGAAATAATTGTTCCCTGTCCCCCTCTACCCCACCCTCGAGGGACCTTAGTGTTTGGTTGGCCCATCATTTTTACCTGCTGGAATAGATTGTTCTTGTCCCTCCCACTTCTGGTTCCTGCTCTTGGGTCCTCGGATCTGAAATTCCTTTTCTTCCTCTGCTCAGTGTCCAGTGACAACCTGGTCCCCCAAATAAAAGATAAAGAAGACACTCAAGAGATGTCCTGCGCTCCGTCAGGCCCCGTGCCAGGTAATCTTGATTTGGACAACTTAGGCTCACCTTAGCTTTCGCATCTACCACGAGGAGAAGCCATTTGGATCATCCAGGCGCGGGGCTCTCCTCTCCGCTCTCCATCACCATCTTGGCCCGGTCGTGCTGCTCGCCCCGTCCTCAGGAGCTTGGAAAGGGAGAGCGAGTCCCTGGGGAGGGCGAGGGAGACAGGTCTGGGAAAGGTGGACCGGGAGGCGGCACTGAGGGCGAGGGACAGGAGCCCCATTGGTACTTGCCCAAGTGAAGCCAAATCCAGCCTCTATACCCAGACATCGAATTATATCTCGGAGACAGAGTTTGGGGTGAAGCAGAAAAAAATAGTTTTATTGCTTTGCCAGGCAAAGGGGGCCACAGCAGGTTAGTGCCCTCAAAACTGCGTGTCCCAACTTGGAGGGGGTAGTGAGAAGTTTCATAGTAATAGTTCAAAGGGGGCGTGATCAGCTCGTGGACCTTCTTCTGATTGGTTGGCGGGGAGGTCAGTGGGAGTCAGCATCATGAACCTTCTGGCTTCAACCGGTCCGGGGTCTCCGTGCTTGTGGGCAGCATCCTGTTAACTTCTTCCAGCTGGTGGGGGTTTCAGTATCTGCAAAACAGCTCAGAGCTACACGTACGCGTATCCCTTGAGGGGGAACCAGGACCCTGCCCCAAGGCTGCGCTGTTGTTTCTTTCACCCAGTCTGCCCTTGTCTCCACATCCCCTCCCTTCCCTAATCAGCATCTGTTTGAACCTGCTGGCTGGAACTCAGGGAAGGTCATGGAGGCTGAATGAAGCCTATTTCCTATAATCAAGAAATGGGGGGACACAGGCTTTTGTGCCCACGAGCCCCACAGTGTCCTGCTCAGTATCGTGACCCGGACTCCAAACACCACGAAGGGGGTCTACAAAGGGAGAACGTTCATCTGCCAGGAGGCAGTGTGGTGGGAACCCTGGGGAAAGGACAAGGGACTGAGTCACGGCAGGACTGTTAGACTCAGCCCCTCTCTGAGGCCACTTCGAGCAGGGAAATGTCCAGACTGCTGCATCAAAATGCACAGCGAACAAAAACACTGCATGGGTGCTCCAGACATGGGTGTGGCCCTCATTCCCAGCCCTCACCCTGACTGGGGGAACTTTCACTTTCAACCCTCGTCATTTTTATATCATTTGGATTTTTAAGATATTTAAATAACTTGAAATAAAACACATCATTTTTAAAGTCTGACGACTGCTTGCTAGCTGCCTCAGTTAGCTCTTCCTGTGTAAGATGGAATTTGAGACAGATCTCACAGCCTTGTGTAAACAAGGAAGTGACTGCCTTTTGTGAGATGGGTCTTTATCTGTCATGGCTTCAAGTGCTTCTGTCTTTCTTCGTGCGGCAAAAGCTAGAGGAACTTTGTGTATTCTTGCTGCTAACAAGTGCTGGCAAGTACAGGCTGACCTCTGCTTTCTTCAACAGCAAATAGGTGGAAATACATAAGGCACTTAACCTCCTTCACTATTTTCTCAAGATGAAATAATCACAGATACAGCAGTTTAGAAAGATCACATCACAGACATCGAAGCAATAGCATGTACTTTTCATGTGGCAAAAGCATTCAGACTCATCGTGGCCGCCAGAATTCAAGATCACCACGCACACTAGCTGCTGAGAGCCTTTGTACTTCTCTTCCACTGAGAAACGGAAACCTTTCTAAGGGGCTCAAACTGAGCCCTGCCCTGCAGAGCAGTTGTTCACTGGTTCACTGTGATAATCACACAGGTAGCAGTAATCACAAGTTAATCAAACCAAGGCAGAGCCAGGGAACCCTGGCCGGTCCCCAGACCTGTGCTGCAGGTGCAGCCCAGAACCACCCTCTGGTTCTCCCACCAATCTCCCTCCGCACTTTCTCGTCAGCCTGTTCTGAGTTCTAAAGTGAATTATATATTTTTTTGTCAGTGATAAGAGATGATGCTTCTGAACAAAGTGACCCAGAGGAGCTCCAAGAGGCATCCAGGGCCCCTCCCAGCAAGAAAGGTAAGGATTGCCTTTCTCTTGAAGATCTCAGGAGGGTGAATTGGGAACTGCATCTTATCATAAGCACCCACTAGGTGTTTATAGCCATCATACCCAATACAGTTTGTTTCCCATTCACTGCGTCTTCCTCTAAGGCCTTCGTGAAAATTATAGGGAAACGAGGCATTTAGGGCCATTGAAATATGCACCCATCGGAATCGTTTGTTCTGAAATCATCAAGGTCTCCTACACACACAGCTTCTTATAGGGTTAGACACACTTCCCTCTTTAACTGAAAGTTGGTTCCCCAAGAGGATTCTGCTTCCTCTTAAGACAAGGCTGCATATTTTCTGCTACCACTCACCCCATGGCTGAAGGCAGGTTGGATGCCACCCCTTGCCACACACTGCCCCACCCGGCCCCTAGCTCCCCAACCCCTCCTTTGAGGCTTAGCCGTTCAAGTGAAATGCTCACTCCCTTTTCATCGCTATCATCTGTTGACTTCCCCACTGCTCCCCGGAAGAACTCAAGGCTGACTTAGAGTCTTTCTGTCACTTCAAGTCCTGCCATCATCCTGGACATCTTCAAGGTACATGTGGATAACAGACACGTCCAATATTCTGGCCTCTCAAATCCTGCTTATTTCCAGCGACCTTTTCTCCCCACCCATTCTTGCCCTCCCGAACCCAAAGGTGATCCACAGGCCTTTTCATCATTTAAACCTGGCTCAACTTCCCAATAGTTAATTTGAGATTTCCTTTGTTTTTGACACTTAATGCTTGAAATTTGCTCCTTCTATAACTGTTGCTCGACTTCTGATCTCTCCTTCTCAGCCCGATCTATAAAAATGAATTCAAAAATATCCCTCCCTGGGCTTCCCTGGTGGCGCAGTGGTTGAGAGTCCGCCTGCCGATGGCAGGGGACGCGGGTTCGTGCCCCGGTCCGGGAAGATCCCACATGCTGCGGAGCGGCTGGCCGCTGAGCCTGCGCGTCCGGAGCCTGTGCTCCGCAACGGGAGAGGCCACAACAGTGAGAGGCCCGCGTATCGAAAAAAAAAAAAAAAAAAAATCCCTCCCTCTGATTTCTTCCTTACAATTTGTTTCCTCTGCAGCTGTCCTTCAATCCCATTTGGGTGACCAGTCCACTGGCCTTTCGCTTCTCCAGTCCATCATCTACATTTCTTTCATGACCCTTCTTGCCAGTTCAGAGTTGAAGATCCATCGTTTCAGTAACCTTCTGCTATCTTCACCTGCCTTGCCTCTCTGTCTTTTCCTAGAACTCTCTGGCAGATGTTCGAGGAAGCTGTTGTCTGCCTCCTGCACACTGCCTTTGAAATCAGGCACTGCTGGGGAGAGGCACACAGCTGAGCAGTGCGTACCCACTGTGTCTTCATGATTCTAGCACAAATGATCCCTCCACGCTGTGTCACAGCTCCACTTCCTGTGACAATGCTTTCAAACCTTGAGCAATTTTTTCCAAACCTCTGATGCCACACTGCCTCCTTTTTTGCATAACAGATGACCTTTCCTCCTGTTTCATAGAAAAAATCAGATGGGAATTCCTTCACTTCCTGCTCCCACCCTGCAAACCCCAAGTGCATCTTTCCTCTCCTTTCCAGTTCCTTCTTTTTCTCCAAGGCAATCCTTCCAACCTCTTCTGACAGTATCCATGGTCCCTTCTCTTCCCTGAGAATTCAGCATCTCCCTCTCCCAAGGACATTCATTCAACTAGTGCCCAAGCCTGTCACAGTTCGTAAAAGGAACTTTCTCTTGATCCTCATCTCACCTCAGCAGCCTCCGTAGCTCTCCCCTCCGTTTCACAACCAAACTTCTAGAAATGAGTTACGTGAACTTATTGTCTCCATTTCTTCACTTCTCTCTCTCCTCTGCCACTTTAGAATTTCAGCATCACCTAAGGTCACCAATGACCTCCTGGCCACTGTGGTTTGAGGACCCAAAGTAAAAGCTAAAAATTGTTGACATACGAGGTTAGTAGATCAATGTTTGTAGCTATAAAAGATGATCTGTATCTTTTCTTTTTAGGAAAGAAGAGAAAAAGAAATATCTGGTTAACCTCAAAGAAGAGACACCAGAAAAAAAGACTCCCGAGAGGTAAGATGAGAGCACAAGAGGGGGCTGAAGGCTAGAGACAGCTCATCCTTGTCGGCCAAGATGTGGGATTTTATTCTAAATGCAATGGGGAGCCACTGAAGAGATCTAATCAGTGAAGTGACAGGATCCAGTTTTAAACGACGAGACCAATATTGGCGTTACATAAAGAATGAATTGGAAATAGAAAAGAATGGAAACAGGACAACCCCTTGGGGGGGCAGGTGCCATGGGAGTTGATAGTAGCCTGGATTCAGATCTGGCAGTGGAGATAGAAGAAGAGGGTCTATTCAAGATCAGTTGAAGGCAGAGTTGTTAAGACTTGGTAAATTGGAAGCTGAGGATGAGAGAGAGAAGTCAAGGCTTGCGCTCCCATTTCTGGCTTAAATGGCTGGGTGAATGGTGATGCCGTTGCTGAGAAAGGATGCAAATATATTGGGAGGAAATTTTGAGAATTCAATTTTTGACCTGCTCGTTTCTAGATTTGTGCTAACCTTCTATGCACGTGTGCCAGATATGTGCTTTGTCAAGTACTGTGAGGCTCTGAGATATTACCCCCTCTTGCAGAGTGATGTTCCTTATATATATAAATATTGCAGAAACACAAAGCACCTGGGTCAGGGAAAAGAATTCTTTATTGATATTCACAACCAGCTCAACACGGCGGCATTTTTCCCCCCACACGCACACCCACAGGCTTGCGAAGACAGCTGATGAAATCTTTCTGTGTGGGTGGCAGATTATACCGTATAGACACAGGAGAAAGAATGATGGCTTTTCTGCCCTGTTTATTTACAGGGCAAGGACAGCCATCCTCTCCTCCTGAAAAGAGAAAAAAAAATTTTTGCTGCTTTGCGATAAGATCGAAAAGATCCAGTTCCTCACCCTAATTTGGGAGAATTTAAATGCCTCTTTCCAAGAGGCAGAGAAACCCCAGGTGTCTCCAGCTTTTACTAAAGATGTCTCCAAGTTCTGGGCTTCATCCCCGTTGACATGTAAACACCTAGGGATAGAGTGCTCCAGTATCCCTGGTACTTTGGCACTTAACCTAGGAACCTAGCCCTGGCTGTAACCCTTTGGCCATGTCAGGAGATGAGAAGTTTTATTACCTTTTTGGATTAAACAGCAGTTAACTAGCTACAGATTTATTTTCTATGGTATATGAAAAGTGAAATAATTCTAGGGGAAGTGAAAGCAAACATCCCCTATCTTTATACTGTATACACTTTTTTTTGTTTGTTTTTTGTTTTGTTTTTTGCATTACGCGGGCCTCTCACTGCTGCGGCCTCTCCCGTTGCGGAGCACAGGCTCAGGACGCGCAGGCTCAGCGGCCGTGGCTCACGGGCCCAGCCACTTCGCGGCACGTGGGATCCTCCCGGACCCGGGGCACAAACCCGCGTGCCCTGCATCGGCAGGCGGACTCTCAATCACTGCGCCACCAGGGAAGCCCTGTCTACACTTTTGTGTCTCAGGAGGCTCGGGCTTTTTACAGAAGCACCGAGAAATCAAGGAAACTTAATTTCCCCACAGTATGCCAGTTTGGCACACTCAATAAAAAATCTGGTCCAAAGATACAAATATAAAATTCATTGTCAAAATACAGGGAGACGAGAACCCGAACGCTAACACCCACCCGCCTCACCTCCTGACATCGCAAATCCTCTAGGCCCCAGCCTCACTCCCCATTGCAGGGCCCCTGCCTCTCAATTCTTTGATACCTTTCACTTTCCCTACTAGAGGCACCCAGGGACCTCTGGATCTCTCCTGTCTCCTGTATCACACACAGGCCCTAGGGAACCTGGAAAAGTGCTTTACAAGACTCCTCCTCTGCTGAAACAGACCATCTGGCCATGTTTACTTGGATGTGGCACTTTCTGGCAGCAAGGGCAGGAAACAGGAAATGAGCCCCAGTGCTCTGGGATTCCCCCAGATTTATCTGATTGATTTCAAAAGGTTGCACAGAGAGTGAGAGCAGATGGGGAGTTTGGGGGCGGGGGAGGGGGAAAGAAAGGTGTACACAAGAAAAAATATATAATTACAGAGAAATAGCAGAAGAAAAGTGAGGCACAGGGGTCTAGAGATCTTAAAGTGAGGGGACTGGGAGTGTGAAAAGGAGGTCACTGTTAGGGGGAGGAGGAGGGCCACTGGGACCCCAGTGAAAACTCTTCACAAATCACTGTTTGGCCAGGGGCAGCCTTACCTGGGCGTGGAATCCAAAAGACGCTCCAAGTGGTGGAGCAGGTGACTCACAGGGAGGACGACTCAACCAGGAACACAATGGTCATGACAAGAGCAAAAAAGAGAAGGACAGAATGTGCCCAAACGCCTGCACCAGAGGGTAAGACTGGTGATGGAATTTGTCATCTGAATGCTCAGCGTGGGAGGGTCTCTCCTGCAGCCCACAATAAACCTATTACCATAAATAACATATTTTTATGAAAAATAAATATATTTTTCAAATAAAAAAATTAGGTGAGTGGTATCATTGTACATTTTTGCAAATCTCTTTAATGTCTACCTTAATCAAAGATGGCTGGATTCTTAAAAAAAAACAAAAACATTTTTTCACTATCTTTTCCATGTGCTTCCTTAATATTTTTGTATATATCTTCATTGCATTATATTGAAAGCTGAGAGGGAACATTTTTAATAGCATCAATCTATATCTTGTTAACAATTGCTTTCTATTTTTAAAGGTTCTTTTGAAATTTTTTTTCTTTTTTTTAATTGAAGTATGTTTGATGTACAGTATTATGTTAATTTCAGGTACACTATACAGTGGTTTGACATTTGCATACACCGTGAAATGATCACCACAGTAAGTCTAGGAAGAATCTGTCCCCATACAAAGTTATTACAATATTATTGACCTTATTTCTTATGCTGGATATTATATCCCCATAGCTTATTTATTTTATAACTGGATGTTTGTTTGGGGTTGGCCAAAAAGTTTGTTCAGGTATTTCCTTAACATCTTACAGGAAACCTGAACAAACTTTTTGGCCAGCCCAATACCTCTTAATCTCCTTTACCTATTCCCCGCTCCACCACCTCCACCATCAAGGACAGCTGGGCTCTTATCCCTGCTTCTGTATTCGGTCAGTTGTGATTTGCTGCTTTGGTTGAAGCATAGGAAGAAAATCCAGCCTCACACAGATCTGTAGCTGAAAAAGGTGGAGTATTTTAACAGTCTTTTGAGATATCTGTGGATATTCACTTTCGATACTACACCAAAACTCAACAAGGGATAGTTTCTTAAAGGTTATTTGTAACATAGAGTCTGAGACCATATACTCTGTTGTAATAAAATGTCTTATGCTATCTTGTGTTCTGAGTGGATCTTCTACTCATGCCAGATTTTATAATATCAGAAACAATTAGAAAATTTTGGTTCACTTAATTTTACAGTGAGCTTGGTCTCGAGACAACATGGTACTTCAAGATGCAGCAAACTGCTTTACATGTTCTACCCAGCTTTTTACATATGCTATTAAAAAGATGTGTCCTTAAGGGTAGAAATTTAATTAATACTTTTAACTGTTTCACCAAGAACATTCTTAAATGGAACTGGCTTTTTTTCCGCATGTTGAGTAAGTGGTAGTGAAGAGTGCAATGCCACCTTCTAAGGTTTGGGGACATTGCTTTGATTTGTACTGAGGCACCAGCATTTTTACCTGCCGTGGCTCTGGCTTCATCTGTGCAAAAGTCAACATAGCAAAAAAAGGCAAAGAACATCTAATTGTAAAAACAATTCTGACCTTGAAGATCTCCTGAAAGTGTTGCCGGGACTCCCCGAAACCTCTGGTCCAGGGGCTCAGATGACCGCCCCCCCCCGCACTGGACATTGCATTAGCGGAGGAACCACTGCTGACCAGCTTGCTCTGCTCCTGCCCTGAGTGGCAGATAGGACTAGCGGGAGAATTATTCTCAGGAGGTAGTCGCAGGGTCTCATCAGGACTGGAACCTCCAGCCTTCAGCTCCAGAGCGTGCAAGGTCCTTCCGGGGTCTCTGGGAGATTCCGCATGGACTTTCCAGAGGGCATTTACTGAGATATAAGATGAATGTTGTTTCTTTTTTCAGAGGTCAGTGATGACGCTTCGGAGATGGATGGAGGAAAGAGACCCCAGGAGCCACCCAGCACACCGCCAAGACTCACCCACGGTGAAGGTGAGGGATTGCAAGTCTCTCGGTATGGTCATCAGGAAGCCAAACTTGGAGCTGTTTTACTCTGAGTCAGAGTTTCTCAGCCATTTTTTCATTATCACTGCCCCAGGCAGCCCATTTAGATATTTTTTTCTAATCGTGAACCCTACCCCCCAGGATATTTCAATACCACAAGTATATTATATATCCATTTCTGTACTGGATATATTTGTTTGTGCCTTATACATAAAAAGAGTAAGTTTTTTTCACCCCCAAGAACCAATCTGGGGGCAACTGACCACTGCCAAGTGTTCATGCTCTAAGTATATTCATGGTACTTTACTGCAGTGCCAAGCCATCCAGGTTTTTCCTAAGATCCCAGTCTCCATGTTTCTCACATGACCTTTCTGTGCACACTGAGATGAGAACAGCTCATCACAGACACAAATGTAATACTGTGACTGAACACGAGCATCTGACGTTGTTGTGGGCAGACGCTGGAAAAAGGGTGCACGTTAATTCACCCCTCACCGTGGCTGCTGTCACTCACGTTGATACTGTCATCCTTGGAGGGAAAAAAAAAGCAGAGCATTCTCCCGTTTGCTGGTAATTCAGTCACTGTGTCACATCTTCACAGAACTCCCACAGAACCAATGTGACTTTCAAATGACAAATACCTAAATATTGTCGGAAGGAATGAATTATATCTGACCGTATTAAAATACAAACTATCATCTTTAACAAGTTTTTCCTGCATTACACTGACTCATACAATGTATATTTCTAATTTTATCCTGAATAATATATTTTATTTTCGCAACCACCTTTGGAGAAAGTTAAATGATGTATTCAAATTTGAGATGTAAAGGATTCATGGGTTTTCCCAAGATTCTGTGGATAAAGGCTGGCTGGCACAGGACTAGCATCTTGGTCCCTAGAACCCTCTTCAGGAACCATCATTCTCCTTTATCATGAAAGGGATAGAAATAATACTGTCAAAGCTTTACCAACTCAGTATTGTCTGAAATGAATGTGGTCACAAAACATAAAGATTGCTTTTTTTTTTGCGGTACGCGGGCCTCTCACTGTTGTGGCCTCTCCCGTTGCGGAGCACAGGCTCCGGACGCGCAGGCCCAGCGGCCGTGGCTCACGGGCCCAGCCGCTCCGCGGCATGTGGGATCCTCCCGGACCGGGGCACGAACCCGCGTCCCCTGCATCGGCAGGCGGACTCTCAACCACTGCGCCACCAGGGAAGCCCCAAGATTGCTTATTTAAAAATCACTTTCTTTCTCATACCTTCTAGATCCCATGGATAAGGGAAGCAAACTGCCTTTGGGAAAATCTCCTGGGGAAAAACGTAAGTGTAAAGAACTTATTTGGTCTCTATTAGGGTGGGTTTGATATTATTTTTATTGGTTTTTATGCCCTTCAGGCTGCAAAAGACATCTAAGCCAGAAAAAGATATGTGCTTTTTTACAGATGTGTGCTTTTTTCAACATAGAAATTTTTTCATACTATAAAAGCAATATGCTGTAGCCTTTGAAATTAGCTTGCTGTGTGTGACAGAAAACCGCATCATCCCCCCCAAAATAGTGGCTGAAATTAGAGAGCTTATTTCTCTCTCGTACAGAAGTAGTTGGTCAGGGCTCTTGCCATACGCAGCTCATCCTGGCTGTTACTCCCTCATCCTCAGCATGCAGCATCCCCTTCACTGGGGTCCAGCCAGCAAGTGTGCATTCCATCCAAAGGAAAGAGGCAAGGTCAAGCAGAGGCATGCCTCCTCTCCCGAAGGACGCTATCTGTATGTTGCATTTAGTAATTGTGACCCTTTCACTGCCAGGACTAGTTACATGGTCACACCTGACTGCAAAGGAGGCTGGGTAATGCAGTCTTTATTTTAGAAGGACAAGTATCCAGGCTCGAAATCAGCAGCTTTACTACTAAGGAAAAGGAAAGAACGGGGAAAGAGGAACAACCAGCCCTGCACACTGTGTGGTGGGTGGTACTACCACTCTCCACTACTTCCGGTTCTCCTCCCCTTCCCAGACACTTGGAAAGCTGCATTTCCCAGCTCCTTGCAGGAGACAGGGCCATGATACTAGTTCTGACCAAGGAGCTGGTGAGATGGGTGTCACTCCTGAGTCAAAACACACGAGATACTGCTTAGCTCTTCACACTTTCTTCCCCTGATTGTAGAAGTGTGTGCAAGAGGGAGGTCGCAAAAGGCCAAGCAGTGTGGATCTCAACACCACTCATAGCGGACAGCTGCCCTGGAGACCCCCTCCACGTCCTGCAGAGAACTCTGCATGACAGAGAAATACACTGTTGTATGTTAAGCCACCAAGATTTGGTTTTGCTTGTACTGCAGCATAGCCTCTCCTGCCGTGCCGGATACAATGTTCCTCATAAAATCTGCAAACAGTACAGAAAGTTACTAATCAGGAATTTAAATACCTATTTAATCTCCTTCCCCCACCTTATTTTTATACCTTATAAAAACACATACATTCTCATATGTATGTGTTCTTTATATGTATACATTCTTTATGTATCTATATACATGCTCATACTACCTAGTCCATCCTGTAAACACTTTTAAACACCTTTTTCATTATTGTGTGATTAACAATTTGTTTCAATAATAACCTATTGGTAGTAAGTTAGGCTATATCCAATTGTTATCTGAAAATAGAAATCATATTGTGTGTGTTGGTATCTTTGCACACTTGTCCAATAATTTCCTCAGAATTAATTTCTAAATGCGAGATTACTTGGTTAGAGTTATATATCTTAAATTTCATATTTGTTACCAAACTGTTCTCCAGAAAATGTATTTGTTTACATTTCCTTTAATAACACACGAGTGTTCATTAACTACATCCTCATCAACCCAGACATGATAAAACTTTTTAAAAGTTAGGATATAATTAAAACTAAACAGTGCATTTTCAGGGGATTATTGGTGGTCTAAAGATGCTTTTTAGGGACGTCCCTGGCAGTCCAGTGGTTAAGACTTCACTTTCCAGTGCAGGGGTTGCAGGTTCGATCCCTTGTCGGGGAGCTAAGATCCCACATGCCTCGGGGCCAAAAAACCCCTAAAACATAAAACAGAAGGAATATTGTAACAGATTGAACAAAGATGTTAAAAAAATGGTCCACATCAAAAAAAACTTTTAGAAAAGACACGTTTAAAATAAATGTGTCATTTATATTTCCTCTTAGCACTTCCAATTTATGCTTTTTGCCCACTTTCCTAGTGTACTATTCATCTTTTGCTTTCTCTATTAAGGACAGTAACCCCCTAACGTTACATATATTGCAATTTTCCCCTTTTTTGTTTTAATATTGTGCAGATGTTTTTTGAAGTATGGGCATTAAAATTTTTTAAGCAGTCAAATTTGTTCAACTTTTACCTTTATAATTTGGGTCCTTGGCTAAGGACCTTCCTTCTTTGGCTAAGAAGATCTTTTATATCTATGGCTTATAACTATCTCTCTATATATTTTCTTCTAGTCTTGAAAAAACTGGTTATTAATTAGAAAATGATATATTTTCATGTTAATAATTTAGTATATCTCTATTACTTCTTTATTCAACCCTTTTTCACTTCCGAGTACTTGCTTCACGTAGGTCTCCTGGTTTTCTTGCCTCCCCAAAGGGATGGGAAGATGGAAAAAAATTTTACTTAAAAAGTATTGACATTTCAAGCTTGTAGATCAATATATATAGCCATAAGAGATGATTTTCTTTTCTGTTTTAGGAAGAAAGAGAAAAATACATAGCTGGTCAAGTTCAAAAAAAAGACAGAAAAAAAGTCTCCCAAGAGGTAAGCAAGAAGGGTGAAGTCGTCCTTCCCTTCGTGTTCATCAGGGTTCTTCTGTCCAGCCACACGGCCACCCGGGTGTCACTAGAGCACGGCCAGCCCCATCTCGACCCCTAGGTCATCCCATCAAAGGCTCCTCCTCACAGAAGGAGAACCATGTTGATTCCAACAGGCTTCTTTTCTCGTGTCATTGGGAAGGAATGGGGTGGAGGTGGACAGGAGGCATCAGTCAGTTTTGAGATTAGGACTGTGTCCAGTGCAAGTTCAGAGCCAGGAAGAAGAGACGAAGCAAACCTGAATGTGCAGGCAGGATTCAGACTCCCAGTCCCAAACTGGAGGTAGATTTGTTGTCACTGAGTGTTCAAAACCACCTGAAGCGATGCTTGGCATGCCTTGACTCCAGGCATGAAAATCATGTTATTTGCAGTATGGGAAACAAAAATGTATGTAACTCTGCATTTTTCTGGATCCTCTGCTTTCTTCCTTTTTGTGCTCATCACCTTTTCTCCTTCTCCTCTGCATTCTCTTCCTCGTCCCCTTCCCCTCTCCTTTCTCCTTCTTTTTGCTTTAGTTCAAGGTGTGCCAGTTGGTGGGGATTCCCTTGGATTTCCAGCCCTTGAATGCAGCACCCTGAGAGGGAATCTCCTGTCAGCCCCCAAACATGAATCATGACATGCGTTCCACTGCTTTGGCCATTCCCCGAATTTTTCTGTTTGTTTCCAACAGCCCTCAATCTTGGGGTTTGACCTGGGAGGGGACTAGGACCTCCTCGATGGCCCTTCTCCTCCTCTTGTCCCTTTCTCTCAGTCCCCAGCGCCACTGTCTCCTTGTCATATGCTGAGTTCTCTCCACTAACGACTTCTAGGAAAACTTGACACTCAGCCCTCTAAGCTTCTCCTGTGGGTATACAAAGGTAATTTTTGAAACAAAGAAATCTCTTTCACTCTCAACAAATTTGTGTTTCAAGATTTAGTGTAGCGTCTCCGAAACGGCCTCAGCTGAGCAGTTTCTTCTCACATCTAGCCAGCATCTGCCCCTTCCCTGAAATTTATTGATTTAACAATTAGGGAACCCTGGACATCACAGTGTATAAGGGTGAAAAATACATAATTTGAATATTGTCTAAAACATGCTGCCTGTTACACATTCATTCCACAGAGATGGATTGAGTTGAGGGGTGTACTGGCACATGTCCTAGGTTCTGAGGACTCAGCAGTGAGCAAAACAGAAAAATCCCTGCCCTCATGGAGCTTAGATTCTCGTTGATACACATGTAATTAATAGTCAGAAAGAGAAGTTGAAGGGGGAGAAGAGAAACAGGAGTTTGGGGGAGAAAGAAAGATACCCACAAGAGAAGAGAGGAATAATTATGGAGAAGTAGCAAGATACAAGTGAGGCGGTGGGTACAGAGATCTCAAAGGGAGGGGGCTGGGAGTGTGACAAGCTTCCGGGAGGAGGAGGGCCACTGGGACCCCAATGAAGACTCTTCACAAATCGCTATTCGGCCCAGGGTCAGCCTTACCTGGACGCAGAACCCAAGAGAGGCTCCAAGTGGTGGATCAGGTGACTGAAAGGAAGGACGACTCAACCAGAAGTTTGAAGGTCATGACACGGGCCCAGAAAACAAGGGCTGAACGTGCCCCAAAGCCTGCACCAAAGGGTAAGGCTGGCGATGGAATTTGTCACCTGGATGCTCGGCGTGGGAGGGGCTCCCGTGGAGCAGGCACAGGGTGACGCAGATGCGTAACGTTACTAGTAGAAGGAGGGAGGGGGCAGACGAATGGGCGCGAAGACAGAGCAAGAGTCTCTTGGTCTGGGGGTGGCTGCTGGGAGAGGTAACCGTGTTCTCAGGGTGCAGGTCGCCTCAGCTGTGCCCTGCAGAACCCCATCCCCACTGCCCTGGGTCTACTGTTTACTTTTCTATCAGCAGAGCCACCTCCGCTCCACGGAGTCTGGGGGCTCCTCTCTGATTCGGGCCGATCCAGTGACGGGAGTGGCATCAGACTTCGAAGTGGACACATTCTCTGTCTTCTTTCTTTTTTTTTTTTTTTTTTTTTTTTTGTGGCATGCGGGCCTCTCACTGT
>NC_041215.1:130187279-130210967 GCF_002837175.3 Physeter macrocephalus | reverse complement strand
ATTAAAAAATGGGCAGAAGACCTGAATAGACATTTTTCTAAAGAGGAAATGCAGATGGTCAAAAGGTATATGAAAAGATGGTCAACATCCCTAATCAGGGAAATGCAAATCAAAACCACAATGAAATATCACCTCACACCTATCAGAATAGCCATGATTAAAAAGAACATGGTAATAAAGATGTTAAAAAAAGAACACAAATAACAAATGTTGGCAAAGATGTGGAGCAAAGAGAACACTGGTACACTGTTGGTGGGAATGTAAATTGGTGCAGCCACTATGCAAAACCGTATGGAGGTTCCTCAAAAAACTAAAAATAGAGCCACCATATGACTCAGCAATTCCACCCCTGGGCATATATCTGGAGAAAACTGTGATTCAAAAAGATACATGCACCCCAATGTTCATAGCAGCATTGTTTACAATAGTCAAGGTATTGAAGCAACCTAAGTGTCCATTGATAGATGAATGGATTAAGATGTGGTGTATATATACAATGGAATATTACTCGGCCATGAAAAAATGAAATTTTGCCATTTGTGACAACATGGATGGACTTGGAGGGCATTATGCTCAGTGAAATAAGTCAGACAAAGACAAATACTATCTGATGTCACTTATATATGGAATCTTAAAAAATACAAGAAATTAGTGAATATAACAAAAAAGGAGACTCACAGATATAGAGAACAAACTAGTGGTTACCAGTGGGGAGAAAGGGAAGAGGCAATACAGGGGTCGGGGGGGAGTGGGAGGTACAAACCATTAGGTATAAGGTGGGCTCAAGGGTGTACATACAACATGGAGAATATGGCCAATATTTTGTAATAACTGTAAATGGAAATTAACTTTTTAAATTGTATAAAAAATTTAAAAATTAAAGTTAAAAAAAATAAAGAGCTTGAGTTGAGATTTGAACCCAGCCAGTTACACAGACACAAAATCAAATATAACATTTCTCTGGGTAGGAAGCTTTTCAAGGCGCTTCAAACTCATGTTTCCCCTTCAGTGACTGGTCGACTGCTAGTTTTCACAGCTACCATGGTTGTGAGGCTATTGGTTTTTTCAAGGCTACCTTGAAACTGGAAAGAGAGGATGGGAATAGAGCAATTTTAATTTAAATTTAAAATGTCACAAAGATCGTGTTTCTTTCTAAGATTTAGCCATTTTTTCTTAAATACATGCTCCATGGATTATTGAAAGCATTTGTTCATTCATTTCCAATGTTTTGAAAAAGGTGATTTTGACAGTTTTTGCCACTGTTCTTATTTCTTTTATGGAGGAAATATATTTTTGGAGGTCCTTACTGCGCCGTTCCTGAAGCGGTTTCCAAACTGGATTATTTTAAAATGAAACAAAGACTCACTATTTAAGGAACAATCGTCTGTGCCTTCTGTTTCCACCCCATTTGCCCCTGCTCCAAATGCTGCTTTTGGTGTTGCTGTTACTTCACCGTGATGGTTCTGACCCCAGCTGACAGCAGCCTCCTTCCTGAGATCAAGTCATCTCTTTTCAGACTTTCTAGTAAGACTTCCAAGAAGCATTCGTGATTGTGGACACTGTCCTCCTCCTGGCTTTCTAACACATTCTCTGTCTTATTTCTTTTTTTTTTTTTTGTGGCATGCGGGCCTCCCTCTGTTGTGGCCTCTCCCGTGGCGGAGCACAGGCTCCTTATTTCTTAATGGTTTATTTCTGGAAGTGAAGTAGATTGGGGCAGTGGCTCTGCATATTTAAAATTATCCCATACTGGGAATTCCCTGGCGGTCCGACTCTGTGCTCTCACTCCAGAGGGCCCGGGTTCAGTCCCTGGTTGGGGAAATGAAATCCCACGAGCGTCAAGGCCAAAAAATAAAATAAAATAAAATAAAATAATAAAATAAACGAATCCCATACTGATGATCAAATTGTTGCCAGTTTAGACTCCCACGAATGCGGCGTGGACACCCTCCTCCCTGCGTCTTCACGAACACCAGAAATAACAAGACTTTTCTGTTTGTCGAACATAAAGGCCAAGAATGATAGCCCGCCAGTGCTTTCCTTGGAATTTCTCTGTGCTCTGCGAGTGGCTAACTACGCTCTGGAAGGTCCCAGTACTGCTTACCTGCATCTCGGAAGGCCACACGCCCCGTGGGCTCAGGAATGGCCTCGTGACTTGGCCAAAGAAATGTGGGTGGAAGTGAGAGGGCTACTCCCAAGCCAAAGCTTGAAGAACTTTTTCTACAAAGGGCCAGAGAGTGAATAATCTAGGCTTTGCTGGCCATAAAGTCTCTACTGCAACTGTTCAACGCTGCCATTGTAGCGTGAAAGCAGCAGAGACAAAAATATAAACGAGTGGGCCTGGCTGTGCTCTCATAAAACGTCAATACCGAAACAGGCATTGGGGGCCTCCCTGGTGGCGCAGTGGTTAAGAATCCGCCTGCCAGTGCAGGGGACACGGGTTCGAGCCCTGGCCTGGGAAGATCCCACACGCCGCGGAGCAGCTAAGTCCGCGCGCCCCAACTGCTGAGCCTGCCCTCTAGAGCCCGCGAGCCGCGACTGCTGAGCCCACGTGCCGCAACTATTGAAGCCCGCACGCATAGAGCCCGTGCTCCGCAGCAAGAGAAGCCACTGCGACGAGAAGCCCGCGCACCGCGACGAAGAGTAGCCCCCGCTCGCTGTAACCAGTGGGAGCCCACGCACAGCAACGAAGACCCAAAGCAGCCAAAAATAAAAATAAAAAATAAATAAATTTATTAAAAAAGAGAAAAACAGGCATTGGGCTGCCTTGGCCCTTGGGCCGTAGTTTGCTGACACGTATAATAAACCACTGAGATTTAGGAGGATCATAAATGACTACAGCATTATCTAGCCTATATTTACTAAGATGCCTGTTTTTTAAATAAATTTTTCTTCAGAATGTTTTCTTTTGAAGGTCCCCTATTCATATTTGCCTATTTTTATATATGACTCTTCTTTTTTTGTTGTTTAATCAATTTGGGAGATTAACCCCTTGTTGCTGCAATTTTCTCATTTTGTTTTTGTCTTTGAACTTACTTGAGAAGTTTTTGGCTGTGGAGGGTTTAGATTTTTTTGGTTTGGTTTGGGTTTTGGGTTTTTTTGGCCATGCTGTGTGGCTTGTGGGATGTTAGTTCCCGGACCAGGGATTGAACCTGGGCCCACGGCAGTGAAAGCGCGGAGTCCTAACCACTGGACCTCCAGGGAATTCCCGAGAGTCTTTAATATTTAGATATAGGCACATCAGTTTACTGTTTCCAGTATGGTTTATGTCAGAGTTTCTCAACTTTTGCACCGTTGTTATTGGGGGCCAGTTAATTCTTGGTTGCAGAGGCTGTGCTATGCATTGTGACACGTTTAGCAGAATCCCTGGCGTCCACCGATCAGACGGCGGTAGCGCCCACCTCCCAGTCTGGCAAAAAGATTTCCTAACATTTCCAAATATCCTCTGGGGGCAAAATCACCCATCATTGAGAATCACTGCTTTATGCCCTGTACTTCTGCCTTAAAAAGCCCTTTCTATGTAATATTTATAAGGCTACATCCTTTATTTACTTCTAGTATGTGTATTAAGTGTATATATATATATATATTATATTGTTATATGTTAAATTAATATTTATTAATTTGTGAAAATTTGGCTTCTGTAATACTTTTAACCTTCCCATCTATTACCTTGAGCTTGCTATATATTTTTTGGTCAATGCTATAATTTTTCTTTCATAAGGACTCTTGTCTCTCTTGCTCTCCAAACTGGTAGAAAGACAGAAAAAATTACTTTGAGATAGTGACATATAAAGCACATAAATCTATGTTTCCAGTTATAAATGACTATTAATTGTTTTCTTTTTAGAAAAGAAAAGGATAAAAGATGTCTGTTCAAGTGCAACAACAAGTTGTCAGAGAAATATTCCCATAAAAGGTAAGTAAGTGAGAGGCAGGGCCTCGCCCTCAGGCTCTGCAGGGCCCTGGCCTGCTGTGTTGGTCAGGGGTGCACTCCCGGTCTCTGGGGGTGAGCACCCCGTTGCTTCTGCCCCTCTGCGCTCTGGTGTGTCTCCTGGGGACACAGTCCTCCTCTCCCTCCTCCTCTTCCTTCCACTCCTCCTCCTCTCCTTGAATTCATTTTCCCTCTCCTTTTTTTTTTAAAAGAATTGCCATATTTTTAAAATATTTATTTATTCATTTATTTGGTTGCACTGGGTGTTCGTTACAGCAGGCAGGTTCCTTAGTTGCAGCTTGCGGGCTCCTTAGTTGTGGCACAAGAGCTACTAGTTGCGGCATGAATGTGGGATCTAGTTCCCTGACCAGGGATCGAACGCGGGCCCCCTGCATTGGGAGCGTGGAGTCTTATCCGCTGTGCCAACGGGGACGTCCCTCCCTCTGCTTTTATAACATACTTCTTGGGCATTATCTCTTGTCACTCTCCCTTCCCTCTTTAGACGCCAGCCACACTGGCCTTTTTTCCCCATTAACTTATTACTCAAGTATAACAGGTGCTACCCAATCTGGGGTCCACAGACTGGTGACATCTACAAGCCTGCTCGCTGCAGGTCTGCAAAAATCAGGAGTCTGTAAAGCAGCTGTGACTCTGAGCACACTGGTTTCATAGCAAGACCCCAGTGGAAACAGCAGCGCATTGATTTCTATTCTGGTCAGATTCCTGTCTCATCGCAGGCCGGCATCTTGAGGAGCGCTGGTGCACCGTGCTTGTGGAAAAATGCATGTACGTACTGCACAGCTTCAGGAATGAACACAAAGGAGAAGCCCACATGTACCCAGCGCCCAGGTCAAGAAATAAAACAGAATCCACACCCATATTCCAATCTCTACCCAGAGCCCCAAGGGTCACCAGCAGCCTGATTTCTCTGAGTACCCTCACTTTGACATGAACACTTCACCCTCCATCCTGCTCAGTATGTCTCCTCCCTCCTTCACCCGCTCCGTCCCCAAAGCCAAACCCCTCACCCTCCTTCCTCCTTTGTTACACAGCCTCGGGCTCACCTTGAACAAAGCCTTCTCTGACCCAGCAGGCAGGCTATTTTTTCTTGGTGGCACTTGTCACAGGTATCATTTGTTCTTGATAGTATCCGATCTCTCTTTTTTTTAAATTTGTTTTATTGAAGTATAGTTGGCTTACACTGTTGTGTTCATTTCTACTGTACAGCAAAGTGATTCAGTTATACGTATGCATGTCTCTATTCTTTTTCAAATTTTTTTCTCATTTAGGTTGTTAGATAATATTGAGCAGAGTTCCCTGTTGTATACAGTAGGTTCTTGTTGGTTACCCATTTTATTTTTATTTATTTATTTATTTTAACTTCTTTATTGGAGTATAATTGCTTTACAATGGTGTGTTAGTTTCTGCTTTATAACAAAGTGAAACAGCTATACATATACATATATCCCCATATCCCCTCCCTCTTGCGTCTCCTTCCCACCCTCCCTATCCCAGCCCTCTAGGTGGTCACAAACCACCGAGCTGATCTCCCTGTGCTATGCAGCTGCTTCCCACTAGCTATCTATTTTACATTTGGTAGTATATATAGGTCCATGACACTCTCGTCCCAGCTTACCCTTCCCCCTCCCCCTGTCCTCAGGTCCATTCTCTAAGTCTGCGTCTTTATTCCTGTCCTGCCCCTAGGTTCCTCAGAACCTTTTTTTTTTTTAGATTCCATATATGGAATCTAGTTCCATATATGTGTTAGCATACGGTATTTGTTTTTCTCTTTCTGACTTACTTCACTCTGTATGACAGTCTCTATGTTATCCATTTTAAATATAGCAGCGTGTTAATGTCAATCCCAAACTCCCGAACTATCCCTCCGCCCGACCCTTCCCCCTGGTAACCATAAGTTCATTCTCTAAGACTGTGAGTCTGTTTCTGTTTTATCACAAGTGTAATTAACTGTCTGTGTACATCCTGTTCACTGAGCGAAACTCAAATGAGGTCAGAACATGGGTCCATTTTGCTCATTGGTCGATGTCTCCTCTGTACCTTGCGGTTTGTGCTTAAATAGCTGTCAAATCAATACATTATTCATTCTTTCTCATCAAGTATGAATACCAATATCAGGGCCTCCACTGACGCATACAGTGAACTTCATGAAATTGAAAAAGTGCCCCTTCCACCATACACTTGACCTACGTCTGTCAGAGCTGATTCTTGCGACCAGGCCCTTTGCTGCCCTCTGCTGGAAGAACCTAGGAAGTGTGCAAATGGATTACAGCTCTGATGTGACTAGGAGCTCCCCACCCTCCCTCCGTAAAGGGGAAATCCTTACTCAGTGCACATCCCACACTACCATATGCAGAGGTCCTGCCAACACTATATAAGTGTGTACATCACTTTACAGTTGGCAAAGCACTTTGTTCCACATTTTGCCATTTAGTCCTCAAAGAGGTATTTTTCGGTCCATTTTCCAGATTCAATTAGAGCATAAAAGACTTGCGTGAGCTAAAATCAACCTAGGTGTTTTAATCCCAAGTCCTTTGTCCTTTACACTAAAAAAAAAAAAAAACAAAAAAACAAAAACCTCCTGGTGTTTTTAGGAAACACAAGTAGGAAGCAAAGAGTCCAGGCAAAGGCTGACAGCTCTCCATCTGCCTCACCTTTTCCTGTCTCCTTAACACCTCCACCCTGGCTGTGACTTCTGATTTAACGTCATATCTCTGTACTGTTATCCATCATATGATGTGGAGTCTTGTTGCGGTGTTTCTGATGGCATGGAAAGAGCACGGACTAGGGACCGGCACGTCTGGATTCCAGTGCTAGCTCCATCTCACACAGTGTGGTGACCACCAGGAATTCTCTCTCCAAATCTGCACCCGAGTCCCCCATCTATAAAACGAGGATCATTGCCATTGCCTTCCTTTTGTTACAGGTTGTAGTGAAAATAAACAATAGAATGTGTGTGCTGCTTTTACTATTCCCTTAACTAGTGCTTCTCCTCCAGCCACTCCCTCTCCCCACCAGGCCCCTTGTGTACAAATCATAGAGCTCCGGACTTCTCCCCGGGCCATGTCTTTCCAGGCATAGTTTCACCTTGTGCCTTTTCTCTATGTTCTGTAAGAATCCCTGTCGTTAGTCTTCCCAGTCACTCACTGGGTTTTTTTCCCATTCTGCTCTTGTTCTTTTCATTTCCTCCACCAGCCTTTTCATCTCTACGAACTCCCTTTGTTCTTCCCCCACCCCCGCCGTGCGGCATGTGGGATCTTAGTTCCCCCACTAGGGATCACACCCGAGCCCCATGCATTGGCAGCTCGAATTCTTAACCACTGGACCAACAGGGAAGTCCCTCCCTTTGTTCTTTAATTGCTTACTTTTAGCAGACTTCCTGAGTTTGCTCACATTTACCAGCAGTGACCTAATAGATGCCAGAGAGCTCCACACAGGCCTCACCCTCAGGCTTCCATCCTTAGAGGCTTGTTTACTGAGATGAGGGGTGAGATGGAGCCAAATGCAGGATCATCAGGAGCAGATCAGAAAGCTGTCTCCCTTTCTTTGTGACATCTTTGTCTGGTTTAGGTATCAGGGTGATGGTGGCCTCGTACAATGAGTTGGGGAGTGTTCCTCCCTGTGCTATGTTTTGGAAGAGTTTGAGAAGGATGGGTGTTAGCTTTTCTCTACATGTTTGATAGAATTCACCTGTGAAGCCATCTGGTCCTGGGCTTTTGTGTGTGGGAAGATTTTTAATCACAGTTTCAATTTCAGTGCTTGTGATTGGTCTGTCCATATTTTCTATTTCTTCCTGGTTCAGTCTCAGAAGGTTGAGCATTTCTAAGAATTTGTCCATTTCTTCCAGGTTGTCCATTTTATTGGCATCTAGTTGCTTGTAGTAATCTCTCATGATCCTTTGTATTTCTGCAGTGTCAGTTGTTACTTCTCCTTTTTCATTTCTAATTCTATTGATTTGGGTCTTCTCCCTTTTTTTCTTGATAAGTCTGGCTAATGGTTTATCAATTTTGTTTATCTTCTCAAAGAGCCAGCTTTTAGGATTATTGATCTTTGCTTTGTTTCCTTCATTTCTTTTTCATTTATTTCTGATCTGATCGTTATGATTTCTTTCCTTCTGCTAACTTTGGGGTTTTTTTGCCAATATCACTGATGAACATAGATGCAAAAATCCTCAACAAAATACTAGCAAACAGAATCCAACAGCACATTAAAAGGATCATACACCATGACCAAGTGGGGTTTATCCCAGGAATGCAAGGATTCTTCAATATATACAAATCAATCAATGTGATACACCATATTAACAAATTGAAGGAGAAAAACCATATGATCATCTAAATAGATGCAGAGAAAGCTTTCGACAATATTCAACACCCATTTATGATAAAAACCCTCCAGAAAGTAGGCATAGAGGGAACTTACCTCAACATAATAAAGGCCATATATGACAAACCCACAGCCAACATCATCCTCAATGGTGAAAAACGGAAACCATTACCACTAAGATCAGGAACAAGACAAGGTTGCCCACTCTCACCACTATTATTCAACATAGTTTTGGAAGTGTTAGCTACAGCAATCAGAGAAGAAAAAGAAATAAAAGGAATCCAAATCGGAAAAGAAGAAGTAAAGCTGTCACTGTTTGCAGGTGATGTGTTACTATACATAGAGAATCCTAAAGATGCTACCAGAAAACTACCAGAGCTAATCAATGAATTTGGTCAAGTAGCAGGATACAAAACTGATGAACAGAAATCTCTGGCATTCCTATACACTAATGATGAAAAATCTGAAAGTGAAATTAAGAAAACACTCCCATTTACCATTGCAACAAAAGGAATACAATATCTAGGAATAAACCTACCTAAGGAGACAAAAGACCCGTATGCAGAAAATTATAAGACACTGATGAAAGAAATTAAAGATGATACAAATAGTTGGAGAGAGATACCATGGATTGGTATCTTGATACTTGCATTGGAAGAATCAACATTGTGAAAATGACTCTACTACCCAAAGCAATCTACAGATTCACTGCAATCCCTATTAAACTACCAATGGCATTTTTCACAGAACTAGAACAAAAAAATCTCACAATTTGTAGGGAAACACAAAAGACCCCGAATAGCCAAAGCAATCTTGAGAAAGAAAAACGGAGCTGGAGGAATCAGGCTCCCTGACTTCAGACTATACTACAAAGCTACCGTAATCAAGACAGTATGGTACTGGCACAAAAACAGAAATACAGATCAATGGAACAGGATTGAAAGCCCAGAGATAAACCCACGCACATATGGTCACCTTATCTTTGATAAGGGTGGCAAGAATATACAGTGGAGAAAAGACAGCCTCTTCAATAAGTGGTGCTGGGAAAACTGGACAGCTACATGTAAAAGAATGAAATTAGAACACTCCCTAACACCATACACAAAAATAAACTCAAAATGGATTAAAGACCTAAATGTAAGGCCAGACACTATAAAACTCTTAGAGGAAAACACAGGAAGAACACTCTTTGACATAAATAACACCAAGATCTTTTATGACTCACCTCCTAGAGCAACGGAAATAAAAACAAAAGTAAACAAATGAGACCTAATGAAACTTAAAAGCTTTGCACAGCAAAGGAAACTATAAACAAGATGAAAAGACTTTCTCCCATTTCTGTCAGAATGGGAGAAAATATTTGCAAACGAATCAACAGACAAAGGATTAATCTCCCAAATATATAAACAGCTCATGCAGCTCAATATTAAAAAAACAAACAACCCAATCAAAAAATGGGCAGAAGACCTAAATAGACATTTCTCCAAAGGAGACATACAGATGGCCAAGAGGCACATGAAAAGCTGCTCAACATCACTAATTATTAGAGAAATGCAAATCAAAACTACAATGCTGGGCCCATGAGCCATGGCCGCTGAGCCTGCGCGTCCGGAGCCTGTGCTCTGCAACGGGAGAGGCCACAACAGTGAGAGGCCCACGTACCGCAAAAAAAAAACAAAAACAAAAACCTAACAGTAGAACTACCATACAACCCAGCAATCCCACTACTGGGCATATACCCTGAGAAAACCATCATTCAAAAAGAGTCATGTACCACAATGTTCATTGCAGCTCTATTTCCAATAGCCAGGACATGGAAACAACCTAAGTGTCCATCAACAGATGAATGGATAAAGGAGATGTGGCACATATATAAATGGAATATTAGCCATAAAAATTAACAAAATTGAGCTATTTGTAGTGAGGTGGATGGACCTAGAGTCTGTCATACAGAGTGAAGTAAAGTCAGAAGAGAAAAACAAATACCATATGCTAACACATGTATATGGAATCTAAGAAAATAAAAAATGGTCATGAAGAACCTAGGGGCAAGACGGGGATAAAGACGCAGACCTACTAGAGCATGGCCTTGAGGATATGGGGAGGGGGAAGGGTAAGCTGGGACAATGTGAGAGAGTAGCATGGACATATATACACTACCAAACGTAAAATAGATACCTAGTGGGAAGCAGCTGCATAGCACAGGGAGATCAGCTTGGTGCTTTGTGACCACCTAGAGGGGTGGGATAGGGAGGATGGGAGGGAGGGAGACGCAAGAGGGAAGAGATATGGGAACATATGTATATGTATAACCGATTCACTTTTTTATAAAGCAGGAACTAACATACCATTGTAAAGCAATTATACTCCAATAAAGGTGTTAAAAAAAATCTAAAAAAAAAAAAAAAAAAAAGAAGCAGCTCCTGCCGTCTGTCTCTAATGAATTCACCCACAACGAGGCTGGGGGGAGGGGAAGCAGGAATTGCTGATGTTTATGCTAACCCTTTTACAATTCCTTCTTCTGAATCAGAACCCTAGATCCCTACTCAGGGGCTGTGTGTTGCCAAATCCCTCCATAGGCAATGTGCAAACTAGAGTAGAGCTCTCCATGGTTTTCTTTTACTCATAGAGGAAGAAGCAGAGGCACAATCAAATGAAAAGGGACAGCAAACGATGGAGACTAACACTATCCCTTCAGTGCTAACTGCCTCACTCACCCCCATCTTGGTTTGAATCAGGCAATAAAATCGTAGACGGAGAAATTTTCTCCAGCTACATGAATGCAAAGAAATATTTTGGGTAGGCAACTCCCATCAGCACAGAGAGATAAACAGGATGCTTATGGAATAAAGGAACTTTAGGTGCTAGTCAATGAGTTTGTGAATTTAAACACATTCACCGAAGAAGCACAGTATGTTTTTTTAAATTATTTTATTTGATGTAGTATTGGCAGGGGTAGTTTTGTTTATTAGAGACCCCTCTGTTCACATATCTAATCTGCTACTCAAAATGGAAGACTTCCTGTAAATTAACCAGAGGACGCTCCCTGCTGCCATTCATGTTATTATTGTCATTACTACGATTATTAGAATTCGTGGAAAATTCATGAGGGAGACAGAATGAAGACTGAGGAACGCTAATCTGTTCTTTTCTACTTTCAGAAAAACCCAAAGATGAAACTCTGGATTTTCACTCTCCTAAACTTCCTGTGACCTGTGGTGAGGCAAAGGGGATTTTATATAAGGAGAAAATGAAACAAGGTGACTTCCTTGATCTTCTGCTCTTTGGAAACCCTAGATGAAGGAATCACTAGAAGGGAAGAAAATAACCACGTGTGTCATTGTTCACGGCATGGATCCTGCAAGCTAGGCTGCAGAAAAAGCAATGCTTTTTAAGAAGGAATTTTCAACCTTTTCAATGTCATGGTACATCTGATGACCGGGCCACTCCCCTCCCACATGGAAGTCATCCATGGACCCTGTGACACATGTCCTTGCCACATAACAGGCAAATTCTGTCCCAGTCCTTCACCAGTAGGGCAGGTTTAGGGCTTCCTTCAATCTGAGAGAGGAGGAATCAGACTCCCCTGTTACTGCTCCCACCTCACAGGGAGTCTCTGGACCCAGAAAGGTGGAGCATCACAAGTAGGGGGTTGGAGGTTTAGGGTGAATTCACAGAGGATGGAAGTGGATCCAGGAATGGGCTGTCTTTACCTTACAGGCTCCTCAGAGAAGTGTATTCAGAACGAGAAGGGACTTTGGTTCACACCAAGAGAATTTGAAATTGAAGGAAAACGGAAACAATCGAAGAACTGGAAGCGGAGTGTGCTTTGCAGAGGAAAGACCCTAGAACGGCTGCTGGAGGTATTGTAATAACAAGGGACACATAGGTGATGAGTTTAATTCCTTGAAGGATGAGTGGAATTTCAATAACAGAAGGGTGAAGAAATTCCCATTAGGATTCCACAGCATGATTGAGAAAGAGCTAAACGATCATAGAAAAACACTGTGGGTGAGAAATTTAGGAACATAGATTGGTGCTAATGGTGGGGAACTTTAAATGCAAGGAGGGATTCAAGAAGCTTAGCCTGGTGGTATCGGAGGGGGTGGGCTGGAAGGAAACTAGATGAAGACAGAGACACCTGTCTTGTTTCATTAGGAAGTGGAAACTTGGATATTTACCAAAGAAGAACCTCCAGAAAAAACCCCATTCATTGACCCATCCTCTCTTTCAGAAAGGACTTTTGCTCTGTCCTCCAAGAAAAAGTCTCAAGAGAGAGGTAAATAGCAGGTGAATTTCTACCACATTCTCATTCGTCATGCCGCCGACTTTCTGTGTCCCAAGGCTTGCCTGGGAGTTCTCGACTTTCCCAGCCTCAAGTCACCTTCCCATTTCAGCCCTGCATCTTCATGACAACTGCTTTAGCACACTGGTACATGTACATGCCACCATTATTTTCAAAGTTAATTTTAAGATGGGGAAGCCAATAACTCTTTAAAATAAAGATTAGGACAAAAGCGTGTGTTTTAGGAAAAGATCTGTATATTTAGATGGTTACCAACAAAAGACGTCAGAAATAGAGTGCCCTAGTTTGAAAAGTAGATACGGTATTGAAATAGACAAGAACAGGATAAGAAAGATTAAGAAGATCATTGTTGATTGAACTCCAAGTATTCCTCAATTCAGCATGCTCATTACTGGTAGCGCCGGAATGGAATCATGTGTTTGAACTGAGCTTTGTCTCTGCACAGCCTCCCTCCAGGTGAAAATGGCACTCATCCATTGGCTGTCCCCGCTGCTCCTCCCCAGCTGTCTTTACTTCCGTAAATACAACTTCCAGTCCCGAGTCCCATTCATGAGCTTCCCGTTAGATATGAACCTCCAGCAGAGGCAGTGGTGCCTCTCCCATCTTGCCCCGGAGCTTAGCCTGACACTTGGCTAGATTCATTCAAAGTTTATAAGGCAATGGTCCCCCAAAGCTGTTTATTGTATAAACCATCTTTTCCATGCTGTTTTGAAATATCTTGATATGTTTAGGGAGGCTCCTTGTAATGGCAAAAAATAGGGAAGGATACGGTTGTCCATCAGTATTATAAAATAAACTGGTACATCAACAGAATAATATTTTTTAAAAATGGATGGTTTGCAGGTATAGACCCATCCTTCAGTCAGTGGAAAGCCACCCAAGGGTTTTAAGGTCAAGAAAGCTTCAGGAAGCTTAAACTGGAAAGAACATGTACGGAAGGAGCCCAGTTTTGCTTGTGTGAATATGTAAGGCTATGACTAAAAAAATATCTGAAAGAATCAATTATTCTGGGATGGGATTACAGGGTACATTTGACTTCCATATTATATATTTATGTACAGGTGGAATTTTTATAATGATCATTAATTACTTTTGTAACCAGAAACAAAATAAAGATATTTAAAATCCAGATCATTAATGGCCCCAATATTATAGTTCCTTCTTACTCATAACGCTACAAGTCAGCAAATGATAGCCAGGGGCACACTTGACTTGACCATTCAGTCCCCCCATCAGGAGCCACATTGAGATAAAGAGAACAAAGTGTAGTTCTGATCATGAATGGACCAGTGCAGGCCTTTCCCCAGCAACGTTTTCCAACATGTCACTGTCACCGTGCAGTATACCCAGTCTCCACTGGTGTCTAGCTCTGTTTATGTGTACCAGCAAGAGATCTGATGCTGATACTATAAACGTGTGTTTTATGGCTGCTCTACAGGATGCTGCTCCCTTGACCCAAGGCAAAAGGGGCAGCTCAGGGCCTGTGAGAGCCTCTACTTCCAGAAGGGCCCGGTATGCGGCCCAAAGTGGCTACCCTAATGGCATGTAGTGTGGGACTGATAGTTTTTGCTTTTGTTTTTGGGGGTTTTTTTTGGACAAATTCTAGAGCCTTTTGTTGAGGAGTCCCCATTCAAAGTGGGCTGATTTGCAAATAACAGCTTAAATGGGTACAAGTAAAATCTGTGAATGAGGACTGTGTTACCTTCAGAACTCAAAAGGGGTAAAAATGTTGGGGAGTTGTTGTGGGATTGAGTATTCAGGTCAGTTATTGTTTCTTGACAGTGTCAGGAATAGAGCAGCCCTCAACTGACCAAACAAAGCCCAGAAATTTGCTGAGCTGGTAGGGCCTTGTACCGCATGTGGGGTGATGACCCTTCCCTTTCCCTGAGTTCCTTTCTGAGTAGTTGTATGTTCCGAATGAGCATGTCAAAGGAGAAGGATGTCGTCAGTGTTGTGTCATACCTGTGCTCCTGGGGGAAGTCGGATGCAGTCACAATTTTGCCTGCAGAGACTGTGTGTGATGGCATAGTGGGTGGGGCTCCTTTGTGAGTAACTGTATGCCACTAAATTTAAACAAGGTGCCCGCCATCCTCTTAGGGTATTTACCAAACATATAACAGAGGACAAACTGGTATACCTTACCTTAACCATCAAAACTGTTGCCTTACCTAAATGCCCTAAGGTCATAATACTCATGGCCCTAAAATATCCTGTAGTGGGCATTGATGCTCTGATCCAACAAATAATAAAGTAAAATAAAATTAAATCTTTGACACAATCAGCTTTATAAAATGGACCTTCCTCTGTGTTAAACTAGTTAATAGAACTCAGTATAAATTAAAACAGGCCTTCGAGGATAGACACTTATAATACAAGACCTATATATTTAGAGCAAGAGTGATGATCTCTACTTTTTCTCCATTTAACTGCCCGATTTGGCCTGTTCTTAAACTTGGAAAGAGTGAATGGTGCCTCATGGTGGATGCCCGCAACCTCAGTGCCGTGGCCCAGCAGCCAGCCGCACAGCTCAAAGCGTATGCCAGCAGGGAGCAGAGCCAGTTAGCAATCCACAGCAAGACAAGAAAGACCCTGGGGGTTGGGGGGTGGTCACCCAGACTCCCGCTTGCTAACCCAAGTGGGTTCCGATAGTGAAACCAATGATGGAACACATGTACCAAGAGAGAATGAAAGATTTATTAGCCACATACAGAGTCTTTCTGGGAAGAGGCAAGGTAGGCTACCCAAGCTGATCTGAAAATGGCTTGAGCTAAGAGAGGGTGTAGCCCAACATTTTATTATGGTGGGGCAAGTTGAGGACTCCCTTGCTGGGGCGGGGTCTGTCTGGCTTGAACTTCTCACTGTGGTCAGGGGAGGGAGATCGTGAGCTTTCCCATCACCTTGCCCAGATGTGCCAAGAGGGGAAGTTGGGCTTGAAGCCATCAACAGTCAAACATGGAAACCAGAGTCAAACGCTTTATTACAGAATGTAATTGTGGGGTTGTATGTCCTTTCTCTACCATTTCTCTATCGTATCATGTGTGCTGGAAAATTGCACTCCAGGGTATGGCAAGGGTGGTGGGGTGAGGAGGTCAATGGTGCTCAAGGCTCCGGACCCAACCGGGGTCTCGGCCAGGAGGAGTGGGCCGGCCTGGGCTATCTGGGAACTGGCATCTGTACCCTGGACCAGGGCAGGCCAGGTGTCCAGTCAGAGGCAAGAATGGCCGTAGAGTGTCAACCCCAAGAACAGAGAAAGGCAGACTGACAAGTTCAGGATGGGAAGGCCAGAAAGATTCCCTGACGTTCAGGGTCGGGGAGTCCTCCTTACGAGGCCCTGGGGCCTACTAAGTGGAGGGGGTGAGCAGGAAGCCTCCCCAGTTAAGAGAGATGAACAGAGTCCCGGATCAAGAAGATTTTTCACTCTGGCTGAGTGGCTAGTTTTGCAAATGGACAAAGCATGTCCATCCCTTATGCCCTTGCCCAGGTCCTCATATTTGTATTATGGACGGCTGAGTGTAGTGGCAGGGTTTCTCTCCTTGGGTGTAACTGACTCCCAGGCCCTTCGAGCCTTTGCTCCAGCTCCTGGTGGTCTATTTGCTGACCACCTTCCATCCATCTGGTGGGGACAGTATCACAGTCGGGCAAAGGCAGAAGGACCCCTCTTCCTGACCCCCACCTTTAGTGCAGAGAAAATGTTCCCTTGGGCGCGTGGAGCCCAACACTGTCTGTCTTGTGGGGCTGGGAGCAGAACCGGGCTTCCTGCCCGTGAATATTTATCCAGCCGTAAAGACCGTGTTCCTCACATAAATCACTTGTAGAATTTACTACATTTTAAGGCCATGAGAAAGACCCCTATGGTTCCTCAGGCCCCCCAAACAACACATTTACACAGCAACTCTCTGTCTTTGTATATCCTTCTTTCTGGGTGTCAGCATAACATCAGAGACTGTTCTCTGAGTGGCCAACATGTTTGCCTGGCACGGCGCACAGCGGATGAGAACAGCTCTGACCCAGGCACGGGCAGCCTCGGGGCCAGCCTAACTCAGGTACTAATTTACTTTGACTGCAGAGAAAAAGCATTCCTCCTTTCCGAGGCTTGTCAGATGAGACAGTTGCCCAAAGCTGTGTTCTCTCCAATTTCGTGTACTTACGAACCCTCCCCGGGATCCTGTTAAAAGGCAAAGTTCGATTCAGTAGGTCTGCGATCCTGACCAGCTCCCAGATAACGCTGATACCGCTGGTCCTCAGACCACACTTGGGGTAGTAAGGACTTAAATGACCTTCCAGCCCCTTCCGGCTCTGACAATCTGTGGTTCGCGCGGCGATGTGGCAGCTCTTGCCGCCTGCTCTTCCGCGATCGCAAGGCCGGGCTTGTCCTCCGTCTGCGGGCGTTCCCAGTGCGCGCCCCGCTGGGTCAGGCCGAAGCGTCCAGTGGGACACGAGCGCCGTGTTCCAGATTCCCGCAGTGTCAGCGTCCGCGGTCCCTTCCGATCCCAGCGGTGCACGCGTTATCTCCCTTTCTAGCAGGAAAACGCCAGGGAATGTGAGGTATGCTGTAGAGGGGGGCCGCTGCTGTGCTGTGACACTTGCCCAAGGGCCTTTCATGAGGACTGTCACATCCCACCTGCGGAGGCCGAGAGGTTAGTGAGACGCAGCCCCGCCTCGTGCGCGTACACTTCGCCCAGGCTCCGCCCCTGGTCGCTCCTCTCCAGGTGGAAGAGCAGGACCTGTGAGCATCCTGCGCTCGGTGTGGCCCAGCGCAGCCCAGCGGGGCAGCGGCCTCTGTCCCCTCTGGTATCAGTGTCTGAGTCCGTGTCTGAGCCACCCTGACTGCCACTGCCTCTGGGAGATGGCCTTTCCCAGTTTCGTAACCCAGACTCCTGTCCAAGGAGGGTAAGGGACGAAAAACACCAGTGGTCTGTGTTCTGTGAGTATTCAGAAAAGGCAGGAAACGTGGCCTGCTTCTCCCATTTCCCCAGGGTCTCGACAGGCTGATGGAGCCTGGGTCCCCCAGGGGCGTAAGACCCAGTTTCCAATGCTTGGGCCTGGTGGGCAGGGCTCCTTGTGCTACCAGCAGCTCTGAGGGGGAAGGAGAGCCCACCACTCACCCTGACACCCCCTGACACCACACTGACCCCTTTGTCGCTGCCTTGATGGGAGACCCCCCCCTTGGGGGTCTTGGAGACGCCGGCAGGTGTCCCCTTCATCCCCGGCTGCGCCCATCAGCCACTCCTGAAAGGAAAACAGTGACTGTTTCCAGGGACCTTGCCCTCGCTCACTTATGCCCGGCCCCTCAGGAGCCCGTGGAGTTGCACCTTCTGCAGGATGAAGGAATCTTCTGGAAGCCGGCAGTGTCTCGGGGAATCTGGGGTCCTGGCAAGGCAGATGCAGCCCGAGGAGCAGTTGGTGAGTCGGATGAGAACCCCAATTCTTCCCTTTTCCCTCAAAGAGGCAAAGGGTCCAGGGAAGGGCACCCAAAGGAAGCCTTCAGTGTCTCACTTCAGAGGATGGAGCTTCAGTGCCCAAACATGGAGGACAAACAGAGTTCAACCACCCCACCACCACCCCCCATCACGGTGCATTGGCAGACTGGGCCGGAAGTCTGCTTGTGTTTGGCCGCTCCTGTTTGTGGTACCTGGGCAAACGTTTGGCTTCACTTTCTCCAAATAACACTTCCCTTTAAATCCCTCTTCGCACTTTACAGAAATGTGAGTTTCTCCTCTTGAAAGCCTACTGTCATCCACAAAGCTCTTTCTTTATGGAGACCCCATGTAATGTAAGTCCTATTAGATGTTTCTCATCCTCTGGGCATCTCTCTGATGTTAAACTCATTCTGGAAACGTGGAGTGTGCATCCTGCAGGTACCTCTGTTTGCAGAGAACAGAAGGTTTAGCTGCAGACTCTGGAGTGGTGCTGCCAGAGTTGAATGGGGTTCAAACTCTACCCCATTGCATACCAGCTCTGGGACACAGACGAGGTGCTTCTCCTGCCCTGTATCTCAGTTTCTCCTTCTCTTCTGTGGGAATGTCTTTCTTAGAGAGAGCATAGGGTTGAGGGTACAGACTCAGGAGACTTGAACTGTGGGTTCAATGTAGCTCTACCAGGTTTTAGCTGTGAAATCTTGGGTAGGTTACTTAACTTCTCCATCCCTTGGTTTCTCATCAATAAAACACGGGTAATTATAGTACCAATCTCTTAGGGTTGTTGTGGAGATCCTATGTTAATATAGTGGCAAAGCTTAGAACAATGCCTGGCACGTAGATGTCGGATGTTATTATCCGTATTACCCTGGAAATAAAGGCTTGTGTTGGATCCATTTCGGCGATGATGGCTATGCTAACATCACCTCTTTGATGGCTTTGCCCCTAGATTCGAGATTACGGTGAGCCCTTTAGGGAAGCCATGTGGTTGGACCTGGTTAAAGAAAGGCTGGCTGAGAAAGTGTACACAGTGGCCTGGTTTCTACGGGACATGCGTCTGATATTTCGCAACCATAAAACATTTTACAAGGTAAAGGGCATTTCCTGCCTCCGTTTCACGTGCTTTCTACTTTCCCCTCATTTCTGGTGCAGCAGAGCTTTGCAAGAATCTTACCCAGTCTTGTCCTGGGGAGAGCTCAAAAAGACAAGGATTGTAGGAGGAAACTGCCTCCAAATCCCAGAGGTGGAGAGGAGGATGTCAAAAAGAACAGCAAGCAGGACAGGGAAGGATCCTTGTAAACGGTACCCGAAAAAAAAAAAAATCCATCCTCAGTTTCAGAAAGATACGCTACTCCCGCCGAGTAGTCAATTTCATCCTGCCTCCTTGTTCAAACTAGGGGGAAGGCAGTTTATGCTTACATGGTCCTTCATGCCTCAGAAACACAGAAATAAATGAATTAATTAATTTAAATGAAATAAATTAAACATTCAGGATGCTCATGCTTGGATTTTTATTCTTGAATTTCCCAGTGGACTCGAACATCCGGATTTGCCTTCAGCTGGTGTTGGCTCCATCCTTCGTTAGTAGGGAGAGTCAACGAGTTGAGCTACCTTGCAATGCAAGGCATTCTTAACTTTAGTTTATTGAGTTTTCCCTGATCTTTACTCTCACTTATACAGATATTGCTCGGGACATATCTAGGGTAGACTCTCATCTCCACCCAGCCTCCCTCCTCTCCTGCATGCCACAGTTGGCATATGTTCATGAGCCACAGACCGTAAACTGGTGTCCACCCATGGAGCTGGAGGGGAAAGAGTCAACCCAGGGAGCCCCTGGGTGCCTGGCACAGTCTTAGCCTTGGAGAACAGAAGAGTCAACCTTCCTTCAAAGAGTGGGCTTTCAAGAAAAGCTTTCTCTTTGTCTGTTTTGCACCAAACTCAGGCTTTGCAGGGGTCAAAATCAGCTCATCGGTCCAGATCGCCTGTCAGGTCTAAGTTAACAACCAGGCAGGGTCTCACGCATTTGAACATTTGAGCGGCAGGCAGCATCTTCCCAACTATTCTGCCTGATGGCTGGGGAAACACAGCATTTGGGAAAGGGAGGACAGGGCTCCTAAAAAAGCACGAGTGATTTGCTGGTCCTAATCCTTCGTCCTTAGACCTCTGTGTGTTTGCTTTTTTCTCTTTCAGGCTTCCGACTTTGGTCAGGTAGGACTGGATTTAGAGGCAGAATTTGAAAAGGACCTCAAACAAGTGCTTGTTTTTCATGAAGCCAATGAGAACAGCTTCCAGGTTCCTCCTTGATCCTGTTCTGGACGAACTAAGGCGTCCCAACTTCAGGATCCAGATGATGTGGCCCTGGCCATCCTTAGATTGCCAACGAGTCTGGAATGTTATTGGCTGCCTCTTGACTCAAATCCAGACCCCTCAGAGCATTGTCACATCCTCCACCGCCTTTTATTGTCTCTTTTTATATTTCGCACCTCAAAAAAATTAAATATTTCCTTAATACTATTAAATACCCCATCACAGTTCATATTCTCCCCCATTGTCTCATAAATCTTTTTACAATTGTTGTTTGAATTGGGATCCAAACAGCTTCCACACACTGAATTTGGCTAATCTATATCTTAAGGCTCTTTTAATCTGTAAATTCCCCACTGCCTTTTTTCCTTGCTGTCTACTCTTTGGATACCCTGGGGTCTTTGTCCTATAACATTTTTCATATTCTGGATTTTTCTACATCCCCTTAGCGGCATATTTTTTTCTCCCTGGCGTTTTTTGTAACGTAGAAGTTAGATCTAGAGGCTTGCTTAGATTCAGGTTTGGGTGGGTGGGGAGTGGAGGGGTATTTCGATTTGGCTTTTTAGTAAAGAGACTTCACAGGGGGATCTGTGTATTCGTTTATAATGTTAAGATCATCCAGCAGGTTCAGGTGTTACCAGCCTGACCCATCTGTTACACGTCACCCTTTCCCCTAATGATTTTAGCAGCCACTGATGCTCGTTGCCTAAACACATTTCACTAGGGTTTGCAAAATGATGATTTTTTTTGGCCGCGTTGGGTCTTTGTTGCTGCGCGCTGGTTTTCTCTAGTTGCTGCGAGCGGGCGTTACTCTTCATTGCGGTGTGCGGGCTTCTCATTGCGGTGGTTTCTATTGTTGCGGAGCATGGGATCTAGCTGTGCGGGCTCAGTAGTTGCGGCACTCAGCCACTAGATGCGTGGGCTTCAGTAGTTGCGGCTCACGGGCTCAGTAGCTGTGGCTTGCAGGCTCTAGGGCGCAGGCTCAGTAGTTGTGGCACACGGACTTAGTTGTTCCACGGCATGTGGGATCTTCCTGGACCAGGGATCGAACCCATGTCCCCTGCATTGGCAGGTGGATTCTTAACCACTGTGCCACCAGGGAAGTCCCCAAAATGACTTCCTGGACCAGGAATCGAACCCATGTCCCCTGCATTGGCAGGTGGATTCTTAACCACTGTGCCACCAGGGAAGTCCCCAAAATGATGATATTTAGATTCTGTTATTCATTCTATATTTCTTAGTCAGAATTCTTCTGCAAAGAGCTTCCCTTCAATAATATTTGGTTAGCTTGAAATACAGTTTGTATAGGAAATGCAAGATAAATGATGGGTCTTTATTTGAAGTGTTCAGATTCATGCACTGTTTTCCTAATAGCCTCTAAAGAGAAGCAAGGAGGTTTTTTCCTTTAACGTATCTTGAGCTCATGGATTTAAATATATTTAATATGCTGTAGAACATTGCAGTTAGTATCTTTATTGCTGCTCAAATTGATTATCTTCAGTGAGTGAGAATCTCTTCAAGTTGGTTTCTGAGTTGTTTTGAAATGACCCCAGCACTCTTTGATAGTGTATTAGCTACCTATTGCTATGTAACAAATGACCCCAAAGTTTAGAGGCTTCAAGGAACAGTCATTTTATGGCTTACTATTCTGTGGGTCAGGAATTCAGGCAGTCCTCCATGTGGATGCCTTATCTTTGCTCCACGTCGTATTGATTAAGCCCTTTCATGCTTGCTCAGTGTCACCTCTGCCACATACCGTCGGTCTAAGCAAATCACTGGGCCAAATTGAAAAGGAGGGGAGGGCTTCCCTGGTGGCACAGTGGTTGAGAGTCCGCCTGCCGATGCAGGGGACACGGGTTCGTGCCCCGGTCCGGGAAGATCCCACATGCCGCGGAGCGGCTAGGCCCGTGAGCCATGGCCTCCAAGCCTGCGCGTCCGGAGCCTGTGCTCCGCAATGGGAGAGGCCACAACGGTGAGAGGCCCGTGTAACGCAAAAAAAAAAAAAAAAATGGAGTGGAAATAGCCTGTACCTCTTGATGAGATGAATGTCAAAGTCACATTACAAAGGGAATGTTGCTTGGGAAGAAATGTTGCCACCATCTTCAGAAACACCCTACCATAGCCCACCCTCTGACCACAGCAATTCACATCCTTCCCACATGCAAAGGACACTCACCGCCCACCCCCACCCCCAAGAAGTCTCACTCATTGCAGCACTGGATCAAAGTCCAGGACCTCAGCATCTAAATCAGGTTCAGATGAGATAAGTTTCCTTAGATGTGGTTCATTGGATGTGTCCCCTCAGGTGCACCTCCTCTGGAACCAAAGACCTGTGAACTGAAGGACAGGTTAGTCTCCCCCACTTTCCAAATATAATGATGATACAGAATAACCACTGTAGACACTCGCATTCAAACCGGGGGAAATGGGTAGCACATAGCAGTCACTGGTCCACAGCAATTCAGAAATCAAGTGAGGTGCATGTTGCCAGGCCCCCCAATCCCAGGACAGAGAACATTCCTTGATAATCCCATGAGTTATAAATATTATATCCCTCTAATTCCCATCCAACACCACAGGCTTCTTCCATATTTTCCTCCAGGCAATATCTGTGTCTCTCTTCTCCAATAGTATGTTTACTCATTTGCTCAAATCTAAACTACAACAATAATAGTTTCAGAATTTCTCTACTCATACCACTATGAAAACAAAACTAAGCTGAATTCTAAATTTGTGTGGAATTTATTTTTGTTTCTGTTATATATTCAATATACTATTGCAGAGATTATTTTTTTCAGGATTTTGCATTTGTATTTATAAATGAAACAGTTCTGTAAGTTTTCATATATTGCCATAGTCAGATTTAGAGTTAGCCGAGCTTGGTAAAATAACTCATGAAACTTTATACCTTTTTATATGTTCTGAAATAGTTTACAGCATTTTAAATTAACTAACTCTTAAAATGATATAGCCTAGAGTACTTTGGGGAGATAATATTGACCACATTCTCTGTCTTCCCATGGTGATTAGACTATTCAGACATTCTACTGCTTTTCTTAAAAATAGATCTTTACTGGAGTATAATTGCTTCACAATACTGTGTTAGTTTCTGTTTTACAACAAAGTGAATCAGCCATATGCATACATATGTCACCATATCCTCTCCCTCTTGTGTCTCCCTCCCACCCTCCCCATCCCACCCCTCTAGGTCATCGCAAAGCACCAAGCTGATCTCCCTGTGCTATGCTGTTGCTTCCCACTAGCTAACTATTTTACATTCGGTAGTGTATACATGTTGATGGCTACTCTCACTTCGCCCCAGCTTCCCCCTCCCACCCCATGTCCTCAAGTCCATTCTCTATGTCTACATCTTTATTCCTGCCCTG